>NC_092086.1:32997159-33308703 GCF_045679555.1 Salvelinus alpinus | reverse complement strand
GATCCTGGATGTCATAAAGCTTGGCACCAGTGATGCACCGGGCCGTACGCACTACCCTCTGTAGTGTCTTGCGGTCGGAGGCCAAGCAGTTACCATACCAGGCAGTGATGCAACCCGTCAGGATGCTCTCGATGGTGCAGCGGGCAGCTTGTAGAACCTTTTGAGGATCTGAGGACCCATGACAAATCTTTTCAGCTTCCTGAGGGGGAATAGGTTTTGTCATGCCCTCTTCACGACTTCCTTGGTGTGCTTTTGGACCATGTTAGTTTGATGGTGATGTGGATGCCAAGGAACTTGAAGTTCTCAACCTGCTCCACTACAGCCCTGTGATGAGAATGGAGGCGTGCTCAGTCCTCCTTTTCCTGTAGTCCACAATCATCTCCTTTGTCTTGATCACATTGAGGGAGAGGTTGTTCTCCTTGCACCACACGGTCAGGTCTCTGACCTTATATGCTGTCTCAACGTTGTCGGTGATCAGGCCTACCGCTGTTGTCATCGGCATACTTAAATATGGTGTTGGAGTCGTGCCTGGCCGTGCAATCATGAGTAAACAGGGAGTACAGGAGGGGACTGAGCATGCACCCCTGAGGGGCCCCCATGTTGAGGATCAGCGTGGCAGATGTGTTGTTACCTGCCCTTACCACTTGGGGCGGCCCGTAAGGAAGTCCGGGATCCAGTTGCAGAGAGAAGTGTTTAGTCCCAGGGTACTTGTAGCCAAGCTTGTAGCGTCCTACCCAAGAAGACTTTAGGCTATAATTGCTGCCAAAGGTGCTTCAACAAAGTACTTAGTAAAGGATTTGAATACTTGTGTAAATGTCATATTTCAGTTTTTTAAATAATATAAATCAGGAAAAATGTCTACAAACTTGTTTTTGCTTTGTCATTATGAGATATTGTGTTTAGATTGAGGGATTAAAAAAGAAAATTCTATGTAACAAAATGTGGAAAACGTCAAGGGGTCTGAATACCTCCCAAAAGCACTCTATATATGTGTGCTTGCTGAATCTGTGCTGCTCTGTTGGTCTGTGTTAATCTATCCACCTCCCTTCTCACCTCCTCCCATAACAACCCCCGGCTCTCCTCCAATACCACCCCCCGGCTCTCCTCCCATACCAATCCCCGGCTCTCTTCCCTCCTCACAGACAAAGCTACGACATCAGTATTGTTGCCCAAGTGGACCAGACAGGCTCCAAGTCCAGCAACCTCCTGGACTTGAAGAACCCCTTTTTCAGGTGAGTTGGTCTGTTCCGCTGCCCTCGGCCTGTGCCATTCAGGATAACGAGGGGGGGAAGGGGAGCTCCCTCTCATGGCGTGTATGTTGTTGTGTATGTGTGTGTTTTTGTAGGTACACAGGCAGCACACCCACCCCCCCTCCTGGGTCGCACTACACCTCCCCCTCTGAGACCATGTGGAACACTGGGGGGGCCTACAGCATGAGCCAGGGCATGGCTGTGTCAGGTAAATACACACACATAGAGGATACCGGTAGAGGAGACACACACAGAGGACATACCCACACACACTGCACAGGGCAGAACCCACACACACACACTGCATGAGGCAGAACAATGCTGTGTCAGGTAAACACACAGACGATACACACACAATCTGACCCATGATAGCATCATCAGGCAAAAGCATCCATACAACATCATGACCAAATGTCTTACTAAACTGTAGGGATATCACAGAATAGATCAGGCTAACAGAGCAGCTGATAGACAGGGGATGCATACTCTCTCTGAGGGGGAAACGGTGTGTGAGAGAGAAAGGATGCTTATGCTTCTGTGCTTTTCTCCCATTTCGCTCCCTTTCTCTTCCCATCTCTCTCGTTCTCTCCTCCCCATCTCACTCTCTTCCCCGTCTCATCCTTTCATCTCTCTCTCTCTCTCAGGGATGCCTACAGCCTATGACCTCAGTACGGTCATGGGCAGCGGCTCGACGGTGTCCCACAACAACCTCATCCCCCTCGGTAGGATACTACGGACTGATGGACTGACTGACAGACAAGCACAGACAGTGTGACTGACTGTGTGTGTTTGCACGTTTGTGTGTGCGTTAATACAGTCTCACTATTTCCTCTGTTCCCGCCCTCAGTGAACACAGGGATAGTGAATCACACCCACTCCAGGATGGGCTCCATCATGAGCACCGGAATCGTCCAGGGTACGTCTCCTTATACACTATACAAGGGTTTCCTAAACTCGGTCCTTCCTAAACTCGGTCCTGCACATTTTGTTTTTTGCCCTAGCACTACACAGCTGATTTAAATATTGAACTCCTCATCAAGCTTTGATTATTTGAATCAGCTGTATAGTGCTAGGGCAAAAAACAAAATGTACACCTGGGGGGGGCCCAGGACCGAGTTTGAGAAACCCATTACTAAACTACATAAAGTCAAGTTTCCTAAACTCCTATCATTTGTGTAAATGGAGGGGATGGATTCTGAAGTATGTGACATAGTTGGCCCACAACCAATCAGGGGAAGGTGATAACATTCTTTCCCTCTCTCTCCCTCCCATTTTCTCCCCCTCACCCCCATCTCTCCAGGAGCTTCTACTGGCCAATCAGGTCCTAGCAGCAGCAGCAGCAGCTCTAACCAGCAGCAGCAGCATTATCCCGTCACCAACCAGTTCACCATGGGGGGACCCGCCATCTCCATGGCCTCTCCCATGGCCATCCCTAGCAACACCATGCATTATGGGAGTTAAGACCTCGTCACCCTTCACCTCCGAACCCCTGCATGACCTCTACTAGCCCCTCCCCCCGACCGGCCAGAACCAGAATACCAAAACCAGTGCTGTCGTGTTGTCCCTTCAGCACCTTCCTTTCTCCTTTACTGTCCATCTCTCTATCACAGGAGTTATTCTCTCATATCCGTCCCTCCCCGCTGCTCTCTCCGTTTTGAGAGCTGTTCCCCGTCTCCCTCCCTCCCTCTCATCATCGTGCAGCAGCTGCTATGATATCACCAGTCCAGCCAGAGGGTGGCAGCACCTCTACGTTCAACTGACAGACTGATCAGCACAAAGAATTGGCAGTTTTTCTGAATGGAGAGCTGAACTGAACTTTGTTTGACTGGACCTTTTCATGCTTTACAGACACATGTACACCTACACATACACATTCAACACAGAGACTTTTGTTACAAAGAATAACTCATTGCACGACTACAGCAGGTATCATCTCCTTTATCCGGGTTCCCTCCCTCTCCTCCCTTTTGGACATTTAGCCTCCCCTAGTGCCCGTGTGATGCCCCACCCTTCCCCCTCCTCCACCAAACACTCCCAACCCCATCCACTACAGCCAGTCGCTATCCCCCCTCCCCTTATCGCTGGATTGGATGTCCCCCACTACAGATCTGCACTGAAAGGACAGGGGGCTTTCCTGTACAGTAGAACACTATGAACACCCCTCACTGACGCCATTTTGTTTTCATATCGAGGCACTTCTCCACCTGCCTGTAGAGCCTCTCTCCTTAAACGGCCCCATTCCAGAGCGATAGCTAGCTCCCCCCAAGGTGTTTGTCTGGTTATCCATAGTAGTAGTCTTTAGCCTATCTCAAAAGACCCTATTCCATATAGAGTGCTCTACTTTTGACTAGAGCCACATGGACAAATTAAGTGCACTGTATAGGGACTAGGGTGTCATTTGAGATGTAGCCTAGATGTCAGTGTGTAAGAGAACCCTGTAGAACGGGATCTTGAAGAACACCAACTCTGGAACTCTGTTAGAACCTCGCCAATGAGCTTCGAGGACACAGCAGCAGACCCGGCCCCCCACTCCCCTTCATAGCCAATCAGGATTGCAGTGAGCCGATGGTTTTGGTGGAAGCAGGATGAACCCACAGAAAGACAGACTGACAGTATGGACCAAGGACACTGATGTCGGCCATTGGAGCAGCTGTATCCTAGTTTACATTCTTCCCCGGTTTCCTTTCCTTCATTTTGAGACTGCCGTTCAGACTGAGGTGGGGAGTTCGGGATAGAGGGAGTCACCTCTTTCCCTATGATATCCAGACTCTAACATATCTAAACCTCTCCTCCCTCCTTTCCCGGGCAAGTTGATTGCCCAACCTTCAGACAAAGACTTAATGGACATGTATGCATTGCTTACAGTCACAATTTGTGGACTGAGTTTAATTACATTTTTTTGATTTAGCAAGTTTTATGAAGAGAAAATGTCTTGCTAGTTTGTAGGGTTAACTTTTCAGTTGTCTTTATTTGTTTTATTTCTTTCACAGAAAAGCAACAAACAAAAAACAAGTATAAAAGGAGTCAATTAAATGTTGGAGAAGTCCCCCCAAAAATATTTGGATCAGGTCTTATAATTACCTTTAGATATTACAGTTAGATTTTTAACACCAATGTTGTGATAGTTGCTAGCTTAGCATTCAAACACTACTTTTCTCTGGGACCTCAATTGATGGAAAGTGCATCAGGAAGACTATTGTGCCGTTTCCTGTTCGTTGTAAGAAATTGCCACAGATCTAGGATCAGATTTTCCTAACCAAAACCAGCAGTTAGGGACGACTTATGAAATCTGATTTTATAACGTCACCTTGAGGGTAAGTCAAATCTTGTGCCTTACACTATGAGTCTACATGGTCAGCAGACATTGACGTGCCCAATGAATATAGCTGTAAATGTATGTCCTCCAAGCACACACACAAAGCAACTACCTTTGGAGTGCTCGGCTGTCCCATAAATCTCAGGGATCATTGCTGGGCCTAGCAAGAATCAATGTTTTCTACGTACAGTAAGCAGAGGGCTGGAACCAATGCTGCATACCTGGGTTCTCTCGACTTCCTCGGTTGAAATCAAGATGGTGGATATTTCGCAGCCCCTAGTTGTGCAGGCCTTTGGCCCAGCACCTACCAACTAATCTTAATTGAATCAGATGTGGTAGTGCTGGGCTGGAACAAAAGCCTGCCAAGACATAGCACTCCAGGACCGGAGTTAGAGACCCCTGCCCTCGGGCTTTAGTCAACACCAAGAAGACGACGCTACAGTTTATTCACACAAACCCAGAAGTCTGAACAAAGAGGAAAAAATAAATACACTGACAAACCCTTTCCTTACAAGTCTATCTACAAAAAGAAAAAGTTGTGTGGATACATTAGTCAGCACAGTACTACACGTGTTCCAGGTCATAGGAGTGGTTTGAGTTCTAAAACAACCCTTTTCAATCTCACAGTTCAGAGGTGTACAATCTCACCCGCAGAGGGCTGGCGTGGGCCTTGGTTCCAGCCAAGCTGTAACATACCTGTTGATCCATCTCATCTGATTGTAGAATCAGGTGTTTTTGCTTGGCTGGAACAAAAGCATGCACCTTTATGGATAAGGTTGGCCACCCCTGTATTAGTACATCATTAAACATTCATACAGCATTTCCCTTCAATAGGTGCATCTCAAGATCAGACTGCAGCTGAGGAGTTCAAGTCTAAAGAATTCCTTTCCTTGTCATGACAGAACTGAGCTGGTTAGAGCAGATCTCATATGCTTCCGCCTTTCCTATGTTTTTAGTGCCGATAAAAGTAGAGATGAGGAAGTCTCCGACTATTGAGGTGCACCCAACTTCTCCATGATAAATATTGATTTATTACAATATACAAGTGCAGAATTTACAGCGGAATCATTTCTGCAGCATAAGCAAGACAGTTTCCCCCAATGCAATCCTCATAACCCATAATTTGCTTATACTCATAGGCCTCTATCCTTGTCCCTTCTCTTTGTAATAACATATGTAGTCAATTGCACAGCACTTTTAATGGGCTGCTGGTCCAGTTAAGTCCATAATGTACTAGAGTAGGGCTCACACACCCAGAACCTCCAACAACGTTATGGGTACCTTTCTGACCACTTGTCGGTCCTCTATCATTATTGGTTCGAGCATCGGAGTATGCAGGCCCTAATTCGCTACGTCCCCTTCTCTGATCTGAAAGGACTGGATAATGTGTGACCCACTGAGCTGTAAACTCAAAACAACGTCCACGCAGGTGTCGTAAACTCTGATTTCATCCAACTTTTCCCTCTCGACTCACATCGTCCTCACACAACAACAATGTAGTTAGTCAATGGCGAGATCGCCATCATCTGTTTGGCAGTTAGCCAGCTAGCTACTCTTCCAATGCTCACAGAGTAGGTAACAAAAGCCTAAACCTTTTATCTAGTCCTTTCAGATTCCCCAGTGGTCTCAAACATTGTGACTATGAGAAGAGGTCATTAAGTGTTGGGACACATCTCCCTCCGGTTCCTCTTGGTCAGTGGGTCTTGTTGGTCAATATGCTGCTGTGTGGTTGGGTGCGAGTGTAGGAACTGGTGTGCGAGTCACTGTCTGGAAAAAATACATCTGAAAGATAGCATAGAGGGACAGAGGGGACGGGTATAAAGGGTTAGAAACTTAAAGAACTATGAGGTTTATAGCTAGCCATAGACTGAAGTAGGGTGTTGGAGATGAGACATTTAACATTTCCCCTGAGGCGTTCCCATTTAGATTATGATTAGGGCCTGGTTCAAACATTTTTAAAGTCCATCCTTCCCTGGATAAGTGAAATGAGGACTCTACTTTCTATATTCATGTCAGACCATGATCACTGACATTCTTCTTCAAAGTACTTGAACAGGGCCTAGGAGGATGGGGCTAGGTAACTTTTACCCATAGCACTCTTATAGTGGGCTCTTACCTTGCAGCCAATTGATAGCAGCGCATGGAGAACGACGATTGTTGCCACGGTGGCAAAAGCAGTCACCTTGGTGTCATCGCGGACAACGGGCCAGAAGGTGAGCACCAGGACCGACCCAGAGATTACCATGGCGACCAGGATGAGGAGCCATTGGAGCCATTCGAATGGTAAGATCCACAACACCTGAGGGAGGTGATTGGTTTGTTACTTGAGAATAAGATGTTCTGCATTAATTGGTTCGGATTGGGTCCCAATCAGATAGAAATATACTATCAAGAACAGGGTCATTCAATAGGCACAAAAACTGAAAACTATGAAACTGTAAAGTAGGTACCATCTGAACTTCATTTTCCATTGCAAAACATTTAGCTAGGGGGATGAATATGTTTTGCTAGCTGAATACGACCCAGACATTCACTAGTGTGTGTCTGCTGACTCACTGAGGTGGGGATGTAGATGAAGAGGGAGTAGCCGTAGACACACACCGTCTCCAGGAAGGAGTAACCACTCTGCTGCCTCTCCTCCCTCTGCCTCCAGGTCAGGAAACCCCATACACCCAGGGGCACCAGCCAGGCATACAGGAAGATCACTACTGCAGCTATCGTCACTAAGGGAGTGAGAAAAAGTAAGCAACATCAACACTGCCATTTTTTTTTGTTTATATAGCAAATCTCACATGAAACCATTGAGAAGGAGCCAAGCTGTAACCCCCAGGTACCATACCTCTGTGGAACTGGGGTCTGTAGTGGTAATGGGGGCTCCCCAGAGAGTTCAGGAAGGTGGACAGGTTTCCACTGATGGCCAGAGAGAACACCAGCGTCACACAGATCCAGAAGGGACCTGGACATACGGGAGACCAGGAGGTAAGGTTAGTCTGGGTAGAGGTGGTTCACATTACAACCTAAGATATGCAGAGTTTGGCAAACTGTCTTCCAGTTTTACGGCTATAAAAGTTAACATTCTAAGGTCCATTCTAATTCAGATCTAACTATCTAGGAACAATTGTATCTAAGCTATAGTGGTGATGTGTCCCATTACCATATAAATCCGGACTCGACTGGAGGGTATGTTTGATGAAGTTCCGCCCTGGTAAAGGCATCACCGACCCCTTGACCCTGTCCAGCACCTGCATCCCATGACAGGAAGTCAGTCAACCAATGGACATTGTACAGCAACTAACACCACTACATTTACAGTTTCTATATGGCAGATGTTAAACAGCAACATATAGGCCAGTCTCATGAGTGCAGATTATTCTATGTTATTTCAAGCATATTGTACCTGCATTGTATCCACATTGAAGAATGACTGGTAGTACTCAAAGGTCCAGAAGCCGCTAGTTTGTTTCTCCCCTCTTAGGAGCTGTAAACAGTAATGTCAATCAGTTATCCCCATATTGCTTGGTTTTTGGCTGTTTGTGCAAACGTCATTACAAAGGCAAAATGTCAGATTATCAATGTAGCGATATGATTGGACTCATTCATCATCCTGACCTCTGAACTCTCCTCCTGTCCCTCATCATCGGACATGTCCAGTTTGATGTCCCCAGTGGCACCGACCGGGGCCGTTCTGCTGGAGCCAGACATACTGAGGGTGGAGGCCCCAGGGTCTGCTAACAGCAGGTCAGTGGCCTCATCAAACTCTAGAGGAGAAGAAGACAGAGGTGGTTAGAGTGAGGGAATGAGGGAGGGACCGAGAGAGGAGGTGCGGGACAGTGGCAGTGAGAGATGTAGAGACAAGGAGAGACGGGAAGAGGAGGTGAAAGGGGATAAACAGAGAGGAGGATGGGAGCCACTCCATGAGCCTCACCTTGGAACTTCAGATCATCTGGACTCGCCATGGTAACTCTGGAAAGATGACCACCTCATGCAAGACCTGGAAGGATGAGAAAATGTACTCTTAACTGTTGAGGCTGACGTATGGCAACAGTCTGTGTTCTTCTCCCGGATAGGGTAGCCAACTAGCTTTTGCTACATATGAACAAGATGTTCTCTTTGTTGGCTGCCTTCTAAAGCATACGTAACAGCATCATGTGTAGGCTTGCGACATCGAATATACAGGTGCAATTTTTTTTATCTGACAAATGACAGTTTGTGTTGACCTGTTTGGCAGGCTAGCAGTCTGTGTGTCATGTTTATGCCTATAGTTTACTGTAACTTTAGCTAGCTAGCTTCAGATTTATAGTCATACGTTGGCCGTCGTGATCCGAGACTTACCTGTTTGTCACAGGAGGTTCTGTTGTGTTGTATCCGCAATGCGAGCCAGTCAGCTATGTTAGCAGTGCTGACACGACCGCCTCGCTAGCCTGACAGCTGTCGAGCTAGCACTGTTTTCTCACTTTATATCTAAATATCAACTCACCTAACAACAGCAGCACATAGTTAAATATTTTTAAAAAATGTGTACTGCGTTGGATGTCTGAATAAACTAGCTAGCTAATGGTGTTAATTTCAACTATGGTGCACTAAATTCACATTATCACTCGCCTGTTCCACGTCACCTTATGTACACAACGGATTCTGTGTTGGCTCAAGACGGTCAATCGTGTTCACGTGACCAGGTACAGACGGAAGATAATGCGGTGCGCCAAATGTGAGTGTTTTCTTTGTAATATGGGTGTTATCCGAATGTTAAAAAAATAACATTTGTACTTACATGATATTTATTAGTTTATAGTGATATTACAGGGATTTAATGACATTCTTTTTAAGCAGAACTGAATATTTGATATTAGTTTTTTTTACGGGAAAAAATAATAATAATACAACTTTTTACTGACATGCCATTTTGTCTCAATAAATTACATTTTTTCACATTGGAAATTAATGTATCAAGAAGACCGCTGTGTTTTTCCGGTCCGAGCCAGTCCGAATGTGAACTTCCGGAACGATCGGCTTCTGTCTTGACGAACATGGCTGCGTCGTGGGTGCTCAGGAGATGGTGCTCCACCTCTGTAGCAGAAGCAGGAGCAGCACCCATCAATGGCACCCGATGGGAGAGGTTGAAAAATAGCAAATTGGGTAAGAAACGGATCTATCTCTTGGTTGCCGTGTTAGCCCACCACGCCTTTACGAACCTATGATCTTTCTTGCTTAACCGTCTTGCCAAAGTCATTCATGAGGTTATCAGATTATGTGACATTAGCTTCAAACAAACTGTATCACATTGTGGCTTTTACACTAGTTAGATTTGAAAATGTACTTCATACACGTCTATGTAAAGGCATTGTTAGCTTTTGATCCTTCACAGTTGCCCCTGCTTGCAATCACAGGGTGGAGGAAGGCACGTGACTGAGGTTATTGCTGTGACCTCTCTGAGACAGTTCCTGTCAGCTTGGAGATGCAATGCAATAGAATACAGTGTTGGCACACAAAACATTATAATTGTGTGCATGCCTCACTACCATGTCTAGGGATATTGTGTCAGTCTGTTTTGCCTTTGTTTTAGTAAACCACCTATCTTATCTCGTGTGAATGCTGTCTGTCTTTTTCTCACAATTCTCTCCCCTCTCCATCAGGTGTGTGGTTTAGCGGCATGTCCAGAGACTACAAGGAGGCGTGTCGTGAGATTGTGGTGGGCGCGTGGGAGAGGCCAATCAAAGCTTCCATCTACCTGAGCCTTCTGGGTGGAGCCGGCACCTGCATCTACACAAACCCCGACGACGCCTCCTTCGAGACCACCGTCCTGGATACAGCCAATCAGCTCGGGCTCCTGACGCCGTGGATACGCAGTGGAACATCGGATGGGCACGTGCAGAAGCTTGCGAAGCTTCGTAACGAGGGAAGGTTACGTCACCTCAGCCTGGGAATGGTCTCACTCACCTACTTCGCCGATTACAACCCGGACGCCAGTCTTTACGAGGCCCAGTGCTCCAACCTCTCTATCCCCTGGAGGGAGGTCCACACGCGGGTACTGGACGTTGGCTTCGCGGGTCGCTGGTGGATCCTGGACCATAAGATGAAGGACTATGATGTGAACGACGAAGAGTTCAAGCACCTGCCGCCTGCTATGGCCGCCACAGTGCCCCCTGGTGTCCAGGGGGTGGAGAATAACGAGAGGCTGCACAAAGAGTCATGGATGCCTCTGAAGACGGAGGAGAATGAGGAGAAGGAAAAGGCATCGGCAGCCGTAGAGGAGGAGGGAGGCATTGTAGAACAAATAAAGATGGACAGTTTAGATCTTGTAGAAACAATGAAAATAAAGACAGGCATTGTAGCTCAACCACAGGAGCTACCTGACCCAGAACCACAGGAGCTGACACTGACAGAGACGGAGACACAGGAGTAGCAGACACAAGCTCAAGCAAAGGACTAATGTGTCATGGACCAATGGACTCACACTAGCAGGACAATGACTACTGGACACATAATGAGATGGCTGAACAAGAATCTCTGAATGGACATATTTATTGGATGACAAGATGGTATGAGAGATGTGTAAAGTGTGTGAGTACCTTCTGCACTGTGTAATGTGTTATATAGCGCCCAAGCCTATTAACACTCTGGACTATAGCTACACATGACATGATGATAAAGGGTCTCCTTTATAAAATAAATTACTGTTAACAGTTTACTAATGATACTTATTTGGTATATAGTGCTCTATACTGAGATATGATAATTGATGCCATGGTCAGCAACCTGTTAAAGAGATTCTCTAAACAGCCACTACAAACTTCAACTAACTTGATATTCTCTGGCACTTTGGAATTAGTTTTAGCCAGTAGTTCTGAAAGTAGAGCTCACAAGCTAAAAGTGGTCCCCGGAAATTGCGTACTACGTCACACATGTGCACCATGTCATTGCTCTCGCTCTGCTGTGTGCATCTTGTTAGCTGTCACTCAAATGGGGAGGGGCTGAAGCTCATTAGCTAGAACTAGAATTGTTTAGGGGCTGGCCCATGTGGGGGACAATTTAGGAGAATGGCGAAGCACAGCTTCCAGAAAGACAGTTGCTTTCAAACTATGGATTTCGTGGTTAACTGAGGTGAAACAGTAATTCTGCTCATAGATTATGCATGTATGAACTACACATTGACACATCCAGCCCAAAGCGGGAGGTTTAAAAAATACTTAAAGTCGCCAAAGTTCCGGTGCATGTCTTTAACAATACAATAAGCCTCCTCTAAATGGTTTGGATTTATCATTTATGAATTATTGTCAAATTAAAGTACTATTGTAAAGAAATTGAGTTTTGTGATGATCATTTACTCTGAATACCTCCCCATGATTTGATCTTAGACAAAGCAGAGGCACTATCCAGGGAAGAATATACCAAGATATTACATTTAAGTGGAACTGGTAGCCATTTTTGATTCCTCCAGTCCAGACTGTTTTTCAATACTTTCCTCCTCAGGACTATTGTCACAGTAGCATTAATTCTCAATGTGTGACTTCTTCCATAAGAAGTGAGTTTTTGTCTCCCTGAGGTAAGTCAATCAGTGTTTTTGCCGCCGCCTCTTCCTGGGATTACAGAAGCTGTGTATTGCTGTGATGCCCTTCAGGCAGATAGAATGGGCATCCTTTCTTCCTAACGTTTGAGAGTAATTATTCCGTTAATCGTATTGCCTTTGACCAACCTCCCTTATCATTGTGGAGTTTAACTCATTTTGTGGAAAAATCCTCTCCAGATGAATCTCTCTCATACCCTTCTATCTCTCTTTCACTCCATCTCTCTTCTCCCTCTGTTCATGTCTGTTATTGATCCTGCTGTTGTCTTGACACTGATCCTGCTTTGGCTCCAGTTACTGATCGCCATTTGATCTTTAGGACAGGATCATTCATCCTGATCAGGGGCCATTCACACAAGGACAGGGAGCTATTGAGGTCTGCCACACGAGTCAAGGTGGACTAATAGTCTCTCACACAAACAACTAGACTCTCAAACATGCTCAAACAGAACTAGACTCTCAAACATGCTCAAACAGAACTAGACTCTCAAACATGCTCAAACAGAACTAGACTCTCAAACATGCTCAAACAGAACTAGACTCTCAAACATGCTCAAACAGAACTAGACTCTCAAACATGCTCAAACAGAACTAGACTCTCAAACATACTCAAACATGTCTAGACATATACACAGCCTACATCTCACTCAGCGCATCCCAGATGTGCATGATATCTCTGAACAGCTCAGCAACATTATTGTATCTGGATGATGGCTACTTGAAAAAACTCAGAAAAGCATACACACTAACAATGGCAGCAGTTATCAGGGTAAGAGTTTCAAAAGGTGACTGAGGACCTGCCCTGAGGCTGGCCCCCTTTTGGATCTTGACCCCTGAGGTTCAGATTCTTTGTAACCCAACCCCAGGATGGAACCAAAGACTAACCTGAAATGGACCTTATTTTTTATTTATTCAACTAGGCAAGTCAGTTAAGAACAAATTCTTATTTACAATGACGGCCTACCCCGGCCAAACCCAGATGATGCTGTGCCAATTGTGCGCCGCCCTATGGGACTCCAAATCATGTCCGGATATGATTCAGCCTGGATTCAAACCAGGGACTGCAGTTACGCCTCTAGCACTGAGATGCAGTGCCTTAGACCCCTGCGCCACTCCGGAGCCCAAAGGGGTCAAAAGGTGAAACAATTGTCATTTACAAACCACTGGTGAGGACGGTCGAATGTCACCAATGAGAGATAAGTGTTCTGGATCAGAACTGCCTTAGTTGAAGGATTAATATTTTATGGTTCAAAACCCCTTGTCAAATCTAATGCTCATGAATAATACAAATTATTCAAACCAAACAGTCTTGTTTTGGGATGGATGCAGGTACTCATACACTCTGTTTATGTGTGTCAAGTCCACAGAACTAGAATGAGATACTATTTCTATGGTCAAGTCAATATAGGAAGTGATAATACCAGTCTACAATCTCTAAGACATAAATGGGAAAGAACATGAAATGTATTAAAACTGTTTTAATCAGCATGGAATTCCTGTCATCCATCACCACTCTATTATCTTACATCCTTCCACCCAGCCGTCTCTCAATCCCCTTTCCCCTCCTCTCATCCTTCCCCTATGCCCCCTTTCGACCATGACTCCCAACCCCATCCCCCTCTCCTCCATTGACTGCTGATGTTCATTCTCTCTACCAGAGGGGTCAGTGTGGTCATTGTCAGTTTGTGTGGTCTATCAGCAGATGACCACTGCTGGTCAATCAGGCTGGTCTCATAGACTGGACATAACATAGTAAAGGAACATCTGGGACACTCAAATTAGTATGATATGTTACGTTTGGTTTATTTCTGTTAGTCACATGTCTGTGGAACTTGTTCAGTTTATGTCTCAGTTGTTGAATCTTATGTTCATACAAATATTTACACATGTTAAGTTTGCTGAAAATAAAGGCAGTTGACAGTGAGAGGACATTTCTTCAAATCAAAGTTTATTTGTCACGTGCGCCAAATACAACAGGTGTAGGTAGACCTTACAGTGAAATGCTTACTTACAGGCTCTAACCAATAGTGAAAAAAAGGTATTAGGTGAACAATAGGTAGGTAAAGAAGTAAAACAACAGTAAAAATACAGACTATATACAGTAGTGAGGCTATAAAAGTAGCGAGGCTACATAGACACCGGGTTAGTCAGGCTGATTGAGGTAGTATGTTGATATGGTTAAAGTGACTATGCATATATGATGAACAGAGAGTAGCAGTAGCGTAAAAGAGGGGTTTGGTGGGTGGTGGGTGGTGGGTGGCGGGACACAATGCAGATAGCCCAGTTAGCCACTGTCTCGGAGCACTGTTTGGTTGGCCCAATTGAGGTAGTATGTACATGAATGTATAGTTAAAGTGACTATGCATATATGATAAACAGAGCAGCAGCATAAAAAGAGTGGTTGGCGGGGCACAAAATACAATTAGTCCAGGTAGCCATTTGATTACCTGTTCAGGAGTCTTATGGCTTGGGGGTAAAAACTGTTGAGAAGCCTTTTTGTCCTAGACTTGGCACTCCGGTACCACTTGCCATGCGGTAGTAGAGAGAACAGTCTATGACTGGGGTGGCTGGGGTCTTTGACAATTTTTAGGGCCTTCCTCTGACACCGCCTGGTGTAGAGGTCCTGGATGGCAGGCAGCTTAGCCCCAGTGATGTACTGGGCCGTACGCACTACCCTCTGTAGTGCCTTGCGGGCGGAGGCCGAGCAGTTGCCGTACCTGGCAGTGATGCAACCCGTCAGGATGCTCTCGATGTTCCAGATGTAGAACCTTTTGAGGATCTCAGGACCCATGCCAAATCTTTTTAGTTTCCTGAGGCTTTGTCGTGCCCTCTTCACAACTGTCTTGGTGTGTTTGGACCATTCTAGTTTGTTGTAAAATAATAAAGAATGTTAAAGAATGTTTTTTTATTAATCAGTATATTTGAATTTAACCATAACATTTGTTGTAATATTTGTTCTATCTTTTTTGGAGGAGAAAACTGAAATTGTATGGCTTGTTTAAGAAAGGGTGATAATTTAAACAAAATGTCATTTTCAATTAGTTGGAAATGAGAAGTTGTAATCTGTATAAAGGCAAAAAGGCAATTTTTGAACAAAGGATAATCTACTGGAAAACCATTTTGGGTTTGTCATATTAATTTTAATTCATAACATATCATACGAATTGTAATTTGTAACATATCATACAAAATGGATGATGGACATTCACAAATGAATACATACCATACCTGTCACGTTGGCATAAATGATTCGGGAGACAGGCGCAGGAATGCGTAATAGTTATTTTTATTAAGCCCAAATTATGGCGTCCCGTGTAAAGGCACGGGGACAAAGACCAAAGAAACACGTAACAAAAACACAGGGTAGAAACCCAAACAAAAGAGCGAGTACCTTGAATAAATAACACACGCGCACAATAATTAGCACACGGGACAAGACCCGTAATCATCTGCGCAATCCACAATGGCACGAAAGCCAAAACACACAGCACAGGTACTCACACACACCAATGGACATTGTAACAATAATCGACAGCCCAATGGGAACCAAAGGACACACTTATACAAGTACTAATCAGTGGGAATAGGGGACAGGTGTGCGTAATGAAAGTTCCGGAGGGATCCGTGACAATACCAAACATAACATATCATACTAATTTCAGTGTCCCGGATTTTCATTTACTATGTTACGTCTACCCCTCAGTCCAAGTTGCAGGTCAATAGGATTAGGACAGGACCAGACATACAGGATATTCAGCCTCATATTCTATATATGGATCGGGAGAGGACAACCATGATGTCATAGACTAAAGCGATGTTCCTCTGCTGGTCTTTTGGTTTGCCAAATTGTTATCTTATACAGATTTAGTGAACTCTCAAGTGTTTGTTTCAATGTAAGTGGTCCACAAAGAAGGAATAGCAATATCATGTCCGGTCCCGCATGGCCCAAGGTTGAGAGACACTGGAACAAGGAAAAGCTCTTATTCAGTTCCACTCACCAGTACAGGAATAGTCTCTGGAGAATGTTGGCATTGTTGTCCCATATCTTTTCCCCATAATTCTATAGCTGATTGCAATTTGCATGCCTGTCTTCTGCATGAAGAGAGAGGAAGAGAGAGGGAGGGGGTTGTCTGGCCACCATGTTGACCTCAATGACCACAGCAGCACCAGCCCCATACACACTAACTAATCAATATGTAACTAAGGAAGGAGAGCGGATGATGGAGAGAGTGGTAGAGAGCAGGAGGAGGAGGAGAGGAACAATGATATTGGAGGAGAGGTTTATCAATAACGCGGGGGAATTGTTCTGTTTTTAGGTTTATCCCACAACAGCACGCTTACTTTTTATTTGTGTTCGGCTTTGGTTAGTTTTATTTCATGCAAATTACATTCATAAAATTTGAACCAATGCACTCATCCAAACTCTATGGAAGATACAAAACACAAGTAACAGTATTTTTGTTTCACTTGCCATTTTTTGGCACATGGCTAAATTTAGATTTGTTTTAGTTTCTTTATCAAAGTAGTACGACTACAAAAGGAAACATCATAGCTACAAATATCTCCCAATAAATAATGACATGCCTGTGAGTCTATAGTCTTTCAGTTACAAAAGACTTGGAATAGAGCAGCATTTACATGATAGTATTATACAACGGGGGTTAATAAATACAGTGTGTGTGTGTGTGTGTGTGTGTGTGTGTGTGTGTGTGTGTGTGTGTGTGTGTGTGTGTGTGTGTGTGTGTGTGTGTGTGTGTGTGTGTGTGTGTGTGTGTGTGTGTGTGTGTGTGTGTGTGTGTGTGTGTGTGTGTGTGTGTGTGTGTGTGTGTGTTTGTGTGCAAGAGAAAGAAAGAAAGAATAAAGATAGTGGAATGACAGGGATTAAGGGTGGCATGTGTATAAATATAAATGGAGTGTGAACATTTTTGAAGGTGGGAGAGAGAGTATGCAAGCACACACGAGAGGGAGAGAGAGACAGGGTGGAGGAGGGGCAGAGAGGGGGACAGGGGGAATAGAGAGAAGCAGAGCGTGCTCAATATTCATTCAAACTGACACAGGCTGCATGTCCTGGTTTGCACTTCCCACTCTCTCTCTATCTCTCTCTCTCTCTCTCTCTCTCTCTCTCTCTCTCTCTCTCTCTCACACACACACACACACACACACACAGGCACAGAAACACCAGACAGTCTGCAGTTAAGTTTACAGCAGCAGGAAGAAGACATTAGAGAGGTGAAGAAGGAGAGAGAGAAAGAGAGTGATAGACCGGGAGGGGAATGAAGAAAATACAAAACCGGGAGAGGCACTGGGGGGGGGGGGTGAAGGAGACGGATGAGTGAGAATAGAGAGAGAGAAAGAGAGGATGTAAAGGAGAGGGGGTAAAGGAAGGGATAGACAGAGATAGAGGAATGCGGGGCGAGGGAGAGAGAGAAACGGGGCTTGGCGTACGGAGGGGGCAGAGAGGAGGAGAGAGAGACAGAGTGTCTGGCTGCATGTGTAGGGGCTGGACACAGGAGGACAGAGGGTAAGTGCATTCTACCTGCAATCTATCTCAAATCATTACAGTCATTTACTATTTTTATATCCTTCTTGTAATGTTGTATATAAAGTATATCTCCATGTTGTAAGGAAGGACATAGCACTTTCATAGATCTGGATATAACATCTGAGTGCATTGTCATCCTATGGAAGAGTTTCTTACAACCAGACATAAATATGATGTGACAAATGTGTCAAGGGCTGTTTGTGTGCTTGGACATTAATGCATGATGCAGCTACTGGGGGCTATTTAATGGAGGCTTGCATGGCTAGTGTTTTAATTTGCATCTATGTAGTCATGCATGCATGGAGAACATTTTCACAATAGTATGAGTTCCAGCGAGTGAATTTATTTGTGGTGAGTGATTTCCATTCACACCTCAGAGTGTTATATGATAGTATGATAGTAGTGACAGTGCATGTTGTCGTCTTACCCATGTCGGTTTGATAGTACTAATTGAATCCATGCCACTGAATGTGTGTCTGTTTTAGAGCGTTAGGCATAATACATTAACGTGCGTGTCTTTGTGAGGGTTATTGATGAAGATGTCAGAGGTAATGGGAATGGTGATGGACCTTCCCCCTCGTCTGGGTGACTGAGTCTGTGTCTACCTGCCCCAGACTGGATCAATACTTTAATGCAATTGCCATTCACTTCAGTTGGGACTGGTACGCACGCACATGCACACACATGCACACGCACACACACACACACACACACACACACACACACACACACACACACACACACACACACACACACACACACACACACACACACACACACACACACACACACACACACACACACACACACACACACACACACACACACACACACACACACACACACAGTCTTGTATAGCTAACCTTGTGGGGACATACAATTCAGTCCCATTCAAAATCCTATTTTCCCTAACCCCAAACCCTAAACCTAACCCTAATCCTAACCTTAACCCTAACCCTAACCCTAACCCTAACCCTAACCCTAACCCAAAAACCTCAACTTTATCCTAACCCTAAACCTAACCCTAGCTCCTAACCCTAACCCTACAACTAACCCTAGCTCCTAACCTTAATATTTAACTTAATTCTAACCCTAACACTAATTCTAACCTTAACCCTAAACCCCCTAGAAATAGCATTTGACCTTGTGGGGACTAACAAAATGTCCCCAGCTGGTCAACCTTTTGTTCGTTTACTATTCTTGTAGTGACTTCTGGTCCCCACAAGAATAGTTAAACACGTCCACACACACACACACACAAACACACACACACACACACACACACACACACACACACACACACACACACACACACACACACACACACACACACACACACACACACACACACACACACACACACACACACACACACACACACACACACACACACACACACACACACACTAACAAAAGTAAACACAGTCTTAGTGACTGTGTTGAAAATGACTATGCAAGTATGTAACACACAGAACCTTCATGTGAAACACAGACACACACCCACACACAGTTCACAGTAATGGCGGTGGCTCCCTTGAACTCATTCACCATAGGGTCATGGGTTCAAGTCCCAGGTGGGAGGAGAAGTGGGGACGGGGGTTGGTCATGACCCTATCCTTCCTCTCAGACCCTCCCCCACTTTTCCTCACTTCACACTCCAGCCACCACAATGCTGAGACCTAGACCATCATCAAGGACTGTAATCTGTCTTCTCATTCACATATACACACACACATCACACACACACACACACACACACACACACACACACACACACACACACACACACACACACACACACACACACACACACACACACACACACACACACACACACACACACACACACACACTAATTCACTGACCCTGACATAGCAATTCAGCAATATCAGACAGAGACAGAGTAAAACCCTCGCTACCCCTTCGCTCTGTGTGTGTGGACATGTGCGTACGTAAGTGCATGTGTGTTTGCATGTGAGGGTGTGTGAGGGTCAATGCTAAATGTTTATTTTGGTTGTTGTTAGCAGAGAGTTGTGCTAACAGTGGAGTGTTAAGTGTCCCCACTCCATCACTGTCTGTGTGGGTGCAATTAGCATGCTCTCCCTGTCTGCAATTTGTGTGGTTTGTTTTTCCTATCCTTGTGGGGACCAGAAGTCTGGGACCAGAAGCCCTCACAAGGATAGTTAAACAAGTACAATTCAGACATTTGGCCAGTCCCCACAAGAAAAATAATTTTTTAGGCTTAGGGTTTAGGGTTAAGGTTAAGATTAGGGATAGAAATAGGGTTAGGTTTAGGGTTAAGGTTAAGATTAGGGCTAGCAATAGAGTTAGGGGTTAGGTTTAGAGTTAGTGATTAGGGAAAATAGGATTTTGAATGGGAATCAATTGTTTGGTCCCCACAAGGATAGTACAATAAATGTGTGTGTTAGACAAGTGGCTAAAACATTTTACGTCAAGCCCTGTATATATGTAGCCTATTAATATATGCATGTGTGTTTGTTTATGTGTGCAAATATATTAATAGCCTACATGTTTTGGATATATGTATATGTTTATGTCCGTGGGTAATTATACATGTATGACGTGGGTTTTAATAAGTGTATAGGATACAGCTGTGTGTGTAAGGGGGGGTGTGCATGGGTGTTAGTATCTATTTAGATGTTAGTTGCTGGCGGTATATCCATGTGATCTTGTTATGTGAGCAGCCAGCCCAGCCCCATACAGGAGGAGTGCGGGAGCAGACAGACAAACACACGCATGGCCGAACCAGACAGACACACACAACCTCTCTTTCATAGGAAATGAGACCAGGTGACCTCTGACCATTCAGCCTGTCTGGAAACGCCAAGCCTGGAATCGATCAACACCCCCCTGCCCAGACAGCCTCCCTCCCGCTTTTTCCCTCCCTTCCTCCACCTCTACTCCTTCCAACCATTCCTCCTCTCCTTCCCCCCCACTTTCTCTCTACCCGGTGACCCCCCTCACCCTTAACTCGCTCTACCCTCCCCCACAATCAGATGATCAACCCAACAGTGGCTATGCTATACCTCACTCAGCAGCACAGCAACCTCCAAACACTGACTCTGACCAAACACTGAACAAGACCTACCGCTCCCTCTCCTCCTCTTGCTGGGTCTGAACCTCTGACCAAACACTGCACAGGACCCTGCTATATACCCAAAACATAAGAGGAGGCAAGTCTAGTGTTTATTTATTTTTACCTTTATCTAACCAGGCAAGTCAGTTAAGAACAAATTCTTATTTACAATGACGGCCTACACCGGCCAAACCAGGACAATTGTGCGCCGCCCTATGGGACTCCCAATAACGGGCCGGTTGTGATACAGTCTGGATTCGAACCAGGGTGTCTGTAGTGACGCCTCAAGCACTGAGATGCAGTGCCTTAGACTGCTGCGCCACTCGGGAGCGTGTGTGTGAAATAGATGGCAATTTATGAGTTGTCATCTATACATGTCATTCTATATGCAAGTTAAATGTGGGATTTCCCACTGTACTTTGTTCAGTCAAATGTATTTTATAAAGCCATTTTTACATCCGCAGTTGTCACAAAGTGCAATACAGATACCCATCCTAAATCCCCAAAGAGCAAGCAATGTTTTTGATCACTGCTTATGTGTACAGGTGTATGTAATCCGGATTGTGTGTTATGTTACATTCTATATTGGGGTTTTATGTGTACAGGTGTAAGTAATCCGGATTGTGGGTTATGATGTGTGTTATGTTACATTCTATTTTGGGTTCTTATGTTGTCACGCCCTGGCCTTAGTTATCTTTGTTTTCTTTATTATTTTAGTTAGGTCAGGGTGTGACATGGGGAATGTATGTGTTTTTGTAGTGTCTAGGGGTGTTGTATGTTTATGGGGTAGTGTATAGTGTAGTTGTCTAGGTAAGTCTATGGTTGCCTGAAGGGTTCTCAATCAGAGACAGCTGTCATTCATTGTCTCTGATTGGGAGCCATATTTAAGGCAGCCATAGGCATTAAGTTAATGTGGGTAATTGTCTATGTTCTATGTTGCATGTGTGCACTTAGTTCATCTTAGCTTCACGATCGGTTGTTTTGTTTGTTTTTCCCTTCATTAAAAGAAGATGTATTTTTCACACGCTGCGCCTTGGTCCACTCTTTCACCCATAGACGATCGTGACATATGTGTACAGGTGTATGTAATCCGGATTGTGTGTTATGTTACATTCTATATTGGAGTCTTTTTTAACCCATTTATTTTTACTAAGAAGCACCAGGTTACTAGTTTGCACCTATTAAACACAGTAAAACAGGTAATGACACAGTAGGCTGTAGGCAGGTCTGGTAGTAAATCTGTCTCTAGCATTCAAGTCCCAGTGAACATTCAACGCTGTCGGTGAGTTTGTGACTTAGAGAAACCATCGAGTGTTGAGTGTACCCTGCCTCTTGAGTTCACATCTTTGCACACACATTCGCACTAAAACACTCACCTCATCTGGATTAGAGTACATACTGTAGCCCTTACCAAGATGGCTGCCAACGAGGTCCTTCATTGAGCAGTGATGTTGCTATGAAAAGGCCTTATCTCTTCACCCACTATGATGTCATAAGGAAAAGACGCTATCTCTTCACCAACTCTCACAGAGCAGGGTACCGGTTCACATTCATCGCTGTCGGTGGGTTTCAATGCTTTGACTCGCCCGATGATGAATGACAACTGTGGCCAAGCCTGACCTAATTTCCCCCTGATGAAACATCCTTCATGTCTGCTGTCTGGATCTATCTGTCTGTCTGCCTGTCTGAAGGGATTAGTTATTACCTGTATAAAAATTGTGATTTTGTCAAAGAGGTGAGATTTACTTTTCAATAAACACCCTAAAATGTATAACCTGAGAATTCTCATGTTGTATTTTATGAAATGTCATGATTTCACAGTATTTTCACACAAAAAAGGCTGGGTAAGGACATCAATGAAACACCTGTTTTTTCATGTGATTACTTTTTTTGTGTGATGGTTACTCATAATTCATCCATGGAGTTTAAGTGAAGAGTCATTTTTACAGTACAGCCCTATAAAACAGATAGAGATAAAGTGAAATTGAGATAAGAAGTTGACATAAAAAGGGTAGATAAAGAAAGCGAGAGTCTCCCTCAAATGAGATAAGAAGGAGAGAGGAGAAAGAGGGCGATTAGAGATGACAGAAAGAGGAGGAGCCATGTTTTTTCCTCCAGGCAGCTCCAGTATATATACACTATATACACACTCACTCAAACACACAACACTGTCACTCTTACAAACCCCCCCCACACATTCACATACACTACATACGCACACAAACACATAACAAACATAAGCATACCAATGCCACACAAACATACAGTACACACACACTAACACACACACACACACACACACACACACACACACACACACACACACACACACACACACACACACACACACACACACACACACACACACACACACACACACACACACACACACACACACTCACATGCTGCTGCTACTCTGTTCTTTTCTTTATTCTTATTATTATCTATCCTGATGCCTAGTCACTTTACCCTGCCTTCATGTACCTTTACCTCATGTACCTTTACCCTTTACCACTTTACCTCTACCTCAAATACCTTGTTCCTTTACACAGTGATATGGTACTGGTACTCCTTGAATATAGCTTCATTCTTTGGATTATATTCCTCTTGTGCTACTATTTTTATATAATTGGATTGATTGATTCTCTATTTGGCCTCCAGACAGCTCCAGTATGAACGTATGGCCTCCAGACAGCTCCAGTATGACTGCATGGCCTCCAGGCAGCTCCAGTATGACTGTATAGCCTCCAGACAGCTCCAGTCTGACTGTATGGCCTCCAAGCAGCTCAGGTATGACTGTATGGCCTCCAAACAGCTCCAGTATGACTGTATGACCTCCAGGCAGCTCTAGTATGACTGTATGGCCTCCAGGCAGCTCCAGGATGACTGTATGGCCTCCAAGCTGCTCCAGGATGACTGTATGGCCTCCAAGCGGCTCCAGGATGACTGTATGGCCTCCAGACAGCTCCAGTATGACTGTATGGCCTCCAGACAGCTCCAGTATGACTGTATGGCCTCCAGGCATCTCTAGCATGACTGTATGGCCTCCAGGCAGCTCCAGGATGACTGTATGGCCTCCAAGCAGCTCCAGGATGACTGTATGGCCTCCAAGCAGCTCCAGGATGACTGTATGGCCTCCAAGCAGCTCCAGGATGACTGTATGGCCTCCAAGCAGCTCCAGGATGACTGTATGGCCTCCAAGCTGCTCCATGAGGACTGTATAGCCTCCAAGCAGCTCCGGTGTGACTGTATGGCCTCCAGGCAGCTCCAGGATGACTGTATAGCCTCCAGGCTGCTCCAGTATGACTGCATGGCCTCCAGGCAGCTCCAATATGACTGTATAGCCTCCAGGCAGCTCCAGTATGACTGTATGGCCTCCAGGCAGCTCCAGTATAACTGCATGGCCTCCAGGCAACTCCAGTATAACTGTATAGCCTCCAGGCAGCTCCAGTATGACTGCATGGCCTCCAGGCAGCTCCAGTATGACTGTATAGCCTCCAGGCACCTCCAGTATAACTGCCTGGACTCCAGGCAACTCCAGTATGACTGTATAGCCTCCATGCAGTTCCAGTATGACTGCATGGCCTCCATGCACCTCCAGTATGACTGTATGGCCTCCAGGCAGCTCCAGTATAACTGCATGGCCTTCAGGCAACTCCAGTATGACATGCTGAGCACTTGTTGGCTGCTTTTCCTTCACTCTGCGGTCCAAATCATCCCAAACCATCTCAATTGGGTTGAGGTTGGATGATTGTGGAGGCCAGGTCATCTGATGCAGCACTCCATCACTCTCCTTCTTGGTCAAATAGCCCTTACACAGCCTGGAGGTGTGTTGGGTCAGTGTCCTGTTGAAAAACAAATGATAGTCCCACTAAGCGCATGCCAGATGGGATGGCGTATCGCTGCAGAATGTTGTGGTAGCCATGCTGGTTAAGTGTGCCTTGAATTCAAAATAAATAAATCACTGACAGTGTCACCAGCAAAGCACCCCACACCATCACACCTCCTCCTCCGTGCTTCACGGTGGGAACCACACATGCAGAGATTATCCTTTCACCTATTCTGCATCTCACAAAGACACAGAACCAAAAACCTCAAATTGGACTCAACAGACCATATGACAGATTTCCACCTGTCCAATGTCCATTGCTTGTGTTTCTTGGCCCAAGCAAGTCTCTTCTTCTTATTGGAGTCCTCTAGTAGTGTTTTTTTTTGCAGCAATTCGACCATGAAAGCCTGATTTTGTATACGTGTTTGTTTGGTCTTTGTCCTCGTGCCTTTACATGGCACGCTGTAATTTAGGTAAAGAAATAAAAAAAACTATTACACATTCCTGCGCCTGTCGCCCGATCCTTCACACAACGTGACTCTTCTTGTCTTAAAGTAATGATGGACTTTCGTTTCTCTTTGCTTGTTTGATCTGTTCTTGCCACAATATGGACTTGGTCTTTTACCAAATAGGGCTATCTTCTGTATACCACCTCTATGTTGTGACAACACAACTGATTGGGTCAAACGAATTAAGAAAGAAAGAAATTCGACAAAATAACTTTTAACAAGGCAGACCTGTCAATTGAAATGCATTCCAGGTGACTACCTCATGACGCTGGTTGAGAGACTGCCAAGAGTGTGCAAATCAAAAACAAATCAAGTCTTATTAGTCACATGCGCCTATAAAACAAGTGTAGGGAGACCTTACAGTGAAATGCTTACTTACGAGCCCCTAACCAACAATGCAGTTTTAAAAAAGAATACGGAAAAGAATAAGAGATAAAAGTAACAAGTAATTAAAGTGCAGCAGTAAAATAACAATAGCGAGACTATATACTGTACAGGGAGGTACCAATACAGAGTCAATGAACAGACTGATGAGTTTCAGAAGAAAGATCTTTGTTTCTGGCCATTTTGAGCCTGTAATTGAACCCTCTGATGATCCAGATACTCAACTAGTCTAAAGAAGGCCAGTTTTTTATTGCTTCTTTAATCAAAACAACAGTTTTCAGCTGTGCTAACATAATTGCAAAAGGGTTTTCTAATGATCAATTAGTCTTTTAAAATGATAAACTTGGATTAGATAACACAACGTGCCATTGGAACACAGGAGTGATGGTTGCTGATAATGGGCCTCTGTACCCCTATGTAGATATTCCATTAAAAATCAGCTGTTTCCAGCTACAATAGTCATTTACAACATTAACAATGTCTACACTGTATTTCTGATCAATTTGATGTTGTTTTAATGGACAAAAAAATTGCTTTTCTTTCAAGAACAAGGACATTTCTAAGTGACCGCAAACCTTTGAGCGGTAGTGTATATTGTACACAATAAAGAAAATCAATTACGGGTCATCAGCTGAATATTGCTCCCAGTGTTGATCAAAGCTCAGAACGCTTATATTCTTGATCTGAGTTCTAATCGCACCTGCCTCTTTGCGAACAAGTGGAGTAATGAACAGTGATTTGTTCTCTATGTTCACCTGTATTCCCCGGATTTGCCTCCTGGATTTTCCTTTATAACAGCGCATTCACCACTCTCTCAAACGGCCAGCTCCGCCCTCTCGCAGCACAGGCCAAGGTCCTGAGACGTAAAACGAACTACCCTAGCTCGCAGTCAGCTCAAGTAGGTGAATAGAGACACTGCTGATGCGAGATGCCGGACAAAAGGCAATTTTAAAAACCGTCTCCCGACTCCTGCCGTGTCTACAGACATCCCCCAAACAAACAAAAACCGACTCTCGGAGAATGACTGAACAAATAGTTGTTTATAGATATGTCAGTCAGGTGGCTAGCTGCCGGCAGAGACTTCTATGGCAGTAACATTGAAGGGCTCTGGCTAGTATTCCTTAGCCAGCTAGAAGAATGAAGTATGAAGCTAACGTTAAACGGAGTCTACCTCAGCAGGAGCAAAAAATACGCTACTAGGTTCTCATAATAACCTTGCTTTACAAAGAGTAGGATACTGAGACAGACAATGATTGTGGTGCTCAGTGGTGAGGCTGAGCCAGGCTGCAATGCATGCAGGAGGAAGCACAGGAGACACAGAGAGAGGAAGGAAGCAGTAAGAGAGGTTGGTACAGTGGTTCCCAAACTAACAGTGGTTCCTAAACTAAACCCTGCTTACGGCCCTGAATAGGATGTCAAATGTAGTGCACTAGTATAGGTAAAAGGCTGTCTTCTCTGAGGCAGCACCTGTCAAAAGATATACCACAAAACCCTGAGCTGTGGCGGTAAGTGGTGGGGGTGACAGTACTTCAGGTCCCAGGGTAGGTTGATGTCACAGTGGTAATGTCACTTAAAATAGCTGTAATCTGCTTTGGTTACTCCATAGAAGCCTCTCCAAGCCAATGAAACAACAGAGGCAAACATCCCCACCAATCAGAGACACACTTGAGAGGGCTTTGGGTTCTATATGAGCTTCTCCTTCAAACCATAAGCAAAATAATGAGGGGCGGCACCTGGGGAGGCTTCAATCAATGAAGTAACCTGGTCCAGGGCGTATCTCAATAGAATAGTCTGAAGTGGCTTCCTCTCCTTGTCCCCTCTCCTTAATCTGAACTGATCTAAAAGGAGAAGACAACTGAAAACATTATGGTCTCCTTACAAGGTCAATGCATACAAAAGGAGAGAGAGCAACTTCGGACTATTGACAAACACAGCAGTTCCTGCAAAGCTGACTGCCTCCACACACAGTCTAGTCCTCTTTGACCCCCCATGACCTATGACCCCTGTTCATTATCTGAAGCATCTTCTGCCACGGTGGCTCAGGAGCAATTAGTGGAGCTGCAGTGATCATACATAACACTATAACTGACTTATATTGGATCTGTACAGCCCTAAGAGAGAGAGAGAGAAATGTTATGCCAAGGATTGGATTGAGAGAGCGAGAGAGATAGAGAGAGAGAAATGTCATGCTAAGGATTGGATTGAGAGAAAGAGGCCCCAGACTCCACTGATAAGCAGACACGCTAGCTAATGAGAAAACAGCAGGTCTGTGCCTGTGTGTCTCTTTACAGTCCCTGCTGTTCAATAAGATGTATTTGTATCTGTTTTTTAAAATCTGATTCTACTGCTTGCATCAGTTACCTGATGTGGAATAGAGTTCCATGTAGCCATGGCTCTATGTAGTACTGTGCGCCTCCAATAGTCTATTCTTGACTTGGGGATTGTGAAGAAACCTCTGGTGACATGTCTACTGAGGTATGCCTGGATGTCTGCGCTGTGTGCTAGTAGTTTAAACAGACACCGTTTGCATTCAGCATGTCAACACTTCTTACAAAAACAAGTAGTGTTGAAGTCAATCTCTCCTCCACTTCGAGCCATGAGAGACTTACATGCATGTTATTAACCTCTTTCAGCTAGGGGGCAGAATTTTTATGTTTGGAAAAATAACGTTCCCACGGTAAACGGACTATTTCTCAGGTCCAGATGGTAGAATATGCATATAATTGACAGATTATGATAGAAAACACTCCAAAGTTTCCAAAACTGTCAAAATATTGTCTGTGAGTATAACAGAACTGATTTTGCAGGCGAAAACCTGAGGAAATCCAACCCGGAAGTGCCTTTTATTTGGAAAAATCCCTGTTCCGTTGCCTGCCCCTCCTCCATTTAAAGGGGTATCAACCAGATTCCTTTTCCAATGGCTTCCTCAGGCTGTGACCAGGCTTTAGACATAGTTTCAAGCTTTTATTTTGAAAAATGAGCGAGATTTTTCAAAACGCGTCAGGTGTTCTTTGATTAGTTCCTGCGCGCGAGAGATGTAGCTCGACATTTTCTTTCTCTGTAGTATTGAATAGGTTACCGCCCGGTTGAAATATTATCGATTATGTATGTTAAAAACAACCTGAGGATTGATTATAAAAAATGTTTGACATGTTTCTACGAACATTACGGATACTTTTTGTAATTTTCGTCTGCCTTTCAGGACCGGAACGAGCCTGTGGTTTTCTGAACATAACGCGCAAACCAAATGGCGTTTTTTGGTTATAAAACTAATCTTTATCGAACAAAAATAACATTTATTGTGTAACTGGGAGTCTCGTGAGTGCAAACATCCGAAGATTATCAAAGGTTAAACGATTAACTTTATTGCTTTTCTGACTTTCGTGACGAAGCTAATTTGAGGCTAGCTGTTCTTACTGTTTTGTCTAGTGATTGATAAACTCACAAACGCTTGAATTGCTTTTGCTGTAAAGCATATTTTTAAAATCTGACACGATATGTGGATTAACAACAAGCTAAGCTGTGTTTTGGTATATTTCACTTGTGGTTTCATGATTATAAATATATATATTTATTTTATTTTATTTGGCGCTCTGCAATTCAGCGGTTGTTTACGAAAATGATCCCGCTAAAGGGATCCGTGCGGCAAGAAGTTTTTAATGTTAGGTGTCCCTATACATTTAAGAGCCAGCCGTGCTGCCGTTCTGAGCCAATTTTCCTTAGTCCCTCTTTGTGGCACCTGACTACACGACTGGACAGTAGTCCAGGTGTGACAAAACTAGGGCCTGTAGGACCTGCCTTGTTGACCGTGTTGTTAAGGAGGCAGAGCAACAGACTTCTCCCCATCTTAGCTACTCTTGCATTAACATGTTTTGACCATGACAGTTTACAATCCAGGGTTACTCCAAGCAGTTGTAACCTCAACTTGCTCAATTTCCACATGATTCATTACAAGATTGAGGTTAGTTGAGGTTTAGGGTTAAATTAATGATTTGACCCAAATACAATGCTTTTAGTTTTTGAAATATTTAGGACTAACTTATTTCTTGCCAACCATTCTGAAACTGACTGCAGCTCTTTGTGTTGCAGAAATTTCACTCGATCTAGTAGCTGACGTGTGAAGTGTTGAGTGATCCACATACATAGACACACTGCCATGTCATTAGTAAAGATATAAAAAAGTAAGGGGCCTACACAGCTTTCTTTGTAAATAGAATAATAACGGAATGCTTGAGAATTCTGTAAATATGTGTGCATGTTGTTGCATTGCATGTCTGGTAGTGGTATCTTGTAACTGTGTTTTTTTAAATGTAGGCCTACAGTATGTGTGTGCTCTCCAATAAGAGCAAGAGAGGACAACCCCACAGTCAACATCCATGTAAACACTCCTAAACAACACACACCATCAAAGCTGCCACCATCTCCCTTAAGCTGAAACACAAGCCATTCATACCCACCTGAGATGATGATTGATGGCCTGGGACTATGCCTGTTGTTCCAGTGATCCCCTGAGGAACCAGTTCAATGGCTTCTGATTTGGAATCGGAAGGTTTGTCAATTCAATCTACTGATCTCCAACTGCCACCCAACATTGAGGGGGTGAAACTCTTGTGACCTGTTGTCACAAACACACAAAGTACACAGATACAGTGTACTCACAAGTGACAGTAATACAGCATTCCAAATTCAGTCTAAGAGTGTACACTATGGCAGCAAAAAAGAAAATACACAAAAAAGACAAAACAATGGCAGCAGAAATGGGAAAGAGAGAGTGTGTATATCTGAGTGTGAGAAAAAGAGAATGTGTGTGTGCAGTATAGACAGGTGCACGTGTGTGAGAGAAAGAGAAACACAGGTCTGCAAGAGAGAGGAGCAGATAGCTGAGAGAGAGAGAGAGAGAGCGAGAGAGAGAGAGAGAGAGAGAGAGAGAGAGAGAGAGAGAGAGAGAGAGAGAGAGAGAAGCTGAGATTATGTACAGTGCTTTGGTCATCCCCAGTCTGCACACGCACAGGGGACCTGCATCACAGAGCCAGGAGAGCAAAGTCAAGTCATAGCTCATCTCACCACCGGTGTGCTGGGGGGGGGGGGTTTGGGTTGTCTGGGAGGAAAACAATACATACTGTATGGATGTTGTGAGTGCCACAGTCTGGGATGTGGGACTGGGACTGGGATGTGACTCTCATACCAAATGTACGTTTTTAGCCTACAGTCAAATGGTCTATTATGAAAACACCCTCTGTTATTCTGAGTGAAGAGATATCGATTCAAAGTCCACCACACCTCTGTTGTTGATACATGCTAGGCCACCACCACATATACAGTGTCTTCAGAAAGTAGTCATTACCCTTGACTTATTCCACATTTTGTTGTGTTAGCGCCTGAATTCACCCATCTACACACAATACCCATTAAAGACAAGGTGAAAACATGTTTTTATTAATTTTAGCAAATTTATCGAAAAGGAAATACAGAAATATCTAATTTCCCTAACTATTCACATGCCCGAGTCAATACTTAGTAGAAGCACCTTTGGCAGAAAGTACAGGCATGGTCTTAGGTATGTCTATATCAGCTTTGAGTTGTCTTAGGTATGTCTATATCAGCTTTGAGTTGTCTTAGATATGTGTAACGGTCGTCGTATGAAGAAGGTGTGGACCAAAGCGCAGCGTGGTAAGTGTTCATGTTACTTTTATTTAAACTGAACACAAAACAAAATAACAAACAGAATGAACGAAAACGAAACAATCCTGTCAGGTGCAGAAACACAAAACATAAAACATCTACCCACAAAGCATTGGTGGGGAAAAGCTACCTAAGTATGGTTCTCAATCAGAGACAACGATAGACAGCTGCCTCTGATTGAGAACCACACCCGGCCAAACACACAGAAATAGAAATCATAGAAAAAAGAACATAGAATGCCCATCCAAATCACACCCTGAACAAACCAAAATAGAGACATAAAAAGCTCTCTACGGTCAGGGCGTGACAATATGTCTATATCAGCTTTGAGTTGTCTTAGGTATGTCTATATCAGCTTTGAGTTGTCTTAGGTATGTCTATATCAGCTTTGAGTTGTCTTAGGTATGTCTATATCAGCTTTGAGTTGTCTTAGGTATGTCTATATCAGCTTGAGTTGTCTTAGGTATGTCTATATCAGCTTTGAGTTGTCTTAGGTATGTCTATATCAGCTTTGAGTTGTCTTAGGTATGTCTATATCAGCTTTGAGTTGTCTTAGGTATGTCTATATCAGCTTTGAGTTGTCTTAGGTATGTCTATATCAGCTTTGAGTTGTCTTAGGTATGTCTATATGTTAAGATAATTATGTTCTCAATGTTCATAAACTGAACTTCCATTAAACTACTCGGTCTGTTACTAAGAATCTGTAAGGTTCTTGTTGAAATGAAACAGACAGAGGCCAGTCTACAATAGTCAGCATGTTTATTTACGAGAGCTCTGCCCATCCTTACATGTACATTGGTTTATATACCTCTCATTTCATCATAACTGTCCCTCCTCCTCTAAGACAATGACAATATAGTTTACAAGTCTTCTCCTTCTCATACATAGCCTGCCACCTGTTATACAATCTACTACAAGCCCAAGGTTTCTCCCCTCCCTGGGTGGGGAGACTTCCTTCCCTGTTATCAGTTCCACAGTGGTCACAAGTTGTCTGCCACAGTTCCTTGCCTGCTAACAGTCCATCTTTCTTATGGACAAACATTATTTATCATTATACAGAGACAGGGTAGAATTCTGTTAGTTATAGTTCTACGTTAAATGTATACACCATTTAGTCATTATTCATAAAATTCATAACACTATATCAGCTTTGAGTTGTCATAGGTATGTCTATATCAGCTTTGAGTTGTCTTAGGTATGTCTATATCAGCTTTGAGTTGTCTTAGGTATGTCTATATCAGCTTTGAACATCTGGATTTGGGCATTTTTTCCCATTCTTCCTTGCATATTTTCTCAAGCTCCGTTAAGTTAGATGGGGAGCAGCAGTGAACAGCAATCTTCATGTGTTTCTACAGATTTTCAATGAGATTCAAGTATGGGCTTTGGCTGGGCCATTTAAGGACTTTCACATTCCTCTTCTGAAGCCTTTTCAGCATTACTTTGTCTGTATACTTGGGGTCATTCGCCTGTTGGGACATAAATCTTCACCCCAGTCTAAGGTCGTTTGCACTCTGAAGCAGGTTCTCATCAAGGATTTGCCTGTATTTGGCTCCATTCATTGTTCCCTTTATCCCCCTTTTCTCCTTAGTAGTATCCCAGTCCCTGCTGCTGAAAAGCATCCCCACAGCATAATGCTGCCACCACCATGTTTCATGGTAGGGATGATTTTAGACGGATGACATAGCGCTTTGCATTCAGGCCAAAGAGTAAAAATGTTGTCTCATCAGACCACAGAATATTTTGCCTTATTCTCTGAGTATTTCACGTGCCTTTTTGCAAGCTCCAGGTATGCTGTCATGTGCCTATTTCTCAGGAGTGGCTTCTGTCTGGCCACTCTCCCATAACGCCCAGATTGGTGAAGTGCTGTAGAGACTGTTCTGGCAGGTTCTCCCATATCAGCCGAGGAACTCTGTAGTTCTGTCAGAGTGGTCATCGGGTTCTTGATCACCTCCCTGACCAAGGTCCTTCTTGCACAGTTGCTCAGTGTGGTTGGAGGGCCAGCTCTAGGCAGAGTCTGGGTAGTTCCATTTTTCCATTTCCCAATGACAGAGACCACTGTGGTCTTGGAAACTTTCAACACTCTAGAAATAGTTTTATACCCTTCCCCAGATATATTCCTCATCACAAATCTATTTCGTAGATCTACGGACAGTTCCCTGGACTTGGTATAGTTTCTGCTCTGACATGCACTGTCAACTATGGGACCTTATATAGACGGAGGTGTTTCTTTCTAAATCATGTCCAAACAATTGAATTGGCCACAGGTGGACTCCAATCAAGTTGTAGTGATTGGAGCTCCATTTGGAGTTTTATTCCAAAGGGGGATGAATACTTATGTAAATGAGATATTTCTGTATTTTATTTTCAATATATTTGCTAAAATTTCGAAAAACATGTTTTCACTTTGTCATTATGGGGTATTGTGTGTAGATGGATGAGAAAAAAATCTATTTAATCCATTTTGAATTCAGGCTGTAACACAACTAAATGTGGAATAAGTAAAGGGGTATGAATACTTTCTGATGGCGCTGTATTTAATTACATGGTTATAAACAGTTTTGTTTTTGTTTTTTGTTTCCATTCATTCATATCATCATGGTGCATGAACATAGGTGAAGGCTCTCTCTAGTCTGTGACAAGAGGTATGGACCTTTATGGCACACATGAAGTAGTTCGCCTCTAAACATTAAACAGATGCTTTAATCAAGATTTGACAGGCCAGGCCTGTATAGAGATTATAAAGTATAGAAGCTATAGAATAGTGTACATTTGATTGTTAAAATATTAGGTTCAACTCACTTGCTGCAACCAATGTATATATAAATCCTCGGCTGCGACCCGCAACATGCAGTCGAGCAACGAGCACAGAGACAAAAGGACGATGTTCACTTCAGAAGTCGCTATGATTGGTTGTTCGTGTAACCATTGGAAACAGTGAGAAGGAGGAAGTAATTTTCCAATTTTCCTTAACCTTTTCCCTCACATCGACATGGTAATATTATGATTTTTTACAGACATGAGAATTTCACATCAATGTATTTGGTGCAAACAGCTGACAAGAACAGACACACAATGAAGATATCCTAATATAAAGTATTCATGGTGTGTTTGACAAAGGTGAACTACCTGATATAGTCTTACATGCTAGGTGTGTTAAATTACACATCAAGTAGACTGGGGTTACACTAGCATGAGGCTTAATATACACTGCTCAAAAAAATAAAGGGAACACTTAAACAACACAATGTAACTCCAAGTCAATCACACTTCTGTGAAATCAAACTGTCCACTTAGGAAGCAACACTGATTGACAATACATTTCACATGCTGTTGTGCAAATGGAATAGACAAAAGGTGGAAATTATAGGCAATTAGCAAGACACCCCCAAAAAAGGAGTGATTCTGCAGGTGGTGACCACAGACCACTTCTCAGTTCCTATGCTTCCTGGCTGATGTTTTGGTCACTTTTGAATGCTGGCGGTGCTTTCACTCTAGTGGTAGCATGAGACGGAGTCTACAACCCACACAAGTGGCTCAGGTGGTGCAGCTCATCCAGGATGGCACATCAATGCGAGCTGTGGTAAAAAGGTTTGCTGTGTCTGTCAGCGTAGTGTCCAGAGCATGGAGGCGCTACCAGGAGACAGGCCAGTACATCAGGAGACGTGGAGGAGGCCGTAGGAGGGCAACAACCCAGCAGCAGGACCGCTACCTCCGCCTTTGTGCAAGGAGGTGCACTGCCAGAGCCCTGCAAAATGACCTCCAGCAGGCCACAAATGTGCATGTGTCAGCATATGGTCTCACAAGGGGTCTGAGGATCTCATCTCGGTACCTAATGGCAGTCAGGCTACCTCTGGCGAGCACATGGAGGGCTGTGCGGCCCCACAAAGAAATGCCACCCCACACCATGACTGACCCATCGCCAAACCGGTCATGCTGGAGGATGTTGCAGGCAGCAGAACGTTCTCCACGGCGTCTCCAGACTCTGTCACGTCTGTCACATGTGCTCATGTGCTCAGTGTGAACCTGCTATCATCTGTGAAGAGCACAGGGCGCCAGTGGCGAATTTGCCAATCTTGGTGTTCTCTGGCAAATGCCAAACGTCCTGCACGGTGTTGGGCTGTAAGCACAACCCCCACCTGTGGACGTCGGGCCCTCATACCACCCTCATGGAGTCTGTTTCTGACCGTTTGAGCACACACATGCACATTTGTGGCCTGCTGGAGGTCATTTTGCAGGGCGCTGGCAGTGCACCTCCTTGCACAAAGGCGGAGGTAGCGGTCCTGCTGCTGGGTTGTTGCCCTCCTACGGCCTCCTCCACGTCTCCTGATGTACTGGCCTGTCTCCTGGTAGCGCCTCCATGCTCTGGACACTATGCTGACAGACACAGCAAACCTTTTTACCACAGCTCGCATTGATGTGCCATCCTGGATGAACTGCACCACCTGAGCCACTTGTGTGGGTTGTAGACTCCGTCTCATGCTACCACTAGAGTGAGAGCACCGCCAGCATTCAAAAGTGACCAAAACATCAGCCAGGAAGCATAGGAACTGAGAAGTGGTCTGTGGTCACCACCTGCAGAATCACTCCTTTTTTGGGGGTGTCTTGCTAATTGCCTATAATTTCCACCTTTTGTCTATTCCATTTGCACAACAGCATGTGAAATGTATTGTCAATCAGTGTTGCTTCCTAAGTGGACAGTTTGATTTCACAGAAGTGTGATTGACTTGGAGTTACATTGTGTTGTTTAAGTGTTCCCTTTATTTTTTTGAGCAGTGTATATAGCTATATAGTGGTCTATAGGGGCCATTTACAATGCAAAACATTTACAGTATGCTGTCTATGAAGGACTCGTAAATTGTCAGAAAGAGTCAGAGAGAGAGAGATAGTCATTTGTTTTCCAGAGAAAGTCATTAATTCAGACACAGGGTTCTGGAGGAGATAGAAAGGTAAGCTAGGCTAACATGAGTAGGATGATGCTGATAGGCTAACATTAGTATGATGATGCTGATAGGCTAACATGAGTATGATGATGCTGATAGGCTAACATGAGTAGGATGATGCTGATAGGCTAACATGAGTAGGATGATGCTGATAGGCTAACATGAGTGGGATGATGCTGATAGGCTAACATGAGTATGATGATGCTGATAGGCTAACATGAGTAGGATGATGCTGATAGGCTAACATGAGTATGATGATGCTGATAGGCTAACATGAGCATGCTGATGCTGATAGGCTAACATGAGTGGGATGATGCTGATAGGCTAACATGAGTAGGATGATGCTGATAGATACTTGATACTGGCTATAGTCTGTGTGAAATGAGTTATTAGTTACTGAGTAAGTACATAATTACCAAAGAGAGAGACAGTCTCAGCAGTTTGTTGCGTCGCTCCCCTGGGACTCTGTCTGGTGACTAACACACCATTAATAGTGTATAGACCAATCAGCACACCTTTGTTAATAACAGTGTCATCATATGTGCAGTTTTCTACCCACCAAACCAGCTCCTACGTTTGTGTATTACACCCCCTCAGATGCATTTACACCAGCTCACCCTATTACACAGCGGCCTCCAGTCTTGGTGTCTGACTACCTTTTTTAGACGGGGTACCCAAATCCCAACCTTAACCCTTAGTGAATGAATGAATAATATTGACCCTGTGATTATGGAACTTTTATGTACTCTAACCCAGCATGGACTCGGCTGTTTGCCCACGGTAGTGCCTCTTTTAATGGGTATAATGAGGCAGCCTCCCTCTGTCATTATGATGGAAATAAGACTGTGTGTAGAGCGAAGAGCCTCTTGTCCAACAGGTGTTTCATACAAGCACAGCCACACCCAATAAGTTAGGAGCACTAATGAAAAATCTTTCATAGAATATTCAGTCCTCTGTATTATCACAAATGGGCAAAAGGCGTCTATCCCTCCTTCTCTTTTATCCTTCTCTCCATCCCTTTCTTCTCCAACAGCATCACACCCTTCTCTTCTTCCCCATCCATCCTTTCTCCTCCTCCAGCCATCTCTCAGCTTGACGTGCAGAGGGTGGAGCCTGTAGTCGATGTTGAGGTTCAGACAGCAGGTGAAAGAATGTTGAGGGTGAGGCAGGTGAGACCTAATGACCTAATACTGTTCACAGTATTGAAGAAGTGCTATGAGATTCTCAAATATCAAATCAGTCAAATGCAGGCCTGTGTGATCAAGAAAATGCCATTGAGTATCGGTGGTGTCTCCTCTCAATCTACAGTATGTCCGTGGCTCAAAGTGCACTCTAAGGCCACCGTTGTACGACAAGAGTATGAACAGGCCCTGTTGTATATGCAGGATTCCAGTGAAGAGGAGGAGGAGGAAGGAGGAGAGGAACTGTGGGATCTAGAAGCAGACACAGAGCTTGTGGTAAGGAACTGTCTGTAACGTCCTGACCAGAGTTCTTATGTGTTGTGCTTGTTTTAGTGTTGGTCAGGACGTGAGCTGGGTGGGCATTCTATGTTGTGTGTCTAGTTTGTCTGTTTCTGTGTTCAGCCTAATATGGTTCTCAATCAGAGGCAGCTGTCAATCGTTGTCCCTGATTGAGAATCATATATAGGTGGCTTGTTTTGTGTTGGGGATTTGTGGGTGGTTGTTTTCTGTGTCCGTGTTTGTGCCACACGGGACTGTGACGGTTAGTACGTTTGTTGTTTTGTATTTTGTCTAGTTTTCATGTTATTAAATTATGGAAACTTACCACGCTGCACATTGGTCCTCCGATCCTTCTCGCCTCTCCTCGTCTGAGGAGGAAGAAGAGCTAGACTGCCGTTACAGAACCACCCACCAAACTCGGACCAAGCAGCGTGGCTACGGGCAGCGACAGCAGCAGCAGCGGCCAACTACACAGGACTCCTGGACATGGGAGGAAATTTTGGAGGGAAAAGGACACTGGGCTCACATTGGAGAATATCGCCGCTCTCGGGAAGAGATGGAGGCAGCTAAAGCCGAGGAGCGGTGGTATGAGGAGGCAGCACGGAAGCGTGGCTGGAAGCCCGTGAAGAAACCCCAAAAATGTCTTGGGGCCTCCCGGGTGGCGCAGTGGTCTAGAGCACTGCATCGCAGTGCTAGCTGCGCCACCAGAGTCTCTGGGTTCGCGCCCAGGCTCTGTCGCAGCCGGCCGCGACCGGGAGGTCCGTGCGGCGACGCACAATTGGCATAGTGTCGTCCGGGTTAGGGAGGGTTTGGCCGGTAGGGATATCCTTGTCTCATCGCGCTCCAGCGACTCCTGTGGCGGGCCGGGCGCAGTGCGCGCTAACCGAGGGGGGCGGGTGCACGGTGTTTCCTCCGACACATTGGTGCAGCTGGCTTCCGGGTTGGAGGCGCGCTGTGTTAAGAAGCAGTGCGGCTTGGTTGGGTTGTGCCAACGCATGGCTTTTGACCTTCGTCTCTCCCGAGCCCGTACAGGAGTTGTAGCGATGAGACAAGATAGTAATTACTAGTGATTGGATACCACAAAAATTGGGGAGAAAAGGGGATAAAATTTATTTAAAAAAAATAAAAATAAAAATAAACAAGTTCTTGGGGGGGGGAGGCTAAAGGGTAGTGTGGCGAAGTCAGGTAGGAAACCTGCGCCCACTTCCCATGCTTACCGTGGAGAGCGGGAGTACGGGCAGACACCGTGTTATGCGGAAGAGCGCACGGTGTCTCCTGTACGTGTGTATAGCCCGGTGCGGTACATTCCAGCTCCACGTATCGGCCGGACTAGAGCGAGCATTGAGCCAGGTGCCATGAAGCCGGCTCAACGTATCTGGCCTCCAGTACGTCTCCTCGTGCCGGTGTACATGGCACCAGCCTTACGCATGGTGTCCCCGGTTCGCCAACACAGCCCAGTGCGGGTTATTCCACCTCCTCGCACTGGTCGGGCTACGGGGAGCATTCAACCAGGTAAGGTTGGGCAGGCTCGGTGCTCAAGGGAGCCAGTACGCCTGCACGGTCTGGTATATCCGGCGCCACCTTCCCGCCCCAGCCCAGTACCACCAGTGCCTACACCACGCACCAGGCTTCCAGTGCGTCTCCAGAGCCCTGTTCCTCCTCCACGCACTCTCCCTGTGGTGCGTGTCTCCAGCCCAGTACCTCCAGTTCCGGCACCACGCACCAAGCCTCCTGTGCGTCTTCAGAGCCCTGTACGCACTGTTCCTTCTCCCTGCACTCGCCCTGAGGTGCATGCCCTCAGCCCGGTACCACCAGTGCTGGTACCACGCACCAGGCCTATAGTGCGCCTCGAGAGTGCAGTGTGCCCTGGTCCTGCTCCCCGCACTAGCCCTGAGGTGCGTTCCCTCAGTCCGGTACCACCAGTTCCGGCACCACGCACCAGGCCTACTGTGCGCCTCAGCAGGTCAGAGTCGGCCGTCTGTCCAACGCCGCCTGCACTGCTCGTCTGCCCAGCGCCATCTGAGCTGCCTGCCTGCCCAGCGCTGTCTGAGCCATCCGTCTGCCCAGCGCCGTCTGAGCCATCCGTCTGCCCAGCGCCGTCTGAGCCATCCGTCTGCCCAGCGCCGTCTGAGCCATCCGTCTGCCCAGCGCCGTCTGAGCCATCCGTCTGCCCAGCGCCGTCTGAGCCATCCGTCTGCCCAGCGCCATCTGAGCCATCCGTCAGCCCAGCGCCATCTGAGCCGCCCGTCTGTCCCGAGCCGTCAGAGCCGCCCGTCTGTCCCGAGCCGTTAGAGCCATCCGTCAGTCAGGAGCCGCTAGAGCCGTCCGCCAGTCAGGAGCTGCCAGAGCCGCCAGCCAGTCAGGAGCTGCCAGAGCCGCCAGCCAGTCAGGAGCTGCCAGAGCCGCCAGCCAGTCAGGAGCTGCCAGAGCCGCCAGCCAGTCAGGAGCTGCCAGAGCCGCCAGCCAGTCAGGAGCTGCCAGAGCCGCCAGCCAGTCAGGAGCTGCCAGAGCCGCCAGCCAGTCAGGAGCTGCCAGAGCCGCCAGCCAGTCAGGAGCTGTCAGAGCCGCCAGCCAGTCAGGAGCCGCCTGCCAGTCATGAGCTGCCTTCCAGTCATGAGCCGCCCTCCAGTCATGAGCTGCCTTCCAGTCATGAGCTGCCCGCCAGTCATGAGCTGCCCGCCAGTCATGAGCTGCCCTCCAGTCATGAGCTGCCCTCCAGTCATGAGCTGCCCTCCAGTCATGAGCTGCCCTCCAGTCATGAGCTGCCCTCCAGTCATGAGCTGCCTTCCAGTCATGAGCTGCCTTCCAGTCATGAGCTGCCCTCCAGTCATGAGCTGCCCTCCAGTCATGAGCTGCCCTCCAGTCATGAGCTGCCACTCAGCCCGGAGCTGCCACTCAGTCCGGAGCTGCCACTCAGTCCGGAGCTGCCACTAGTCCGGAGCGACCTCTCAGTCCAGAGCTGCCTCTCTGTCCGGAGCTGCCCTTCAGTCCGGAGTTGCCCCTCTGTCCTGAGCTACCCCTCTGTCCTGAGCTACCTCTCTGTCCTGAGCTACCTCTCTGTCCTGAGCTACCTCTCTGTCCTGAGCTACCTCTCTGTCCTGAGCTACCTCTCTGTCCTGAGCTGTCTCCTCTATCTAGGGGGGACCTTTGTGAAGGTTCCTAGACCAGGGTCGGGGGCGAGGGTCGCCACTCAAAGGACGCTAAGGAGGGGGACAAAAACAATGGTGGAGTGGTGTCCTCGTCCTGCGCCGGAGCCGCCACCGCGGACAGATGCCCACCCAGACCCTCCTCTTGAGTTTTAGGGGTGCGTTCGGAGTCCGCACCTCAGGAGGGGGGAACTGTAACGTCCTGACCAGAGTTCTTATGTGTTGTGCTTGTTTTAGTGTTGGTCAGGACGTGAGCTGGGTGGGCATTCTATGTTGTGTGTCTAGTTTGTCTGTTTCTGTGTTCAGCCTAATATGGTTCTCAATCAGAGGCAGCTGTCAATCGTTGTCCCTGATTGTGAATCATATATAGGTGGCTTGTTTTGTGTTGGGATTTTGTGGGTGGTTGTTTCCTGTGTCAGTGTTTGTGCCACACGGGACTGTGACGGTTAGTACGTTTGTTGTTTTGTATTTTGTCTAGTTTTCATGTTATTAAATTATGGAAACTTACCACGCTGCACATTGGTCCTCCGATCCTTCTCGCCTCTCCTCGTCTGAGGAGGAGGAAGAGCTAGACTGCCGTTACACTGTCACTAAGGTTCTGGTGAGACAACCTGGATCAAAAAGAGACACAGCCATAAACCCACTCAGACACGGATGGACAGGCAATGGCTAAACTAAACTTGAGATCTGTGCACATTACATGTTTTTTCATGCAACGCGCCCATTGACATTAACATCACATTGCAATCATGTGTTCAATTTACCAGGCAGAGTTGAAGAAGATAATGGGAGAGTGGAGTACAGAACCATGCAAGTTTGACAACCAATCCAATGTGCTCTCATGGCCTCTGTCTCCTATTGGCTCGTCTCCTTTGGAGCCCCTCCTCATTGATATGATTGACATGTATCTTGACATCCTCCTTGTTACCTTGGAGGATGGGTTAGGGCAGAGCAGCAGAGAACACAGGTTGTTACCTTGGAGGATGGGTTAGGGCAGAGCAGTAGAGAACACAGGTTGTTACCTTGGAGGATGGGTTAGGGCAGAGCAGTAGAGAACACAGGTTGTTACCTTGGAGGATGGGTTAGGGCAGAGCAGCAGAGAACACAGGTTGTTACCTTGGAGGATGGGTTAGGGCAGAGCAGTAGAGAACACAGGTTGTTACCTTGGAGGATGGGTTAGGGCAGAGCAGTAGAGAACACAGGTTGTTACCTTGGAGGATGGGTTAGGGCAGAGCAGTAGAGAACACAGGTTGTTACCTTGGAGGATGGGTTAGGGCAGAGCAGTAGAGAACACAGGTTGTTACCTTGGAGGATAGGTTAGGGCAGAGCAGTAGAGAACACAGGTTGTTACCTTGGAGGATGGGTTAGGGCAGAGCAGCAGAGAACACAGGTTGTTACCTTGGAGGATGGGTTAGGGCAGAGCAGCAGAGAACACAGGTTGTTACCTTGGAGGATGGGTTAGGGCAGAGCAGTAGAGAACACAGGTTGTTACCTTGGAGGATGGGTTAGGGCAGAGCAGTAGAGAACACAGGTTGTTACCTTGGAGGATGGGTTAGGGCAGAGCAGTAGAGAACACAGGTTGTTACCTTGGGGGATGGGTTAGGGCAGAGCAGTAGAGAACACAGGTTGTTACCTTGGAGGATGGGTTAGGGCAGAGCAGTAGAGAACACAGGTTGTTACCTTGGAGGATGGGTTAGGGCAGAGCAGCAGAGAACACAGGTTGTTACCTTGGATGATGGGTTAGGGCAGAGCAGTAGAGAACACAGGTTGTTACCTTGGAGGATGGGTTAGGGCAGAGCAGCAGAGAACACAGGTTGTTACCTTGGAGGATGGGTTAGGGCAGAGCAGTAGAGAACACAGGTTGTTACCTTGGAGGATGGGTTAGGGCAGAGCAGCAGAGAACACAGGTTCATAAGAGCGGACAAGGTAAAGAGGGTGGAACGAATAGATAGATACTCTATATAGATCATCACAAATATGTATGCGCATTGTCATATACTGGCATTTTAAGTCGAGCGTTTCTGAGACAAATGAAAAGAATGTAATTGAATTCATATCAGAACTACACACATTACCTCTGAATGGTTGAATCTTGTGGTTTCTTTGTTGCATAATATTTAATTTTTTTACCAATAGATCAATAGAAACGAATTGCATGATGTGAATTGAATGGCCATAATTCAACATAATCCATATATCTGAATTAATATGTTTTTAATATTGTGAATGGTGCTCATTGACATTTTTAATTCATTCTTTATAGACCCTTCAATCTTTTATTGTCTTTTAGACCCTGCGTCCATGTTGGCGACCGTAAAATGGGACAAATGAATCAATAAGGAGGTAATCCCACCACATGTAGCCACAGGCCACAGCAACACTGTCATTCTAGACAAAAGTCACTGGTGAGGAGCAGGATTATCACCCGCCTCCATCTACTACCTCAACCAATGACAATGCATCGCAGGGTGTTGAGCCAACCCCCTCCGACACGCCCAGCCAAACAGAGCTCAGTCATTCATGTACAAGAGTGCATATTGTCAACTAACTAAGTACTGTGTAGATGACAGAGTGGGACTCGGAACAGACATGCACGCACACGCACACACACACACACACACACACACACACACACACACACACACACACACACACACACACACACACACACACACACACACACACACACACACACACACACACACACACACACACACACAAACCTAACTCTCTGACTCCCGCGCCAGAATTAGACACACACTTGGCACCAGCATCTCTCGGCTCCACCCAACCACAACCCAAACCTGAGTTGTTACTGCATCTCCAAACCCGACAGTCAGTTCTTTATCATCAATCATATTAAACCGTGGCCTTCTCTTAATGAGATTTATAGGCGTGGCTTTCAGAACGTGATCTGCCCTCTCAGTCTGCTGTGATTGATCACTGTGTGTGGATCCCCATCGTCTCCACAGACTGAGAGTGAATTAGCTATTGATCCCGGCCTGGGCTCACTGTGTGTTATAGGACAGGACCCTGACTGGAAGTGTGGTTTGTGGGGTGTGAAGACACTCCTACTGCTTAAAGTCATGGAATGATAGTTTCCTCTTAGTGTTAATGAGGAGATGATTAATTATATAACAGAGGAAATATTGGAAGCCACTGTATGTTGGTTGACTGTGGATCAGGGATGGATGCTCTTCCACTGGCAACTACAGTATACAGTGGTAGTGATATGGATGTGTGTGTTCATCCAGATCCTCAGGGCTTGGTCCTGAGCAGACAGAGAGTACAGAGTGGCAGCAGTCCAGGCCAAGTGGGCAGGAGACATGGAGCTAGCCAGACGTTACTATCGGACAGCAAAGGTACCACACACACCACTCATTCACTCTCACCTGACTAAGGTGAGTCACACACCACATGCCCAAACATGACACACAGCCAAGATGCCACCAGCGTGCTACCAACCAGCTACTTGGCAAACACTGCTCTGCCCAGTGGAGCCAAACCCAGACAGGCATCTTTACTGCCGTCCTTCTCTGTGCCCACCAACCAACCAGGGATCTGGGTCAGAGCCGTACAGTATATTCTGCCCGGTCATCGAGGGCAGAAGTCCCTCATAACTCTCCTCAGGATAATGTGTGTGTGTGTGTATATGCCATTTAGCAGAAGCTTTTGTGTGTATGTGTGTGAGAGTACACAACAGTCAGTCTGATAGATGGCCTCAGCAGCATGCAATATAATAGAGTCAATAATGAGGGTCATAAGTCAAGTTAATGGTTTGTTTGCTTGCTTGTGTGTATTTGTGTGTTTCTCTCTCTTTCTTCTAACCTCTCTTTTCCTTCCTCTTCCTCCCCCTCCTCCTCCCCTCTTTCCCTCTCTCTCTCTCTCTCTCTCTCCCTTCACCCCTCTCATTCATTTTCTCTCTCCATCCATCTCATCCCCTCCCTTTCTTCTTCTCTCAGAAATTAGAGATGATGGTGGAAGAGGCATCTGAGAGAGGAGTGAGTGGACATCAGCTCCATACCGCCCCCTCCTGGAGAGACCTTATCATTACACCACAATGGGAACTGGCAGTAGTGCTGGATCTCAGACTACTACTCCATCGATTACTGCTCTCTCCCCAGTAACACCAATGTCATTATTTTAGTGCATAATACCCCCATATGTAGTTCATATATTCCAATGAAGCTTTAAGGGTAGTTAGTACTGACAGTGGTCTGTCATTAATAACAGCTTTTTGAGAGAACTTCAAACAAAAAAGTTCAGTCTCCCTCTCATTTAATTTTTCTTCCCCCTGTCATTCTTTATCTGAGGGCTTGAGCTCTATAATGGGAGTAGGCTAATGAAGAGGGCTAATGAGGGAGAGAGAGGAAGTCGCTTACTAATTCTCTCTCTCCTGAGGCAGACTGTTTGTTTCCATTTGTTTGTCCATCTCCTCCTCCCCCAGACGAACCACTCAAACAACAGACAGAGACAGACGCCAGCCTAAGAAGGAGCCTCCTAGCAGCATGACCATGGTATTCATCCTCTCCTCTCTAGCCGCTTCTAGTCATCCTCTATGTTTTCACCTCCACCACTGTGTTGTCATTCTAGGTGTCAAGAACAGAAGAAAAGGCACAAGTCCACTCCCAGCCCCTCCCAGTGCCTTCTGGGGCCTCACACCAGTACAGCCAGCTGATAGAGGTCCTCACACAGCAACAACAGGTTACTATAACACTTCCTTTATTACACACTGAATTACACTGGTTATCACAGTACCCTAACTGACTCTGTGCCTCTCCTCCCTCCATCAGAAGTGTCTGTGCCAGCAGTTCACCCACATGGGGGAGGTCACTGAGACAACTGGGTCAGTGCTGGCCCTTTTCATTACCTCTTGTGCATTGATAAATGATATATAAGTTATATAACGGATAGCAGATAGGTGGACATGTGCTGCCTTAGGTCAGGTCAGACACGCAGAATGACACTGTTGATGTGAGAATGTGTATTGTTGAGACAGGTTGGAAGTGCTGGCAGAGGAGTGTAGGAGACACCTGGAGGTGGTGAAACAGGCACAGAGTAGAGGACACCTGTTACCCCTATACACAGAGGAACGCACCTTCAACACCTACAGGTACACTACCAACACACACCTCACGCACACCTCACACAACACCTCACGCACACCTCACACAACACACCCAGTCACAAATGACACATAGAGGAACTCACCTTCTACACGTACAGGGGCTTGTTACAAGTGCATTGAGAGACCAGTGCTGTGGCCCTCTAGTGGTGGTGTTGTGATATAGTCATTCAGTCCAGTCCCGGGGTTTGTTTCTGCTAGTGCAAGGTGAGGTAAGTACAGCCAGACAACCCTATGGCTTTTTCCAGTTCCAGGCATTGAATACGAATGATTTCCCTGAAATGTTTGTGTGTGCATGTGTGTGTCCACGGCCGACAGATGGCTGCATTGACTGTCCCTGACAGAGACTGAGGCATAGAGACACTGGCCCGGTCTTTTCATCAATCCTCTTATTGATTAACTGATTTGCTGATCCATGCCAATGCCCAGAGGCTGATAGATACACTGGGCCGAGCAGCACACACACACCCTACATTCCCCAATTCCTTGTGTTTCTATCCATTAAGATCATCCCCTCGCTAACAGGTAGTGACATGGTGTTGACCATAGTGAAAGGCATCAAACTCCCAGTACCTACAGGTATGAATAACTTAATCATACTGTAGGATTATATCCCCCGTTCTCTCAGGAGGAAGCGCAGAAGGACCAAACCCGCTCTGTGAGAAGCACTACCTGTCCAGGTACCTGCTCTATAACACTCCTCAAACACTACCTGTCCAGGTACCTGCTCTATAACACTCCTCAAACACTACCTGTCCAGGTACCTGCTATATAACACTCCTCAAACACTACCTGTCCAGGTACCTGCTCTATAACACTCCTCAAACACTACCTGTCCAGGTACCTGCTCTATAACACTCCTCAAACACTACCTGTCCAGGTACCTGCTCTATAACACTCCTCAAACACTACCTGTCCAGGTACCTGCTCTATAACACTCCTCAAACACTACCTGTCCAGGTACCTGCTCTATAACACTCCTCAAACAATACCTGTCCAGGTGCCTGATCTATAACACTCCTCAAACACTACCTGTCCAGGTACCTGATCTATAACACTCCTCAAACACTACCTGTCCAGGTACCTGCTCTATAACACTCCTCAAACACTACCTGTCCAGGTACCTGCTATATAACACTCCTCAAACACTACCTGTCTAGGTACCTGCTATATAACACTCCTCAAACACTACCTGTCCAGGTACCTGATCTTTAACACTCCTCAAACACTACCTGTCTAGGTACCTGCTATATAACACTCCTCAAACACTACCTGTCCAGGTACCTGCTCATACCTCCCAACACTCCTGCCAGGACCAACACTACCTGTCCAGGTACCTGCTCTATAACACTCCTCAAACACTACCTGTCCAGGTACCTGCTCTATAACACTCCTCAAACACTACCTGTCCAGGTGCCTGATCTATAGCACTCCTCAAACACTACCTGTCCAGGTACCTGCTCTATAACACTCCTCAAACACTACCTGTCCAGGTACCTGCTCTATAACACTCCTCAAACACTACCTGTCTAGGTACCTGCTATATAACACTCCTCAAACACTACCTGTCCAGGTACCTGCTCTATAACACTCCTCAAACACTACCTGTCCAGGTACCTGCTCTATAACACTCCTCAAACACTACCTGTCCAGGTGCCTGATCTATAACACTCCTCAAACACTACCTGTCCAGGTACCTGCTATATAACACTCCTCAAACACTACCTGTCCAGGTACCTGCTCTATAACACTCCTCAAACACTACCTGTCTAGGTACCTGCTATATAACACGCCTCAAACACTACCTGTCCAGGTACCTGCTCTATAACACTCCTCAAACACTACCTGTCCAGGTACCTGCTATATAACACTCCTCAAACACTACCTGTCCAGGTACCTGCTCTATAACACTCCTCAAACACTACCTGTCCAGGTACCTGCTATATAACACTCCTCAAACACTACCTGTCCAGGTACCTGCTATATAACACTCCTCAAACACTACCTGTCCAGGTACCTGGTCTATAACACTCCTCAAACACTGAACCATCTCGCAGGTACCTGCTAGCTCATAACACTCCTCAAACAAGTTACCTGTCCAGGATACCTGTTCTATAACACTCCTCAAAAACTACCTGTCTAGGTACCTGCTATATAACACTCCTCAAACACTACCTGTTTAGGTACCTGATCTATAACACTCCTCAAACATTACCTGTCCAGGTACCTGCTATATAACACTCCTCAAACACTACCTGTCCAGGTACCTGATCTATAACACTCCTCAAACACTACCTGTCCAGGTACATGCTATATAACACTCCTCAAACACTGCCTGTCCAGGTACCTGATCTATAACACTCCTCAAACACTAACCTGTCTAGGTACCTGCTATACAACACTCGCTCAAACACTACCTGTTCAGGTACCTGCTCTATAACACTCCTCAAACACTACCTGTCCAGGTACCTGATCTATAACACTCCTCAAACACTACCTGTCCAGGTACCTGCTATATAACACTCCTCAAACACTACCTGTCCAGGTTCCTGATCTATAACACTCCTCAAACACAACCTGTCTAGGTACCTGCTATATAACACTCCTCAAACACTACCTGTCCAGGTACCTGCTATATAACACTCCTCAAACACTACCTGTCTAGGTACCTGCTATATAACACTCCTCAAACACTACCTGTCTAGGTACCTGCTATATAACACTCCTCAAACACTACCTGTCCAGGTACCTGCTCTATAACACTCCTCAAACACTACCTGTCCATGTGCCTGATCTATAACACTCCTCAAACACTACCTGTCCAGGTACCTGCTCTATAACACTCCTCAAACACTACCTGTCCAGGTACCTGATCTATAACACTCCTCAAACACTACCTGTCCAGGTGCCTGATCTATAACACTCCTCAAACACTACCTGTCCAGGTACCTGCTCTATAACACTCCTCAAACACTACCTGTCCAGGTACCTGATCTATAACACTCCTCAAACACTACCTGTCTAGGTACCTGCTATATAACATTCCTCAAACACTACCTGTCCAGGTACCTGCTATATAACACTCCTCAAACACTACCTGTCTAGGTACCTGCTATATAACACTCCTCAAACACTACCTGTCCAGGTGCCTGATCTATAACACTCCTCAAACACTACCTGTCCAGGTGCCTGATCTATAACACTCCTCAAACACTACCTGTCCAGGTACCTGCTGTATAACACTCCTCAAACACTACCTGTCCAGGTGCCTGATCTATAACACTCCTCAAACACTACCTGTCTAGGTACCTGCTATATAACACTCCTCAAACACTACCTGTCTAAGTACCTGCTATATAACACTCCTCAAACACTACCTGTCCAGGTACCTGCTATATAACACTCCTCAAACACTACCTGTCCAGGCACCTGATCTATAACACTCCTCAAACACTACCTGTCCAGGTACCTGATCTATAACACTCCTCAAACACTACCTTTCTAGGTACCTGCTATATAACACTCCTCAAACACTACCTGTCTAGGTACCTGCTATATAACACTCCTCAAACACTACCTGTCCTAGGTACCTGCTATATAACACTCCTCAAACACTACCTGTCCAGGTGCCTGATCTTTAACACTCCTCAAACACTACCTGTCCAGGTACCTGCTCTATAACACTCCTCAAACACTACCTGTCCAGGTACCTGATCTATAACACTCCTCAAACACTACCTGTCCAGGTGCCTGATCTATAACACTCCTCAAACACTACCTGTCCAGGTACCTGATCTATAACACTCCTCAAACACTACCTGTCCAGGTACCTGATCTATAACACTCCTCAAACACTACCTGTCTAGGTACCTGCTATATAACACTCCTCAAACACTACCTGTCCAGGTACCTGCTATATAACACTCCTCAAACACTACCTGTCTAGGTACCTGCTATATAACACTCCTCAAACACTACCTGTCCAGGTGCCTGATCTATAACACTCCTCAAACACTACCTGTCCAGGTGCCTGATCTATAACACTCCTCAAACACTACCTGTCCAGGTACCTGCTATATAACACTCCTCAAACACTACCTGTCCAGGTACCTGATCTATAACACTCCTCAAACACTACCTGTCTAGGTACCTGCTATATAACACTCCTCAAACACTACCTGTCTAAGTACCTGCTATATAACACTCCTCAAACACTACCTGTCCAGGTACCTGCTATATAACACTCCTCAAACACTACCTGTTTAGGTACCTGATCTATAACACTCCTCAAACATTACCTGTCCAGGTACCTGCTATATAACACTCCTCAAACACTACCTGTCCGGGTACCTGATCTATAACACTCCTCAAACACTACCTGTCCAGGTACATGCTATATAACACTCCTCAAACACTACCTGTCCGGGTACCTGATCTATAACACTCCTCAAACACTACCTGTCTAGGTACCTGCTATATAACACTCCTCAAACACTACCTGTTCAGGTACCTGCTCTATAACACTCCTCAAACACTACCTGTCCAGGTACCTGATCTATAACACTCCTCAAACACTACCTGTCCAGGTACCTGCTATATAACACTCCTCAAACACTACCTGTCCAGGTTCCTGATCTATAACACTCCTCAAACACAACCTGTCTAGGTACCTGCTATATAACACTCCTCAAACACTACCTGTCCAGGTACCTGCTATATAACACTCCTCAAACACTACCTGTCTAGGTACCTGCTATATAACACTCCTCAAACACTACCTGTCTAGGTACCTGCTATATAACACTCCTAAACACTACCTGTCCAGGTGCCTGATCTTTAACACTCCTCAAACACTACCTGTCCAGGTACCTGCTCTATAACACTCCTCAAACACTACCTGTCCATGTGCCTGATCTATAACACTCCTCAAACACTACCTGTCCAGGTACCTGCTCTATAACACTCCTCAAACACTACCTGTCCAGGTACCTGATCTATAACACTCCTCAAACACTACCTGTCCAGGTGCCTGATCTATAACACTCCTCAAACACTACCTGTCCAGGTACCTGCTCTATAACACTCCTCAAACACTACCTGTCCAGGTACCTGATCTATAACACTCCTCAAACACTACCTGTCTAGGTACCTGCTATATAACACTCCTCAAACACTACCTGTCCAGGTACCTGCTATATAACACTCCTCAAACACTACCTGTCTAGGTACCTGCTATATAACACTCCTCAAACACTACCTGTCCAGGTGCCTGATCTATAACACTCCTCAAACACTACCTGTCCAGGTGCCTGATCTATAACACTCCTCAAACACTACCTGTCCAGGTACCTGCTGTATAACACTCCTCAAACACTACCTGTCCAGGTGCCTGATCTATAACACTCCTCAAACACTACCTGTCTAGGTACCTGCTATATAACACTCCTCAAACACTACCTGTCTAAGTACCTGCTATATAACACTCCTCAAACACTACCTGTCCAGGTACCTGCTATATAACACTCCTCAAACACTACCTGTCCAGGCACCTGATCTATAACACTCCTCAAACACTACCTGTCCAGGTACCTGATCTATAACACTCCTCAAACACTACCTTTCTAGGTACCTGCTATATAACACTCCTCAAACACTACCTGTCTAGGTACCTGCTATATAACACTCCTCAAACACTACCTGTCTAGGTACCTGCTATATAACACTCCTCAAACACTACCTGTCCAGGTGCCTGATCTTTAACACTCCTCAAACACTACCTGTCCAGGTACCTGCTCTATAACACTCCTCAAACACTACCTGTCCAGGTACCTGATCTATAACACTCCTCAAACACTACCTGTCCAGGTGCCTGATCTATAACACTCCTCAAACACTACCTGTCCAGGTACCTGCTCTATAACACTCCTCAAACACTACCTGTCCAGGTACCTGATCTATAACACTCCTCAAACACTACCTGTCTAGGTACCTGCTATATAACATTCCTCAAACACTACCTGTCCAGGTACCTGCTATATAACACTCCTCAAACACTACCTGTCTAGGTACCTGCTATATAACACTCCTCAAACACTACCTGTCCAGGTGCCTGATCTATAACACTCCTCAAACACTACCTGTCCAGGTGCCTGATCTATAACACTCCTCAAACACTACCTGTCCAGGTACCTGCTATATAACACTCCTCAAACACTACCTGTCCAGGTGCCTGATCTATAACACTCCTCAAACACTACCTGTCTAGGTACCTGCTATATAACACTCCTCAAACACTACCTGTCTAAGTACCTGCTATATAACACTCCTCAAACACTACCTGTCCAGGTACCTGCTATATAACACTCCTCAAACACTACCTGTCCAGGTACCTGATCTATAACACTCCTCAAACACTACCTGTCCAGGTACCTGATCTATAACACTCCTCAAACACTACCTTTCTAGGTACCTGCTATATAACACTCCTCAAACACTACCTGTCTAGGTACCTGCTATATAACACTCCTCAAACACTACCTGTCTAGGTACCTGCTATATAACACTCCTCCAACACTACCTGTCCAGGTGCCTGATCTTTAACACTCCTCAAACACTACCTGTCCAGGTACCTGCTCTATAACACTCCTCAAACACTACCTGTCCAGGTACCTGATCTATAACACTCCTCAAACACTACCTGTCCAGGTGCCTGATCTATAACACTCCTCAAACACTACCTGTCCAGGTACCTGCTCTATAACACTCCTCAAACACTACCTGTCCAGGTACCTGCTATATAACACTCCTCAAACACTACCTGTCCAGGTGCCTGATCTATAACACTCCTCAAACACTACCTGTCTAGGTACCTGCTATATAACACTCCTCAAACACTACCTGTCTAAGTACCTGCTATATAACACTCCTCAAACACTACCTGTCCAGGTACCTGCTATATAACACTCCTCAAACACTACCTGTCCAGGTACCTGATCTATAACACTCCTCAAACACTACCTGTCCAGGTACCTGATCTATAACACTCCTCAAACACTACCTTTCTAGGTACCTGCTATATAACACTCCTCAAACACTACCTGTCCAGGTGCCTGATCTTTAACACTCCTCAAACACTACCTGCCCAGGTACCTGCTCTATAACACTCCTCAAACACTACCTGTCCAGGTACCTGATCTATAACACTCCTCAAACACTACCTGTCCAGGTACCTGATCTATAACACTCCTCAAACACTACCTGTCCAGGTGCCTGATCTATAACACTCCTCAAACACTACCTGTCCAGGTACCTGATCTATAACACTCCTCAAACACTACCTGTCCAGGTGCCTGATCTATAACACTCCTCAAACACTACCTGTCCAGGTACCTGCTCTATAGCACTCCTCAAACACTACCTGTCCAGGTACCTGATCTATAACACTCCTCAAACACTACCTGTCCAGGTGCCTGATCTAGAACACTCCTCAAACACTACCTGTCTAGGTACCTGCTCTATAACACTCCTCAAACACTACCTGTCCAGGTGCCTGATCTATAACACTCCTCAAACACTACCTGTCCAGGTACCTGCTCTATAACACTCCTCAAACACTACCTGTCCAGGTACCTGCTCTATAACACTCCTCAAACACTACCTGTCCAGGTGCCTGATCTATAACACTCCTCAAACACTACCTGTCCAGGTGCCTGATCTATAACACTCCTCAAACACTACCTGTCCAGGTACCTGCTATATAACACTCCTCAAACACTACCTGTCCAGGTGCCTGATCTATAACACTCCTCAAACACTACCTGTCCAGGTACCTGCTATATAACACTCCTCAAACACTACCTGTCCAGGTACCTGCTATATAACACTCCTCAAACACTACCTGTCCAGGTGCCTGATCTATAACACTCCTCAAACACTACCTGTCCAGGTACCTGCTATATAACACTCCTCAAACACTACCTGTCCAGGTACCTGCTATATAACACTCCTCAAACACTACCTGTCTAGGTACCTGCTATATAACACTCCTCAAACACTACCTGTCCAGGTACCTGCTATATAACACTCCTCAAACACTACCTGTCTAGGTACCTGCTATATAACACTCCTCAAACACTACCTGTCCAGGTACCTGCTATATAACACTCCTCAAACACTACCTGTCCAGGTACCTGCTATATAACACTCCTCAAACACTACCTGTCCAGGTACCTGCTATATAACACTCCTCAAACACTACCTCTCCAGGTACCTGCTATATAACACTCCTCAAACATTACCTGTTCAGGTACCTGATCTATAACACTCCTCAAACACTACCTGTCCAGGTACCTGCTATATAACACTCCTCAAACACTACCTGTCCAGGTACCTGCTATATAACACTCCTCAAACACTACCTCTCCAGGTACCTGCTATATAACACTCCTCAAACATTACCTGTTCAGGTACCTGATCTATAACACTCCTCAAACACTACCTGTCCAGGTACCTGCTATATAACAGTCCTCAAACACTACCTGTCTAGGTACCTACTATATAACACTCCTCAAACACTACCTGTCCAGGTACCTGCTATATAACACACCTCAAACACTACCTGTCTAGGTACCTGCTATATAACACTCCTCAAACACAACCTGTCTAGGTACCTGCTATATAACAATGATGCTAGACTCCATAAGACAGTTCTGTTTGAGGTTTTTGAATCCTTACACTTCTATCTATCTGTCATTATTCCTTCCTCACTCATTCTCTCTCTATATCTCTATTTATTCTTATTTTATCTTATATTTTTCTCTATCCCCATCTGTCATTACCTCTTCATTTTGTTGCTTTGCCCCCCTCCCCCCCTTCACCCCATAGTTCAGTGAAGATTTTAAGCGGGACCTCAAACGATCTCGCCGTAGATTTAAGAGAGTCATCCAGTCCAAAGGCATCAAGTTTACGTTGTTCAAAAAGGGTGAGTGAGTTTATCTCTTTGTGACTCAATTGACATTCTAACTGGTGTCTGCCGTTTTGACTGTTGTTTCTGTGTCAGTAGTTGTCTTCTCTTTCTGTAATACTTTCATATTTGTGGATCTTTGTCTGTCTCTGTTTTTTTGATTGTTTGTTTGTATCACTTTCCCTTTCTTCCTCTCTTATTCCATCTCGCTCGCCCTCCCTCTCTCCAGTCTCTCTCTGTCTCTCTTCAGTGGGCTGTTTAAGACTGATAACAGGATTGGCAGTGCTGGTATGAAGCTGGACTCTCTGGAAAGGCAGTGTGAGAGCAAACAGCTAATAAAGGTGAAATCACACACACACACCAAAATAGCATTCCAAGCTAATGTTGAGTTGTGTGTGTATGGTTGTGTTTGTGCGGTATGTGTACACATGTCAGCTGGCTGATCATATCTGGCCTGCCGGCCGACACATCCCATCTGGCCGGCCGACTGGTACTATCTGGCCGGCCGGCTGACTGGTACTATCTTGCCAGTCGAATGGTCCCATCTGGCTGGCCGACCTGTCCCATCTGTCTGGCCGATCTGTCCCATCTGTCTGGCCGACCTGTCCCATCTGTTTGGCCGACCTGTCCTATCTGTCCGGCCGACCTGTCCCATCTGGCCAACCGGCCGACTGGTCCTATTTAGCCAGCCGACTGGTCTTATCTGGCCGGCCGACCGGTCTTATCTGTCTGGCCGACCTGTCCCATCTGTCTGGCCGACCTGTCCCATGTGTCCGGCCGACCGGTCCTATCTTTCCGGGCCGACTGGTCCTATCTGACCGGCTGGCCGACTGGTCCTATCTATCTATTCTTTGTGTTTTGAGGGTGGACTGACTGTATTATTTGGCATTAATAGACTGGTTTCACACTCAACAATTTTCTATCCAAGCTGGGAGAGAGCGTGAGGATGGCTCATGTCATGCAGGTTCATGTAGCCTATACAAGACAGTTATATATTATAAAAAATATATATATTGGTAGCTGATTAGTATGCTGTTACATCGAAAATATATTTTACAATCTGCAATGTTTGATATTCACTAAGAACACATTGAGAACACCTTCCTAAACCCCCAACAACAATAAAAACAGGCCATTAGAGAGACAGACAGAGAAGAAGTCAGTAAAGGACAGGGTAATGTTCATAAGTTACAATACAAGAAAACACAGTGAAACAGGTCGAATACCATCTGAACTTATACAATATCAAATGCTTGTTTTTTTTTTTTCATTGCAACATATTTTGTTATGGTGTGTGCTCTAATGAACACAACCCGGTTTCAGTAAAGAACATGTTCAAATGAATAGAGGACAGCATCAACAGGGTTGAGTTCAGGTGGATGACAATGTACACGTTTAGTGTTTGTATGTGTGTGAATGAACAGACAATGGAGGAGCATCCTAGAATGGATGCCTGGCTGGACACACTGTAAAGTTTGCGTGAACAGTACACACACACACAGCCTCTTGATTGAGTGGATACAACACAATGGAGTTAGTGGGAGGCACGCAATGGACACCACAAAACAAAGCCAGGTAGCTAGCTAGTAGGCCTATACCTTTATTACTGAAGGAGCAGGGAATTGGATGGAAGGGTGCCACCACAGCCACACTCAACTTAGTATAGCAAGTTAATGAGAAATATACAGTGGTAAGCTAGACTGTTTTTCCATTCTTCCACACTGCTGTTGAGTGAAACTGCAGGCTCTAGTTTTATCTTGTCTTGATTATTGTCCAGTCATATGGTCAAGTGCTGCAAAGAAAGACCTAGTTAAGCTGCAGCTGGTCCAGAACAGAACGTCTGGTCTTGCTCTTCATTTTAATCAGAGGGCTGACATGCTGACCACACTGCTCGTGTTACGAGAGTTGCAAAATAAATTTACACACCTGTTATTCAATAATTTCATCCAAACTGTTCGCTCGTGTCAACGAGCCCCTACCTGGTCAGGCGCTAAAATAGAACTTGGTTCTACTTTGGATACTGCACACGCTACAAGTCCCACCTCTCCTATCTCCTCATTGGATTTTAGTAGCATATACCCACGTGGGTGATTGAAAGTTGAGGTCCACACTCCAGTCCAGTTGGTGGTGGAAATGCACCTTAAGGTTAGTTGCCAACTGCGATATAAAGTCCACAGAAGAAGAAGAAGAATATGACTGAAGGGGAAACTAACTAGGTTTCCCCTTTTATCTGTGGATTAATTGTCGGAGTAGAGAACACACAATTTTGTGACAAAAAATGGGTCAAAATTATACAAAGATCCAGAGAAAAAGGATATTGTGCATTTAAGGTAAAATAACAAACCAATGGTTATATCCCAGGACAAATTACCTAGCAACAATAAGCTAGCAAGCTAAATGGCCATGTATGATTCATGTGTTTCGACCTGTTCATAAATTAATATAGTTGGTTCAGTTTGTTTTGATATTTCAACCTGCGTGTACTGATTGCATCTGTGGATGGACAAAATCAACATGTGTGCCCAGTCTATTCAGCATGTGATCTTAATAATATGCATGCCAGTCTCTCTTGCCTGAGAGTTGAGGAAAGACGGACAGTGTCACTTCTTGTTTTTATAAGAAACATTCATGTGTAGGAAATTCCAAATTGTTTGCGTAGTCAATTTACACACAGCACTGACAAACACACTTACCCCACCAGACATACTACCAGGGTTTTTTCACAGTCCCCAGGTCCAGAACAAATTCAAGGAAAAGTACAGTATTATACAGAGCCATGAGTGCATGGAACTCCCTTCCATCTTATCTAGCACAATTGAACAGAAAACCTGGATTTAAAAAAACGAATAAAGCAACACCTCACGGCACAACGCCTCTCTGTCACGTTCCTGACCTTATTTCCTTTGTTTAGTCTGTGTTTAGTTGGTCAGGACGTTAGCTGGGTGGGCATTCTATGTTTTGTGTTTCTATGTTGGGTTTGTTGTTTGGCCTAATATGGTTCTCAATCAGAGGCAGGTGTTTGTCATTGTCTCTGATTGGGAACCATGTTAAGGTAGCCTGTTTGCACTGTTGGTTTGTGGGTGATTGTTTTCTGTCTTTGTGTTCTGCACCAGATAGGACTGTTTTCGGTTTTCACATTTATTGTTTTGTAGCTTGTAGTCTTCACATTATTATTCTTTATTAAACATGTTGAACACTAGCCGCACTGCGTTTTGGTCCTCTCCTTCATCCCAGGAAGAAAGCCGTTACACTCTCTCCCGTGTGACTTACTTGTTGTGTGTATGTACTGACATGTGTAACTGATAGATGCACACACACACTACATGTTAATGTATGTAAATTGTAAAGTATGTTTATGTCTGGAATGTATTTTTCATTATGTGTCAGACCTCAGTAAGACTAGCTATTGCCGACGGCAATCCTAATAAATCAAAAACAAACAAAAAATAAGTTAAAAACATAAAACGTATCCATGATCCAGGCTGTATCACAACCGGCCGTGATTGGGAGTCCCATAGGACGGCGCACAATTGGCCCAGAGTCGTCTGGATTTGGCCGGTGTAGGCTGTCATTGTAAATAAGAATTTGTTCTTAACTGACTTGCCTAGTTAAATTAAGGTTAAATAAAAAATAAATAATAATAATAATAATTGCATGAGACACAAGAAACTAGCTGGGTTAGCCCTTGCCAGAAGATATCGACCCTGCCGCTACACTTGTTTACACTGAGCTGCACTGAGGTTTGAACGCAATCATGGTTACATTAAGACATTGTGGAGCCAGCACGAGATATGGGTCGGAAAAAGTGCCTCAATGCAGGGATGGGATGCACTGTACTCCAAATTTGACCTTTCTCCACACTGCTCCATCGAGAAGATTGAAGTACTGCTAATTTACCTGGAAAACTGATGCTAGCTACCAGTTACCCACAGCAGACATTTTGGTATGGCACATTGTGTAGAACAACAAAGGAGCTGATTGGCTGACACTGCCATTCCAAAATTGCTGCGGTGGCTACATACAACAGTATAACAACATGCTCCACCTGGATAACATTATGATTAGCTAACATTGATAACAATTTACCACAATTCATCAATGTGGACCTGAGGGAATAGCTGAGTTACTGCTCCAAAAATAGCACATAACTAGCTAGCCGGCCCTTAGCTAATCTAGCTAACATTAGCTAACGTTGGTGATGATATGAATCTGAAATAAGAACCTTAACTGCTTTTTGAGGAGTTTTTCAATGGATAACAGACGGAAAGTTCAATGTAATAGCCTACACATTCTTACCTTGGAAAGCAGCACTTGCATGTGTGTTGTGTGTCTTTGTGTTGTGTCTTTGTGTTCAAAATCAAATCAAATGTTATTTGTCACATGCGCCGAATACAACAGGTGTAGTAGACCTTACCGTGAAATGCTTACTTAAAAGCCCTTAACCAACAATGTTGTGTGTCGTCTTGTATGTATTCCTGTTGTTCACTATTTGGGAATGGGTGATGGTGGTTTAGATTGTCTCCCTAGCCTCTTGGGAACGTTTTACAATTTGTGAGCTTGTTTTATCAATCATGAGCACATTTTATATCAATTCATGCACACGTTTTAGTAATTTGTGAGCATATTTTACATTTCATGAGCTTGTTTTATAAATCATGAGCATGTTTTATATCAATTCATGCACACGTTTAAGTAATTCATGTGCATTTTTTATAATTCGTGAGCTCGTTTTATAAATCATTTTCCTGTAGTCCACAATCATCTCCTTTGTCTTGATCACGTTGAGGGAGAGCTTGTTGTCCTTGTACCACACGGTCAGGTCTCTGACCTCCTCCCTATAGGCTGTCTCGTCGTTGATCAGGCCTACCACTGTGGTGTCAACGGCAAACTTAATGATGGTGTTGGAGTTGTGCCTGGTCGTGCAATCATGAGTGAGCAGGGAGTACAGGAGGGGACTGAGCCCCTGAGGGGCCCCTGTGTTGAAGATCAGCGTGACGGATGTGTTGTAACCTACCCTTACCATCTTGGGGCGGCCCGTCAGAAAGTCCAGGACCCAGTTGCAGAGGGAGGTGTTTAGTCCCAGGGTCCTTAGCTTAGTGATGAGCTTTGAGGGCACTATGATGTTGAAAGCTGAGCTGTAGTCAATGAATAGCATTCTCACACAGGTGTTCCTTTTGTCCAGGTGTGAAAGGGCAGTGTGGACTGCAATAGAGATTGCATCATCTGTGGATCTGTTTGGGCGGTATGCAAATTGGAGTGGGTCTAGGATTTCTGGGATAATGGTGTTGATGTGAGCCATGACCAGCCTTTCAAAGCACTTCATGGCTACAGACGTGAGTGCTACGGGTCGGTAGTCATTTAGGCAGCTTACTTTAGTGTTCTTGGGCACAGGGACTAAGGTGGTCTGCTTGAAACATGTTGGTATTACAGACTCAGACAGGGAGAGGTTGAAAATGTCAGAGAAGACACTTTCCAGTTGGTCAGCACATGCTCGGAGTACACGTCCTGGTAATCCGTCTGGCCCTGCGGCCTTGTGAATGTTGACCTGTTTAAAGGTTTTACTCACATCGGCTGCGGAGAGCGTGATCACACAGTCGTCCGGAACAGCGGATGCTCTCATGCATGTTTCAGTGTTACTTGCCTCGAAGCGAGCATAGAAGTTATTTAGCTCGTCTGGTAGGCTCGTGTCACTGGGCAGCTCTCGGCTGTGCTTCCCTTTGTAGTCTGTAATAGTTTATAGCCCGAGTCACTGGTGCTTCCTACTTTAATTTTTGCTTTTAAGCAGGAATCAGAATTATGGTCAGATTTGCCAAATGGAGGGCGAGGGAGTGTAACGGCAGCCTTCCTTCTCTTCAAGAGAAGAGGAGATTTAGCAGGGATCGGACCAACACGCAGCGTAGCCAGTGCTCAACATGTTTAATTAAACGATAAACAGAGAACACTTACAAATACAAAATAACAAAAAGTGGCAAACCGATACAGTCCTAGCTGGTGCAGAGAAAACACAGAGACAGGAAACAACCACCCACAAACCCACAAACCCCAACACAAAACAAGCCACCTATATATGATTCCCAATCAGAGACAACACAAAACACCTGCCTCTGATTGAGAACCATATTAGGCCAAACATAGAAACAGACAAACTAGACACACAACATAGAATGCCCACCCAGCTCACGTCCTGACCAACACTAAAACAAGCAAAACACACAAGAACTATGGTCAGAACGTGACAGTACCCCCCTCCTGAGGTGCGGACTCCGAACGCACCCCCTAAAACTCTAGGGGAGGGTCTGGGTGGGCATCTGTCCGCGGTGGCGGCTCCGGCGCTGGACGAGGACACCACTCCACCATTGTCTTTGTCCCCCTCCTTATTGTGCTTTGAGTGGCGACCCTCGCCGCCGACCTTGGCCTAGGAACCCTCACAAAGGGCCCCATCAGACTGAGGAGACAGCTCCGAACCGAGAGGTAGCTTAGGACAGAGAGGTAGCTCAGGACAGAGAGGTAGCTCAGGACAGAGAGGCAGCTCCGGACTGAATGGCAGCTCCGGACTGAATGGCAGCTCCGGACTGAGTGGCAGCTCCGGACTGAGTGGCAGCTCCGGACTGAGTGGCAGCTCCGGACTGAGTGGCAGCTCATGACTGGATGGCAGCTCATGACTGGATGGCAGCTCATGACTGGAGGGCAGCTCATGACTGGAGGGCAGCTCATGACTGGAGGGCAGCTCATGACTGGCGGGCGGCTCATGACTGGCGGGCGGCTCTGGCAGCTCCTGACTGGCTGGCGGCTCTGGCAGCTCCTGACTGGCTGGCGGCTCTGGCGGCTCCTGACTGGCTGGCGGCTCTGGCGGCTCCTGACTGGCTGGCGGCTCTGGCGGCTCCTGACTGGCTGGCGGCTCTGGCGGCTCCTGACTGGCTGGCGGCTCTGGCGGCTCCTGACTGGCTGGCGGCTCCTGACTGACGGACGGCTCTAGCGGCTCCTGACTGATGGACGGCTCTAATGGCTCGGGACAGACGGGCGGCTCTGACGGCTCGGGACAGACGGGCGGCTCAGATGGCGCTGGGCAGACGGATGGCTCAGATGGCACTGGGCAGACGGATGGCTCAGATGGCGCTGGGCAGACGGATGGCTCAGATGGCGCTGGGCAGGCAGGCAGCTCAGATGGTGCTGGAAAGGCAGGCAGCTCAGACGGCGCTGGGCAGGCAGGCAGCTCAGACGGCACTGGGTAGGCAGGCAGCTCAGACGGCGCTGGGCAGGCAGGCAGCTCAGACCTGCTGAGGCGCACAGTAGGCCTGGTGCGTGTTGCCGGAACTGGTGGTACCGGTTTGTAGACACGCACCTCAAGGCGAGTGCGGGGAGAAGGAACAGTGCGTACAGGGCTCTGGATACGCACTAGTACAGCTTGGTGCGTGGTGCCGGCACTGGTGGTACCGGGCTGAGGGCACGCACCTCAGGGCGAGTGCGGGGAGAAGGAACAGTGCGTACAGGGCTCTGGATACGCACAGTAAGCTTGGTGCGTGGTGCCGGAACTGGTGGTACCGGGCTGGAGACACGCACCACAAGGAGAGTGCGTGGAGGAGGAACAGAGTTCCTGATACGCACAGGAAGCCTGGTGCGTGGTGTTGGCACCGATGGTACTGGGCTGAGGGCACGCACCTCAAGGCGAGTGCGGGGTGCTGGAACTGGACCTGGTACGTGGCGCCGGCACCGGAGAGCTGGTGCATGGGGCTGCCACAGGAGAGCTGGTGCGCTGAGCTGGCAGAGGACGTGCAGGGCTAGGAAGGCGCACAGGAGGCCTAGTGCGTGAGGCTGGCACAGTCTTCACCAGACGGCTAGCCCGCACCTCAGGACGAGTATGGAGAGCTGACTCAGGTGACATCAAATCCCCGACATGTTCCGTCGGGCGGATGTCGTGCCTCATGCACCAAACCAGCAAATCCCTAATTTCTCTCTCCTCCAATTTCCCCATTAGATCCTTCACAGTCTCTACTTCGCTCACCTCCAATACCGCCCTCACTGGCTCTGGTTCCATCCTTGGCTCCTTACGGTAAGCAGGGGGAGTTGGCTCAAGTCTCCTACTTGACCCAGCTACACACCCCTTTAGCCCCCGCCCAAGAATTTTTTGGGGGAGCCTCTCGGGCTTCCATCCGCTCTGCCTTGCTAGCGCCTCATAATGTCGCCTCTCTGCTTTTGCTGCCTCCAGCTCTGCTTTGGGGCGGCGACATTCCTCTGACTCTGCCCAGGGTCCTTTTCCGTCCAGCTCATCCTCCCATGTCCACTCCTGAACTCGCTGCTGCTGCTGCTGTCGCTGCTGCCCGTTGCTACGCTGCTTGGTCCGAGATTGGTGGGTGGTTCTGTAACGGCAGCCTTCCTTCTCTTCAAGAGAAGAGGAGGTGTAGCAGGGATCGGACCAACACGCAGCGTAGCCAGTGCTCAACATGTTTAATTAAACGATAAACAGAGAACACTTACAAATACAAAATAACAAAAAGTGGCAAACCGATACAGTCCTAGCTGGTGCAGAGAAAACACAGAGACAGGAAACAACCACCCACAAACCCCAACACAAAACAAGCCACCTATATATGATTCCCAATCAGAGACAACACAAAACACCTGCCTCTGATTGAGAACCATATTAGGCCAAACATAGAAACAGACAAACTAGACACACAACATAGAATGCCCACCCAGCTCACGTCCTGACCAACACTAAAACAAGCAAAACACACAAGAACTATGGTCAGAAGGTGACAGGGAGAGCTTTGTACACGTCTCTGTGTGTGGAGTAAAGGTGGTCTAGAGTTTTTTTCCCTCTGGTTGCACATTGAAGATGCTGATAGAAATTAGGTAAAACTAATTGAAGTTTCCCTGCATTAAAGTCCCCGCCCACTAGGAGTGCGTTTTCCTATTTTCTTATGGCGGTAAACAGCTCATTGAGTGCGGTTTTAGTGCCAGCCTCGGTCTGTGGTGGTATGTAGACAGCTATGAAAAATACAGATGAAAACTCTCTATGTAGATAGTGTGGTCTACAGGTTATCATGAGATATTCCACCCAAGGCGAGCAAAACCTTGACACTTCCTTAGATATCATGCACCAGCTGTTGTTTAGAAATATACATAGGCCGCCGCCATGTCTTACCAGAGGCTGCTGTTCTATCCTGCCGATAGAGTGTATAACCCGCCAGCTGTATGTTCTTAATGTCGTTGTTCAGCCGCGACTCGTGAAACATAAGATATTACATCTTTTAAATGTCCCTTTGATAGGATATACATACTTTCAGTTCGTCCCATTTATTTTCCAGCGATTGAACCTTGGCTAACAGTACGGATGGCAAAGGCAGATTAGCCACTCGTCGCCTGATCCTCACAACGCACCCCAATCTCTTTCCGCAAAATCTCAGTTTCTTTATCCAACGAATGAAGGGGATGAGGGCTTGTTCGGGTATTTGGAGTATATCCTTCCAGTCCGACTCATTAAAGAAAAAGTATTTGTCCAATTCCAGGTGAGTAATCGCTGTTCTGATGTCCAGAAGCTCTTATCTGTCATAAGAGACGGTAGCAGCAACATTATGTACAAAATAAGTTACAAACAATGCAAAAAAACTAACAAAATAGCACAGTTGGTTAAGGACCAATAAAACGGCAGCCATCCTCTCCTGCCCCATCTTATCTCAGCTGGGGTTATAATTTACGCAATAGGCTACAAACACACACATTCACTATAATGTCCCATGGACAGGCTCTTAAAAAGGACAGATGGCAACTCAATTCACAACAGTGTGACATGCCACGATATGTATACTGAAGAAAAATAATAACCAACATACAACAATTTAATTGATTTAACTGAGTTACAGTTCATATGAGGAAGTCAGTCAATTGAAAAAAATGCATTAGGCCCTAATCTATGGATTTCACATGACTTGGAATACAGATGTGCATCTGTTGGTCACAGATACCTTATTTTTGTGCATTCAAATTTCCAGCAAATAAAATGCAATTGTGTTCGTAGTCCATAGTTTATGCCTTCCCATACCATAACCACACTGCCATCAGTGGGCACTCTGTTCACAATGTTGACATCAGCAAACCGCTCACCCCCACAACCTCATACAAGTGGTCTGCGGTTGTGAGGCCAGTTGGACATACTGCCAAATTCTCTAAAACAACATTGAAGGCAGCTTATGGTAGAGAAATTCAAATGTAATTATCTGGCAACATCTCTGGTGGACACAATTGGACGCTCCCTCAGAACTTGAGACATCTGTGGCATTGTGTTGTGTGACAAAACTTCACATTTTAGAGTGGCCTTTTATTGTCCCCAGCACAAGGTGCACCTGTTGGTTTGATTATCCTGTTTGGTCAGCTTCTTGACATGCCATGCCTATCAGGTGGATGGATTATCTTAGCAAAAGAGAAATGCTCACTAACAGGGATGTAAGCAAATTTGTGCACAAATCTTGAGACAAATAAGCTTTTTGTGCATTTCTGGAATCTTTTATTTCAGCTCATGAATCATGGGTCCAACACTTTACATGTTGCATTTATATTTTTGTTCAGTGTAGGTTATGGTTAAAGCCCATAAAGCCCATAGCCCATAAGTAGGGGATTTGGTTAAAAATAAATATTAAAATGATGGCGATGTTGATAATTATAATGATAAAAATAATTATAGTGATATTGATGATGACTGCAATAATGTTGGTGGTGATGATTTTGAGTCTGTATGTCATTGTGTCTGTCTGTTCAGTTGGTAGTAATGTTGATGAATAGCGGTTGCCCCTAGGAACTCCAAAATCAACACCACTCACCCTCCTGCTGACAGATGGCCAATCATCTAAAGCACCGTGAGATACCTTTATGTGTATGAACAGGAATGTTCTGTGTATGTGTGTGTGTGTCCATCCGCCCTTCTGTCCATTTGTCTGTGTATACCAGTATGTTAGAATCAGTATCTGTATATGACCACATGCTAGCTGGCGATTGCTGTAAAGCCCAATGGGATGGCTTTATATACTATGCACCCAGGGGGTCATTGGAGTGTGGAGAGGTGTGCTGTGACCACACACTGGCTCACACTCTACATGGAAAGACAGAGAGCCATTCATTTTGTGTCCATGACAGCAAGATAAACAGAGAGATTGAATGAGAGAGGGAGAGGGAAAGAGAGAGAGATGGAAAAAGTAACAGAAAAGGGGAAATAATAATGGAAGAGACTCAAAAAGAGAAGGGGAGAGCAAGAAAGGGAGAGGAATATAGCGACTAACAATAAAGGGAAGAACGTTATAATGAGTTTATAATAAATAAGTACTGTGAAGAAAGTGGACGGAGCAGTCAGAAGAACGAGAAGAGAATATCAGTTAGCATATTGTAGTCTTATCTGAGCAAGAGGAAGTCATTAAACACTACTCTGAGTGAATTAGGCTCAATGTAATATAGCTAACTGTATTCATTCCATCATCTGAACACTGTTGGTTCTTGGCAGTTTGCCATACTTTAGGGACCCCAAGAGTATTACAGTTGTAATTGCACTCACTTTCCAATCCAATCTCATTCAAATGCGGTAGCAGGCTGGTTACCAAATTTCTTGGAGCCAGGGAACCATGAAATACACTGAACAAATGTGTCTTGCCACAATTTACTCCTTAGCCACGAAGGAACTAGCCATGACCTGCTGTTTGATATGCAGATCCAAAGCACACTCTCTGCACGCCCACCACACAACCTGCGTGTGTGTGTGTGCGTGCGTGCGTGCGTGCGTGCGTGCGTGCGTGCGTGTGTGTGTGTGTGTGTGTGTGTGTGTGTGTGTGTGTGTGTGTGTGTGTGTGTGTGTGTGTGTGTGTGTGTGTGTGTGTGTGTGTGTGTGTGTGTGTGAAAATGTGTGCGTGCGTGTCTGTGCATTTGACCAAACTCACCCCTGACAGCGTACAACAATCCACCTCAATGGCACCATAGCAACCGAGAAAGCAATTTACACTGGAGTCCAGTAAACGCCAAATTAAAAGACTTAAAATAGTTAGTTATATCCACATGCATTGCTGCTCACCGAGGCGTGAGTCTGTTCTTCGGTGCTTCGCTTCAGAGCAGCAGTCCTCAGCAGTCCTCACTCCTCATGGTGTCGTCACGATCGTGGCCAGAGCCTCGGGGTGAAGCTCTATTCAGGTTTAGGATGAATCTCAAAAGTGGCTGCCTTTCCTCATCTCCTCCCTTTCATTTACACTGAATCTATGGACAGGATTGGTGAAAGCTTCTGTATATAATCGATGTCCACCAGGTATTTTCTCGCAACTGTCATGCACTTTCACCACAGTGCCGAGAAATATGACGAATAGAGAAAGCCGCTATAAACAATTGAGATGCACAGATTAGCTAAAGAGAAGTTCAGCAGAAGGAAAGGAGTTGAGGAGAGAAGGCCACTTGAGACTATTGAGATGTACCCTTGACTCTAGAGGGGGAGAAGGTCTTTGTTGTGGGACTGGAGAGTTGCCTCAGTGATGATGGAACACAACAAGTCAGTGCCAGTAAGGCCGACTGATTTCCTGCTATCAACACTAGGCTGCTATTCATCACTGTTATCACACTGCTAAAGTATTGCAGTTGGTGAGGTTTCATTTTATCTAATCAAATCCTGTAGCCTACAGACTTACTTACATATTAGCTAGATTGCATCTGGTTTTCCTTGTTTCATCTTTTGCTCAGGTACACCAACTTAAAACCAGCTGATCTTACAGTCTACACTCCTTGAAGAAAAGGGTTCCAAAAGGGTTCTTTGGCTGTCTCCATAGGAGAAACCTTTTTAGTTCCATGTGGAATCATTATAGGTTCCGGCTGGAATCTTTTTGGGTTCCATGTCGAACCCTCTGTGAAAAGGGTTCTATATGGAACCCAAAAAGGTTCTAACTGGAACCAAAAGGGTTGTACCTGGAATCGAAAGGGGTTCTCCAATGGGTTGTCCTATGGGGACAGCCGACTAACCCTTTCAGGTTCTAAATTGCACCTGTGCAATCATAAAGTCTGGGATATTATAATATAGCAATATATGTCCTATACTCTAATACACTACTGTAGGATATAGTGAGACTTCATTTCACAGAGAGGCCCATGGTTTAATGGCTGTTCTGGTAAGGGAAGCGATCAGACAGGACTATGATAGGTGGCAGCTGCAGACAGTCACATCAAGCTGTTCACAAGGTGATACCCTCTGTGCATGTGTGTGTGGGAGAGAAAGAGAGAGAGAGCGAGAGAGAGAGAAAAGGAGAGAGAGACGTGGAAAGAGAGCAGGAGGGAGTAAGAGAGGCGGGGAGAGAGAGATGTGGAGAGCAGTGGCGTGTCCAGGGGGTGGCCTGTGTGGCCACGAACCCACCTAAAATTTGATTGTTCCCCTCTGAAATGGTCACCTCTGACAATGTTGATAGTTTTGACGAAGACGCACACCGACAGCAAGACTCATCCATCTCACCAGAGAAAGCATTTCGCTACACCCACAATAACATCTGCTAAACATGCGTATGATACCAATAACATTTGATTTGATTTGATTTTGAAACAGCGCCCCTCTGTCTTAGTGTGTGTACCCCATGTATATGATACTGTCTGGCCAAAAATATTATTACAGGTCATATTCTTTTTGGCCCGACGGCATCAGATACATGGGCTACAGATACTATGACAGAGGTGTAAAGCGTCTGTGTGTAGCTGGTGAGATGAGTCAGGCGCAGGACAGCAGATATGAGTAATGAAAGTAATTTTACTCAAATATATCACAATATGCGTCGTAATAAATACAAGGCCACAAATACGGACCGCAATACAATAAACAATTACTCACAAACAAACATGGGGGAACAGAGGGTTAAATAATGAACAAGTAATTGGGGGATTGAAACCAGGTGTGTAAGACAAAACAAATGGAAAATGAAAAGTGGATCAGCAATGGCTAGAAGGTCGGTGACGTCGACCGCCGAACGCAGCCCGAACAAGGAGAGGGACCGACTTGGGCGGAAGTCGTGACAAGAGGAGAGCTGTTTGTCTCACTCGGATGCTTTCTCTGGTGAAATAGATTCAGCTTCTTGTGAACTGGTGGAAAATTTTATTGTAAAATTTTTGGGGGAATCCTGGCTTCCCTTGGCATCCATGAATACGTGCCACTTTGTAGGCTGAATTTCATTACACTTATGGTGTTTGTAATAGACGTCCCTTACCATTCAAATGGCGTGTGCACAGTGCACTGGTCGGATGCTTGACTTATTTTGGAGTAGACTAATGTGAGCAGGTGACCTACTTAACCTGCTTTTTTAAGTGATTTGTTTGACTACATGTACATATTACCTCAATTACCTCGACCCCCGCACATTGACTCTGTACCGGTACCCCCTGTATATAGCCTCGTATGTTATTTTACTGCTGCTGTTTAATTATTTGTATGCTAATACCCTTCTATTTTAATGCAAACACTGTAACAATACTTTTGGAATTGATTTATGATTTATTTGAACAAGGAAATGTGCCTAAACTGAAATATTTAATGCGTTGAACCATCATAATTATATAGAAAATATCCACCTTGCATCGATTAAGGTTCAAAATGTTATGGCCCCACTTAACTGGGTCTGTGCCGCATCTTGGCCACCCCATTCAAAATATTGAGAGAGAGAGAGAGAGAGAGAGAGAGAGAGAGAGAGAGAGAGAGAGAGAGAGAGACCAATGCTGAAAGAAGCTAGCTAGCTAACAAGGAGAGAGAGAGAGAGAGAGGTCATGATCAGATGATCAGATGAGCTCCTGCATTTTTCAGCATTTTCTTTAAAAAAGATAGATTTAGAGTTAGTTAAACTTGGATTTTTTGTGGAACTGAGAGAGATACAGCTTCAACTGTATTCAACTGTAACTGACTTGATACAGCTTCAACTAGCACTGACGTGTCAAGTGAGAGGTGTCAAAGACCATTAGCCCAACAATGGCAGGAGAGTCGAATAGTCTACCCCAACCAAATGGAGAGGCCTTAGAAGCTCCCTCCTGCTGTTCAGAGGTAATTAAAATACAGTACCCTGTGAGTGTAAAGAATGATAAGGCAAGAAAAGAGCACAAAATGAAGCTCCTTATGGAAAATCAAGAGACACTTTTTGCTGACTATTACAAAAATGGGAACATCAGCAACCTTATCTTCCACACAAACCATCCCCTGGCATGGCACAGTGCTATATTAGCACACTACCCCTCTGTTAAGAGAGGGGGGGTTAACGAGGGGTGGAAACTCAGGATACTTGACAACGAGGACTCTGAGTCAGCTAACATAAATCTATATAAGTCTGGAACAGTATTGGTACAGGGCAACCCCAAACAGTTTCAGCTGGACTTTCACCTAATCAAAGAATTAGCCCAGCAGGAGAAGCTCTCCCTTGATAAAGATACCCCCACCCCAAGCGGGTCAGACCAGACCTCTTCATCATATAACCCCACAGACGAGCAACCCTCAGCAGACAGTCAACCTCCCAGTACAGAGCACTTCTCCCTCATTGAAATGAAGGATAAATTCACCCAGCTGGAGGTAAGGCAGGTGGAGCTGGAACAGCAGGTGATTACACTCCAGTCAGCACAGACCCAGACAACAGTCCAGCACAACAACCCCTTAACCAGACCAGGAGAGCTGGAGGTGGAGAGAGACATATCTGCACTCTGGACAGTGGTGAGACAACTTCAACAGGAGAAAGAGCAGAAGCAGGAGCAGAACAAAGCACTAGAGGTGAGGATCAGACTGCTGGAGGAGAGGGAGAGGGGGATGGAGGAGAGGATCAGACTGCTGGAGGAGAGGTTGAGGGGGATGGCATGTGACAGAGAACAACCCACTAGGGAGGTGGCCATCCCCACAGAGACGCCAGCAGAACAGCCCACCTCAGCACCGGACAAAAGTCTCGACACCACAGCAGAACAGTCCACACCAGACCCTGACCATAGAGTCAACATCACAGCAGAACAGACAAAAGAAAAAACCCAAGCCCAGCAGCTCTCACCCCCCCTGAGCACCCCCCCTGTCAGCCACCCTGATAGCCCTCCTGATAACCCCCCCACACCCACTGAGAACAAACACAAGACACAGATTGTTCTCCTTATGGACTCAAATGGGAAATATATAGAAGAAAAAAAACTTTTTCCCAAACACAGTGTGTCTAAACTCTGGTGTCCAAACACCCAGCGCGCCCTAGACCTTCTGTCTGAGGACAAACTAGGCTCACCTAGCCACATAATAATACACACAGGCACAAACGACCTGAGAGCAAAGCAGGAAAGGGTGGCCACAGCACTGAAGGGAGTGATTGAAAAAGCTTCTTCTACTTTCCCCAATGCACAAGTGGTTATCTCCACCCTGCTACCACGAAAAGACTTCCACCCTGCTACAATACAGCGGGTAAACGCAAGCATTTCCCGTGACTGTGCCTCAAAACCAAATGTTTTCCTGGCCCACCACTCCACCCTGGACTTGAACAGCCTCTATGACCAGGTCCACCTCTATAAGGCAGCAGTGCCCACCTTTGTCCGGACTCTAAAGGACATCGCTCTCAAACGCAGCCCCAACACTTCACACAGGAGCAACAGATCAATAGACACCCCACCCAGACCAGCGAGACACCCTCCAAGACCTGCAGGACCCCCCCGTGGACCTACACATAGAGGACCCACGCCAAGAGGACTTACATCCAGACCACAGCACCCCCAGACACATCCACACCCCCACCCCAACCAATCAACACCCCCCCACATCAACCATGCCCACACCCCATTTAGGCCCCCTCAGATCAGACCTATGCCACTCCTGCCCACCCCATGCACCCCACCCCCGCAAAGAGAGCATCAACATGGAAGTCACACATACGCCCAGGTAGTGAGGGCGGGCAAACAGGCCCAACCCCCACTCTTACACTCGCCCAAGCCAACGGCATGTACCAGATGCTCAGCAGGCTACTGCTCACACTTACTGGCCTGAGGCCAAACCACACGGCCAACAACATTGGACACTTTATGGAACAAAAAGCCTTCACTATATCATCCTGGAATATCCAAGGCCTGAGGTCATCTGCCTTTCGGCCTAAAGAGCAGGAACACGGACTTCACCAAAGAAATCGGTAATGCAGACATTGTCATCCTGCAAGAAACATGGTATAGCGGAGACGGACCCACTGGTTGCCCTCTAGGTTACAGAGAGCTGGTAGTCCCATCCACCAAACTACCAGGTGTGAAACAGGGAAGGGACTCAGGGGGAATGCTAATTTGGTATAGAGCAGACCTAACTCACTCCATTAAATTAATCAAAACAGGAGACATTCTTACATTTGGCTAGAAATTCAACAAGGAAATTATCTTAACAGAGAAAAATGTCCTCCTGTGTGCTACCTATATCCCCCCACTCAGAATCACCCATACTTTAATAAAGACAGCTTCTCCATCCTGGAGGGGGAAATCAATCATTTCCAGGCCCAGGGCACATGTATTAGTCTGTGGCGACCTAAATGCCAGAACTGGCACAAGAACCTGACACCCTCAGCACAGTCAGGGGGACAAACACCTGCCTGCAGGTGACAGCCATTCCCTCCCCACATATGCCCCCACTAGGCACAACTATGACAACAGTGAACCAACAAAAACGGAGTCACAACTCCTGCAGGCTCTGTCGCACGCTGGGTATGTACATAGTCAATGGTAGGCTTCGAGGGGACTCCTATGGTAGGTTCACCTATAGCTCATCTCTTGGCAGTAGCACTGTAGACTACTTTATCACTGACCTCAACCCAGAGTCTCTCAGAGCGTTCACAGTCAGCCCACTGACACCCCTATCAGACCACAGCAAAATCACAGTCTACTCTGAGACAGAGCAGATACTCAATCATGAGGCATCAAAGCCAAAGGAACTGCAGTAACATTAAGACAATGCCTATAGATGGAAGTGCAATGCAGTTTGGAAACCTACCAAAAAGCAATTAGGCAACCAGCAAATTCAATCCCTTTTAGACAACTTCCTGGCCGTAACATGTCTCCACTGCAATAGTGAAGGTGTAAACTTGGCAGTTAGAAACATCTTAACAGTATATTTGACCTCTCAGCTTCCCTATCAAATCTAAAGAATCATCAAATAGAAAACCGAAGAAAATGAACAGACAATGACAAATGGTTTGATAAAGAATGCAAAAATCTAAGAAAGTAAATTGAGGAACCTGTCCAACCAAAAACATAGAGACCCGGAAAACCTGAATCTACGCCTTCACTATGGTGAATCACTAAAACAATACAGAAATACACTACGGAAAAAGAAGGAACAGCACGTCAGAAATCAGCTCAATGTAATTGAAGACTCCATAGACTCTAACCAATTCTGGGAAAATTGGAATAACACTAAACAAACAACAACACGAAGAATTATCTATCCAAAATGGAGATGTATGGAGTAAACCACTTCTGCCAATCTTTTTGGCTCTATAACAAAGAATAAAGAACAAAAACATATACATGATCAAATTACAAATCCTAGAATCAACTAGTTAAAGACTACCAGAACCCATGTGGATTCTCCAATTACCTATGAATGAGTTACAGGACAAAACTATGAAACCCTCCAACCCAAAAAGGCCTGTGGTGTTGATGGTATCCTTAAATGAAATGATCAAATATACAGACAACAAATTCCAATTGGCTATACTAAAACTCTTAAAACATCGTCCTTAGCTCTGGCATCTTCCCCAATATTTGGAACCAAGGACTGATCACCCCAATCCACAAAAGTGGAGACAAATTTGACCCCAATAACTACCGTGGAATATGCGTCAACAGTAACCTTGGGAAAATACTCTGCATTATCATTAACAGCAGACTCGTACATTTCCTCAATGAAAACAATGTACTGAGCAAATGTCAAATTGGCTTTTTACCAAATTACCGTACAACAGACCATGTATTCACCCTACACACCCTAATTGACAACCAAACAAACCAAAACAAAGGCAAAGTCTTCTCATGCTTTGTTGATTTCAAAAAAGCCTTCGACTCAATTTGGCATGAGGGTCTGCTATACAAATTGATGGAAAGTGGTGTTGGAGGGTAAAACATACGACATTATAAAATCCATGTACACTAAACAACAAGTGTGCGGTTAAAATTGGCAAAAAACACACACATTTCTTCACACAGGGTCGTGGGGTGAGACAGGGATGCAGCTATAAGCCCCACCCTCTTCAACATATATATCAACGAATTGGCGCGGGCACTAGAACAGTCTGCAGCACCCGGTCTCACCCTACTAGAATACCGAAGTCAAATGTCTACTGTTTGCTGATGATCTGGTGCTTCTGTCACCAACCAAGGAGGGCCTACAGCAGCACCTAGATCTTCTGCACAGATTCTGTCAGACCTGGGCCCTGACAGTAAATCTCAGTAAGACCAAAATAATGGTGTTCCAAAAAAGGTCCAGTCACCAGGACCACAAATATCCATTCTATTTGGACACCGTTGCCACTAGAGCACACAAAAAACTATACATACCTCGGCCTAAACATCAGCACCACAGGTAACTTCCACAAAGCTGTGAACGATCTGAGAGACAAGGCAAGAAGGGCCTTCTATGCCATCAAAAGGAACATTAAATTTCAACATACCAATTAGGATCTGGCTAAAAATACTTGAATCAGTCATAGAGCCCATTGCCCTTTATGGTTGTGAGGTCTGGGGTCCGCTCACCAACAGCAAGATTTCACAAAATGGGACAAACATCCAAATTGAGACTACTGCATGCAGAATTCTGCAAAAATATCCTCCGTGTACACTGTAGAACACCAAATAATGCATGCAGAGCAGAATTAGGCCGATACCCACTAATTATTCAAAATCCAGAAAAGAGCCGTTAAATTCTACAACCACCTAAAAGGAAGCGATTCCCTAAACCATTCCATAACAAAGCTCTATCACCTGTCAGAGAGATGAAACCTGGAGAAGAGTCCCCTAAGCAAGCTGGTCCTGAGGGCTCTGTTCACAAACACAAACCACACCCCACAGAGCCCCAGGACAACAGCACAATTAGACCCAACCAAATCATGAGAAAACAAAAAGATAATTACTTGACACATTGGAAAGAATTAACAAAAAAACAGAGCAAACTAGAATGCTATTTGGCCCTAAACAGAGAGTACACAGTGGCAGAATACCTGACCACTGTGACTGACCCAAACTTAAGGAAAGCTTTGACTATGTACAGACTCAGTGAGCATAGCCTTGCTATTGAGAAAGGCCGCCGTAGGCAGACATGGCGCTCAAGAGAAGACAGGCTATGCTGCACACTGCTCCACAAAATGAGGTGGAAACTGAGCTGCACTTCCTAACCTACACTGCGCCAATGTATGACTCATATCTAGAGAGACATATTTCCTTCTCAGAATTACAACTCAGATCCACAAAGAATTCGAAACTACAAATCCAGATTTTGATAAACTCCCATATCTACTGGGTGAAATTCCACAGTGTGCCAGTCACAGCAGCCAAGATTTGTGACCTGTTGCCACAAGCAAAGGGACAACCAGTGATAGAATGCAATACACCACTGTAAATACATATTTCCCATTTAGTTTATGTTTTATTTTATCTTTCATACTAGGTCGTGTGTCTTCTCAAGCCATGTTGTACATTGTTACAACTACTGCATATGATATAATATGACATGTTGTAATGTCTTAATATTGTTGTTGAAACTTGCTGTTAATGTGTAATCCCATGTTTACTGTTACTATTATTATTACTGTTTATTTGACCATTTATGTATATATACCTACATATACATCTTGCATATATGTGCATATGTATTTTATTTTTATTTTTCGACATGTATACTCCGACAATGCCAAGTAATAATGAACCCCTTGCAATTGTCAATTGAATTGAATTGAGAGAGAGAGAGAGAGAGAGAGAGAGAGAGAGAGAGAGAGAGAGAGAGAGAGAGAGAGAGAGAGAGAGAGAGAGAGAGAGAGAGAGAGAGTCTTGTAGTCCACTTTGGTTTTATTGAGCTACTACTGGTCCATGTCAACATTTTTAGAACTGTGTCATGAGCCTCCCTCCCACTGTCTCTGCAATCTCTCATATCCCATGCATGCTGACCGGGCGGTTTCCGTCTCAGTGCGCCAGAGGCGCGTCACGGCGTGCAAACCCCATTATGTATCTACTAATACCCAATAAGAGCCTATCAATGGGTTCAATAGGGATGAGGCAGCCAACAGCACCCTTTACTTTCACTGTGAAAATGGAGATCACATTAATGTTCCTGCATTACAAATTCAGAATTCAGTTGAATGAAATGTCCGTCAGGTGTTCAGGCCTAAGGATACTGTGGTAGCCTGTTGTGTGGTAGAGGCTAGATTACAGTTTGAGGGATTTGATGGTGTGTGTGTGTGTGTGTGTGTGTGTGTGTGTGTGTGTGTGTGTGTGTGTGTGTGTGTGTGTGTGTGTGTGTGTGTGTGTGTGTGTGTGTGTGTGTGTGTGTGTGTGTGTGTGTGTGTGTGTGTGTGTGTGTGTGTGTGTGTGTGTGTGTGTGTGTGATATGAGCAGCTGCGATAATGATAACGGCTATGTAATGAACAGAAGGAAGCATCATAATCTTACGAGAGAGGGGGAGGATAGGATGGACCTGCAGAGGTGAAAGTAGATGATTTTTGTTAGGCTTCTACTACTACAGCTACACCTAACCACTCTGTTCTAACTTCGAACCTTTAAAAGTAGAAGGGAACTCTTTCTCTCACGAACACTCACACACAAACACCGCATTGAGCGCGTTGTCAGAGATTACAGCATAGAAATTCCACCCGGTATCCTACATGCATACACAAAGCTGTAGCTGTGGTAAAATATAACGAACACCGGGAGCTTGGTTCGCTTCGTTGCATGGGGGACTCACTGCATATCCAAAAGGCAGAGCCAGTCCCCTGACCAACAGACTAATTCATTTGAATTAGTTAATGGATTTTTAATCATCGCCGATGTTACGAGATACGTAACGGATACGTGGATTAATATTACAGGCACCGAGAGTTTACACCGCGCCCGGTGTACGGACATTCTCGACAACGACTCGGTATATTAAACCGGTGCCTCGGTAACGAAACCGAGGGAGAACATCAGTTATTTCAGTAAGGCTATCGTGCCATTTCGATATACCATGGTTCCGGGATTTGAATAGGTAGGCTATCGTAACGATAGCCACTGGGAGTCATTAGAACAAAAAGCGCTCCTTCAATTTTCTACGCCTGCTTTGCGGCAGCAGGTTGGGATAATAGCCACCACCACCAGGATTGCACAAGTCTCTCATTCACATGGGCGAAGGCAGGGCTCGGTTCTGTTTTGGTTGGACTCGGGCTCGCTGTCAAGAACAAGACAAAAGTGTGTCGGACCCTGGGAGGGAACCAGAAACGCGAGAGAGATGGGCCGAACTGTTCGACCAACTGGACCTCAATAAAGACGGTAAAGTCGACATCAACGAGTTGAGGATAGGACTCGCTGCCCGCGGTTTACTTCGCAGTGACGCGGAGGAGGTGAGAGGAAAAGTGATGATGGGGGTATTCCCAATAGACATGTGTATCCCTTGAATTATAGCCTGCATGGCACATTAATTGTGTGTGTGTGTGTGTGTGTGTGTGTGTGTGTGTGTGTGTGTGTGTGTGTGTGTTTGTTTGTTTGTTTGTTTGTTCTTGGCTGAGTAAGGAGTAAGACGATTATGTCCTGTCAAACAACACAAACTGATCATACAGTATAGTATGTATGACATAGGCCAGGGGTTCCTAAACTTTTATTTTCTGATAGCAAATTCATCAGGGACCCCCTCAAAATCAGAACATGTGTGTGTGTGTGTGTGTGTGTGTGTGTGTGTTTGTTTGTTTGTTTGTTTGTTCTTGGCTGAGTAAGGAGTAAGACGATTATGTCCTGTCAAACAACACAAACTGATCATACAGTATAGTATGTATGACATAGGCCAGGGGTTCCTAAACTTTTATTTTCTGATAGCAAATTCATCAGGGACCCCCTCAAAATCAGAACAAACTCAGACTTTAGAGTGAGGTAAAAAAAAAAAATAGCATACAAGAAGTTTCATGACTGCTGCAGTGCATACATGGCCAGACTAACCAATACTTCAGCCATGGAAAGTAAAATGTAAACAACAATTGGATGGAATACAATAAGTTTTTAGTTGAAAACTGGATCATTGATGGAGTACTGTGAGCCTCCCAGGCCCTGTTGTGCATCTACGGGTATATTGTATTGCACCAACTTCTTCCACAGACCCCTTCACCAAATTTGTGTATTTTTTATTTCTTTTACTAGGCAAGTCAGTTAAGAACAAATTCTTATTTTTAATGATGGCCTAGGAACAGTGGGTTAACTGCCTTGTTCAGGGATAGAACAGCAGATTTGTACCTTGTCAGCTCTGGGATTCAATCTTGCAACCTTTACTAGTCCAACACTCTAACCACTACCACCAGTTGTTGTGACAACTGTTCTACATTTCTTAACGTTTAAACAACACATTTTTTAAAATAGTTTTTCCTTTAAACAGTGAACATCATGTTTTCATAACATTTGAGGATATTTGGATGAAACCAGTGAAAAATTACTGTAGCTGGTACATTAACAAAGTTGATCATGAAGTTACTGGTCCCCTCCCCCATGTCAAACACTTGAATTCAGGGATTACTTCTGTCTTTATTTAAATAGGCAAGTCAGTTAAGAACTTATTCTTATTCACAATGACAGCCTACCGGTGAATAGTGGCTTGTTAAGGAGCAGAACGACAGCTCGGGGATTTGATCCAGCAACCTTTCGGTTACTGGCCCAACGCTTTAACCACTAGGCTACCTGCTGTCCCTATGCAATGTCAAGTAGGGCCGTAAATGTTATACACCAATGGTAGCGTCTTGTAATCTTAACTAATTTAAATATGTAACGCCTTAAAACTGCCATCACATGTGCGCATCATATGGCTTTGTTTACAAACCATAAATAGCTCAAGTAGAACGTGGCAGAACGATACTGGTAACTCAACTTTTCATCTGTGTTGTAACTTATAGCTAGCAAGCTACTTACCATCATGTTGGAAAAAACACACTGTGTTGTGACTGGATGCCATAGGGATAATTCAACATGACACTATTTTCTGAAGAACGAAGACATCCGAAAGCAGTGGCTGCTTTTCATTTCGGGTGGACAGGATCATAATATCGGTGTGCAGTGCACATTTCGAGCAAAGTTGATTTATTAATTGGGGAGAATATTTGATGTGTCTTGCCAGGAAGCTAATCCTGAAGATGGATGCTGAACCATCATTGACAGTGGATCAGTTTATCTTGCAAGCACTGACCATAATGTAAGTATGAGTCTGACACGGTGGCTGGAACTGTGGCTACTTTGACGGTATATTTTCTGCAACACAGCTGATAGTCACTATATGGTTTTTGTTCGTCCATCCCTAAGCCCCCTACATTGAGTCTGAGAACTGACAGCACACAGCTGATATGAAGGAATGTTGTCCACAAAATGAGTTCTGGTGTGTATAGTATTTATAATTTACCCCTGAAAATTATATTCTGCCATTCAATTATGTGGGTTGTTGTCTTATATTTGCTGTAGCTTGTGTCATTGGGGTTCTAATGATATATATTTTAGAAAATTCAACATCTACTTGGTTTGCAACATCTTTCCAGGCAACCACCGCAGCAGGAATGCCATTATACAAAATCAGCTTTCCCAAGGCAAAGGGGGATATGCTGTAAAGCCTGTGAAGACAGTAAAAATAAAGGGGGATATGCTGTAAAGCCTGTGAAGACAGTAAAAATAAAGGGGGATATGCTGTAAAGCCTGTGAAGACAGTAAAAATAAAGGGGGATATGCTGTAAAGCCTGTGAAGACAGATCAAGTGAAGACAGTAAAAATAAAGGGGGATATGCTGTAAAGCCTGTGAAGACAGTAAATATAAAGGGGGATATGCTGTAAAGCCTGTGAAGACAGTAAAAATAAAGGGGGATATGCTGTAAAGCCTGTGAAGACAGTAAAAATAAAGGGGGATATGCTGTAAATCCTGTGAAGACAGATCAAGTGAAGACAGTAAAAATAAAGGGGGATATGCTGTAAAGCCCGTGAAGACAGATCAAGTGAAGACAGTAAAAATAAAGGGGGATATGCTGTAAAGCCTGTGAAGACAGATCAAGTGAAGACAGAAAAAAGAAGGGGAGATATGCTGTGAAGCCTGTGAAGACAGTAAAAATAAAGGGGGATATGCTGTGAAGCCTGTGAAGACAGTAAAAATAAAGGGGGATATGCTGTAAAGCCTGTGAAGACAGATCAAGTGAAGACAGAAAAAAGAAGGGGGGATATGCTGTGAAGCCTGTGAAGACAGATCAAGTGAAGACAGAAAAAAGAAGGGGGGATATGCTGTGAAGCCTGTGAAGACAGAAAAAATAAAGGGGGATATGCTGTGAAGCCTGTGAAGCCAGAAAAAATAAAGGGGGATATGCTGTAAAGCTTGTGAAGACAGATCAAGTGAAGACAGAAAAAAGAAGGGGGGAAATGCTGTAAAGCCCGTGAAGACAGATCAAGTGAAGACAGTAAAAATAAAGGTGGATATGCTGTAAAGCCTGTGAAGACAGATCAAGTGAAGACAGAAAAAAGAAGGGAGGATATGCTGTGAAGCCTGTGAAGACAGATCAAGTGAATACAAACCAAAGAAGGTGGGATATGCTGTGAAGCCTGTGATGACAGACCCAACAATACTGTAAGTCATAATTATTCATTTCAAATCATAATTATTCATTTCAAATTTCAGGCACACACAAATTCCAAATACAAACATTGAAAAGTTCACTAAATATTGCATATTTCAAAATGAGTACTTCAAAAACACCAGAAAACACATTGTAGAATGAGTAGATCACTACATCAACAACATGATAACGTCATAACTCAGAACAGTGAATAAAATAAAATAAATTTCACTACCCATTTACCATTTAACAAACATTTCCCTTTTCAAAACCCTTACAGGCTACGTAGACAGGCTCCTGGATCTCCTCTTCAACAAGGTCACCCTTGATCCAGTGCCGTATGTGGGGAAGATGTGTGAGCTGTCCATCCCAGAACCCCTGTCTGCCCAGTGTGAGAGGCCTGACAAGGAGGAGGCCATTCCTGGATTTGTCTCCAGCTTCAATGTTGTGACTGAAGCCAAGTGGGTGACTGAAGCCTGCTTGATTGAAGCGGAGTACATGGGTCCCCCTCCGCTCCCGATCCCGTCCCATCAATCTCTGTAGTTGGTTGCATTTCCCAAAGTCTAAGTAATTTACTTTTACATGATATGATAACACTTTTTCTTTTATATCGTTTTTTCTTACATTTGGACGGTAGATGAAAGTTACAAATGGTAAGAATCAATGTACACTGTAGGGCAGCCGGGTGCCTATATTGCGGCTTATGGCTCTATTTTATTTTTTTATGTCAAATGATGTCTCACCATTATTTCTCACCTTTATTTCTCATGAATGTCCATGTTGATCAATATTTCAGATATGCTTGCCTAATGTAAATGAACAAATACAGTGGGGAGAACAAGTATTTGATACACTGCCGATTTTGAAGGTTTTCCTACTTACAAAGCATGTAGAGGTCTGTAATTTTTATCATAGGTACACTTTAACTGTGAGAGACGGAATTTAAAACAAAAATCCAGAAAATCACATTGTATGATTTTTAAGTAATTAATTCGCATTTTATTGCATGACATAAGTATTTGATCACCTACCAACCAGTAAGAATTCCGGCTCTCACAGACCTGTTAGTTTTTCTTTAAGAAGCCCTCCTGTTCTCCACTCATTACCTGTATTAACTGCACCTGTTTGAACTCGTTACCTGTATAAAATACACCTGTCCACCCACTCAATCAAACAGACTCCAACCTCTCCACAATGGCCAAGACCAGAGAGCTGTGTAAGGACATCAGGGATAAAATTGTAGACCTGCACAAGGCTGGGATGGGCTACAGGACAATAGGTAAGCAGCTTGGTGAGAAGGCAACAACTGTTGGCGCAAGTATTAGAAAATGGAAGAAGTTCAAGATGACGGTCAATCACCCTCGGTCTGGGGCTCCATGCAAGATCTCACCTCGTGGGGCATCAATGATCATGAGGAAGGTGAGGGATCAGCCCAGAACTACACGGAATGTCTGATCAATACATACAATTCTGAACATATTGTCATTTATAAGGCTAATGCAGAGGCACCAATAAATTGTCCAGTACACTTATTGTAGGCTGTTTTCATGTACATTCCCTTACGTCTAAGCTTCTAAGGGACTCAGACTTGACTAATTCTGCTGAAGAAGTGTATCAGTGAACAGTAATTGGTTAAAAAACAATAGAAATGCAATTGTGTATTGCTGCTGTGTGACTGATATCTAACAGTCCATTATCAGCTCTGTTGAGAACATTTTGCAGAGAAAATGGGTTGAGAAATACTATTTAGGGTCAGAATGACATGTGGCCCATTGTTTACCTTGTTACCTGGCAACGACCACAAGGGTGTTTCAAAGAGCTGTCATTCAAGGCGAGCTCATGATATAAGCTCCCCACCCACTCAGCCTGTTCTTTCAGGTTCCTGATAGTTACAGATGGGAGAAAGGGTACAATTTCTTCAATTCTGAGCATTTTAATATTGTAAAAATGTTATGGGTGATGTTTCGGTCATTCAAAGGCATTTTTAATGACGTACAGAGCACTTTATTATTATATATTTTTTAATTGAACCTTTATTTAACTAGGCAAGTCAGTTAAGAACAAATTCTTATTTACAATGACGGCCTACCCCGGCCAAACCCGGACAACGCTGGGTCAATTGTGCGCCGCCCAATGGGACTTCCAATCACGGCCGGATGTGATACAGCCTGGATTCGAAACAGGGACTGTAGTAACGCCTCTTGCACTGAGATGCAGTGCCTTAGACCGCTTTGCCACTCGGTGGCAAATCATTAGAAAGATGTATATCTCTTACTAACATTACAGAATTGTTGCGTTAGGTACAGTATTTGAACAAAATGTTTTTTTCCCTTTATGATGATGATCGGGACCTGTTAGTGGTAGTTTTGTAATAACAGCACTGTGATAAAAAATATATATATAAAATACATAGTTTTTCAGTTAGGGATTAAAAAAAATAAAAATGTAAAAAAATAGTTGATCTTGTCGCGGACCCCTTCAGTACCCAGTGGACTCCAGTTTGAGAAGCACTGACATAGGCAACTGTGTAGTTCCTGTGTTTACTATAAATAAGAATATTTGTTTATAGCCTACTAGTATAATGAACAGGAACTAACCTGCTTCACTTATTCCGAGTGTATAGGCCTCTCATATCAAGTCTTCAACTGCCTGAGCTATGAGCTATGGTCCAGTCTAGCCGGTGTCCCAGTGCTCTATTTTGGCCCTGTGATGTCACAGGAGAAGCAGGCAGAGTGTTCTACAGGCAGTGAGAGGCATTTTAAAAGAGTTCCTTGGAAGAGAGTGCTCATTCAAATGTATCTATAAAGCCCTTTTAACATCAGCAGTCGTCACAAAGTGCTTATACAGAAACCCATAGATGACCAGCAGGGTCAAATAATAATCACAGTGGTTATAGAGGGTGCAACAGGTCAGCACCTCAGGCATAAAGGTCAGTTGGCTTTTCATAGCAGAGCATTTAGAGGTTGAGAGAGAGAGAGGTCGAGGGGGGCGGGGGCGGGGGAGGGAGACGAATCAGCAGGTCCGGGACAAGGTAGCGCGTCCAGTGAATAGGTCAGGGTTCCATAGCCACAGGCGGAACAGCAGAGATTGGATCAGCAGCACTGGATCAGTGCTCCATTACCCAGACATCTGGGACCTATTTCAAAACTCCACTGCTCTCTCTAACTCAAAACAACACAACATTAACCAGTGCTATTTTCACACATCCCTCCAACTCAAGTTGCCTGTCACCAGGGCTATCTGAAGACTCTCGCTTCAATACAATACTGATGCATGCTTTTCTGATCTGCTTGTCCCAGTACATGACAGGAAAGCAACACTTCCCTGGATGAATATTTTAAACGTATGACTGTAACACAAACCTGGTGCAGCCCTGACCCCGCCTGACCTTAATATCAGTGTCTGGCACACATGCACACACACACCACACACACACACACACACACACACACACACACACACACACACACACACACATCTTAACTTCAGTCTTCAAATCAAATTTTATTTGTAAAATGCTTTGTAAACAACAGGTGTAGACTAACTGTGAAATGCTTAGTTACAGGTCCTTTTCCAGCAATGCAGAGAGAAATAAAAAGTAGTAATAAATACACAATGAGTAACGATAACTTGGCTTGAGTCGATGTGCAGGGGTACGAGGTAATTGAGGTAGATGTGTACATATACTGTAACTAGGAATAAAGTGACAGATAATAAACAGAAGCAGGAATGTATGTGATGTGTCAAAAAAGTTTGTGCAAAAAGGGTCAAAACAGATAGTTAAATAGTTAATCAAAAAGCTACCCAGACTAACCATTTATGGCTTGTGGGTAGAAGCTGTTCAGGGTCCTGTTGGTTCCAGACTTGGTGCATCGGTACCACTTTCCATGCAGTAGCAGAGAGAACAGTCTATGATGGTTGGCTGGAGTCTTTCTTTTACAGCCCTCCTCTGACACCGCCGGGTATAGAGGTCCTGGATGGCAGGGTGTTCGGCCCCAGTGATGTACTGGGCCGTTCGCACTACCTTCTTTAGCGCCTTGTGGTCAGTTGCTGAGTAGTTGCCATACCAAGCGGTGATACAGCCAGTCAAGATGCTCTAAGTGGTGCAGCTGTAGAACCTTTTGAGGATCTGACTGCCCATGCCAAATCTTTTCAGCCTCCTGAGGGGGAAGAGGCGTAGTCGTGCCCTCTTCACGACTGTGTTGGTGTGTGTGGACCATGATCCTTAGTGACGTGGACACTGAGGAACTTGCAGCTTTCGACTCGCTCCACTACAGCCCTGTCGATGTGAACCCGGGCGTGCTCGGCCCTCTGTTTCCTGTAGCCCACAATCAGCTCCTTTGTCTTGCTGACATTGAGGGAGAGGTTGTTGTCCTGGCACCACACTCCCAGGTCTCTGACCTCCTCCCTATAGGCTGTCTCATCATCGTTGGTGATCAGGCGATCGTTGGGGATCAGGCGTTGGGGATCACTGTCATGTCGTCGGGAAACTTAATGAGGGTGTGGGAGTCGTGAGTGGACATGCAGTCGTGGGTGAACAGGGAGTGGTGGATGTGTTGTTGCCTACCCTCACCACCTGGGGGCGGCACTTCAGGAAGTCCAGGATCCAGTTGCAGAGACAGGTGTTCAGTCCCAGGGTCCTTAGCTTAGTGATGAGCTTGGAGTGCACTATGGTGTTGAAGGCTGAGCTGTAGTCAGTTTATAGCATTCTCACATAGGTGTTCTTCTTGTCCAGGTGGGAAAGGGCAGTGTGGAGGGCAATAGAGACTACCTGAGCTGTGGATCTGTTGGGGCGGTATACGGATTGGAGTGGGTCCAAGGTGTCTGGGATGATGGTGTTGATGTGAGACATGACCAGCCTTTCAAAGCATTTTATGGATACAGATGTGAGTGCTACGGAGCGATAGTAATTTAGACAGGTTACAATGGCGTTCCTGGGCACAGGGACTATGGGGGTCCACTTGAAACATGTAGGTTCTACATGCCGGTTCTACTTCCGGCGCTGACAGAGATGGCCGCCTCGCTTCGCGTTCCTAGGAAACTATGCAGTATTTAGTTTTGTTACGTGTTATTTCTTACATTGGTACCCCAGGTAATCTTAGGTTTCATTACATACAGTCGGGAGGAACTACTGAATATAAGAGCAACGTCAACTCACTATCATTACGACCAGGAATATGACTCTCCCGAAGCGGATCCTGTGTTTTGCCTTCCACCCAGTACAATGGATCTGATCCCAGCCGGCGACCCTAAACAACGACGCCGTAAAAGGGGCAAACGAAGCGGTCTTCTGGTCAGGCTTCGGAGACGGGCACATCGCGCTCCACTCCCTAGCATACTACTCGCCAATGTCCAGTCTCTTGACAACAAGGTTGATGAAATCCGAGCAAGGGTAGCATTCCAGAGAGACATCAGAGACTGTAACGTTCTTTGCTTCACGGAAACATGGCTCACTCGAGAGACGCTAAAGGAGTCGGTGCAGCCAGCTGGTTTCTTCACGCATCGCGCCGACAGAAACAAACATCTTTCTGGTAAGAAGAGGGGCGGGGGGGTATGCCTTATGATTAACGAGACGTGGTGTGATCATAACAACATACTGGAACTCAAGTCATTCTGTTCACCTGACTTAGAATTCCTCACAATCAAATGTCAACCGCATTATCTACCAAGGGAATTCTCTTCGATTATAAGCAGACACATCGATGGCCCTGAACGAATTTTATCTGACTCTATGTAAACTGGAAACCACACACCCTGAGGCTGCATTCATCGTAGCTGGGGATTTTAACAAGGCTAATCTGAAAACAAAACTCCCTAAATTCTAGCAGCATATCGATTGTGCTAACAGGGCTGGTAAAACCCTAGATCATTGTTATTCTAACTTCCGCAACGCATATAAGGCCCTCCCCCGCCCTCCTTTCGGAAAAGCTGACCACGACTCCATTTTGTTGCTTCCAGCCTACAAACAGAAACTAAAACAAGAAGCTCCAGCGCTCAGGTCTGTTCAACGCTGGTCCGACCAATCTGATTCCACGCTTCAAGACTGCTTCGATCACGTGAATTGGGATATGTTCCGCATTGCGTCCTGATTCGGTGAGCGAGTTCATTAGAAAGTGCATCGGCGACGTAATACCCACAGCAACAATTAAAACATTCAGAAACAGAAACCATGGATTGATGGGAGCATTCGTGTGAAACTGAAAGCGCGAACCACTGCTTTCAACCAGGGCAAGGTGACCGGAAACATGACCGAATACAAACAGTGTAGCTATTCCCTCCGCAAGGCAATCAAACAAGCGCCAGTATAGAGACAAAGTAGAGTCGCAATTCAACAGCTCAGACACAAGAGGTATGTGGCAGGGTCTACAGTCAATCACGGATTACAAAAAGAAAACTAGCCCCGTCGCGGACCAGGATGTCTTGCTCCCAGAAAGACTAAATAACTTTTTTGCTCGCTTTGAGGAGAATACAGTGCCACTGACACGGCCCGCTACCAAAACCTGCGGGCTCTCCTTTACTGCAGCCAAGGTGAGTAAAACATTTAAACGTGTTAACCCTCGCAAGGCTGCAGGCCCAGACGGCATTCCCAGCCGCGTCCTCAGAGCATGCGCAGACCAGCTGGCTGGTGTGTTTACGGACATATTCAATCAATCCTTATCCCAGTCTGCTGTTTCCACATGCTTCAAGAGGGCCACCATTGTTCCTGTTCCCAAGAAAGCTAAGGTAACTGAGCTAAACGACTACCGCCCCGTAGCACTCACTTCCGTCATCATGAAGTGCTTTGAGAGACTATTCAAGGACCATATCACCTCCACCCTACCTGACACCCTAGACCCACTCCAATTTGCTTACCGACCCAATAGGTCCACAGACGACGCAATCGCAACCACACTGCACATTGCCCTAACCCATCTGGACAAGAGGAATACCTATGTGAGAATGCTGTTCATCGACTACAGCTCAGCATTTAACACCATAGTACCCTCCAAACTCGTCATCAAGCTCTCCACCCCGCTGATCCTCAACACTGGGGCCCCACAAGGGTGCGTTCTGAGCCCTCTCCTGTACTCCCTGTTCACCCACGACTGCGTGGCCATGCACGCCTCCAACTCAATCATCAAGTTTGCGGACGACACTACAGTGGTAGGCTTGATTACCAACAACGACGAGACGGCCTACAGGGAGGAGGTGAGGGCCCTCGGAGTGTGATGTCAGGAAAATAACCTCACACTCAACGTCAACAAAACAAAGGAGATGATTGTGGACTTCAGGAAACAGCAGAGGGAGCACCCCCCTATCCACATCGACGGGACAGTGGTGGAGAGGGTAGTAAGTTTTAAATTCCTCGGTGTACACATCACGGACAAACTGGATTGGTCCACCCACACAGACAGCGTTGTGAAGAAGGCGCAGCAGCGCCTCTTCAACCTCAGGAGGCTGAAGAAATTCGGCTTGTCACCAAAAGCACTCACAAACTTCTACAGATGCACAATCGAGAGCATCCTGTCGGGCTGTATCACCGCCTGGTACGGCAACTGCTCCGTCCACAACCGTAAGGCAGTCCAGAGGGTAGTGAGGTCTGCACAACGCATCACCGGGGGCAAACTACCTGCCCTCCAGGACACCTACACCACCCGATGTCACAGGAAGGCCATAAAGATCATCAAGGACAACAACCACCCGAGCCACTGCCTGTTCACCCCGCTATCATCCAGAAGGCGAGGTCAGTACAGGTGCATCAAAGCAGGGACCGCGCTCCACTCCCTAGCACTCCCTAAATGTTGGCAGCGGCCAGCTTCTATCTCAAGGCCATTAGACTGTTAAACAGCCACCACTAACATTTAGTGGCCTGCTGCCAACATACTGACTCAACTCCAGCCACTTTAATAATGGGAATTGATGGAAATGTTTGTAAAAATGTATCACTAGCCACTTTAAACTATGCCACTTTTTGTTTATATACCCTACATTACTCATATCATATGTATATACTGTACTCTATACCATCTACTGCATCTTGCCTATGCCGTTCTGTACCATCACTCATTCATATATCTTTATGTACATATTCTTTATCCCTTTACACTTGTGTGTATAAGGTAGTAGTTGTGGAATTGTTAGGTTAGATTACTCGTTGGTTATTACTGCATTGTCGGAACTAGAAGCACAAGCATTTCGCTACACTCGCATTAACATCTGCTAACCATGTGTATGTGACAAATAAAATTTGATTTGATTTGATATTACAGACTGGGTCAGGGAGAGGTTGAAAATGTCAGTGGAGACACTTGCCAGCTCTGAGTACGTGTCCTGGTAATCCGTCTGGCCCTGCAGCCTTGTGAATGTTAACCTGTTTAAAGGTCTTACTCACATCGGCTACAGAGAGTGTGATCACACAGTCCGGAACAGCTGGTACACTCATGCATAGTTCAGTGTTGCTTGCCTCGAAGCGAGCATAGTTAGCTAGTCTGGTAGGCTTGCGTCACTGGGTTTCGTACTAGGATTCAAACTTATCCCGACCAGAAGCCATGGATTACAGTCAACATCTGCACTGAGCTAAAGGCTAGAGCTGCCGCTTTCAAGGAGCGGGACACTAATCATGACGCTTATAAGAAATCCCGCTACGCCCTCCGATGAACCATCAAACAGGCAAGGCGTCAAAACAGGACTATGTACTTACGGTCACTGTGGGGAAAATGTTGTCGATGCACTCATTAATGAAGCCGGTGACTGATGTGGTAAACTCCTCAATGCCATCAAATTAATCTCGGGACATAATTCAGTATGTGCTAGTGAAACAGTCCTCAGCTTAAACTGTCATCACCAGGGATTTGGGATACTACTGTGTCACTGCTCATCTGCACAATGTCATGAGTTCAACTCAGCCTGGCTGGCAGAATGGCTGGATTTATGACTACTGAAGTCATCCCTTTTGCAAGACATTTTCCATTCAGTCCAGATAATATGGTTATGATAGTAGTTGACGATTGGGGATTTCTCTTCACATAAAATTCTATACACCTTGCATCTGTGGTGTGCATAAAGCGATTAGAAAAGTCCCCACAGAGCCCAGTAGAGCCACAGAGCCCAGTAGAGCCACAGAGGCCAGTAGAGTCACAGAGGCCAGTAGAGTCACAGAGGCCAGTAGAGTCACAGAGCCCAGTAGAGCCACATAGCCCAGTAGAGCCACAGAGCCCAGTAGAGCCATATAGCCCAGTAGAGCAAGAGAGCCTCGCCGGATTCAAGGGGTGTTTCTCAAAATGCATACTACCGTGCTCTGAGAACGTAAACTGGAGCACAGGAGGGTCGGCGTATGAGTCCAAATCAAAGTATGCGAAACGAAGCACAGAGGTCACTTCTCGAATACGTACTCTGTTTGTACAACATTTGAAGTATGCATCGATGCAAGCTTCAATGCAAAGTATGCACAGAAATATGATGCAACCACGTAAAAAATTATGCAACATTTCTTGAAATCAATGGCGGCCGTTATTTGAGCTATAAACGTGAAAATGTTGTAATTATTTCATGGTGTAATTTTGGCCCAAATATATTTTGGCTGGTAAAAAAATTTGAGTGGCTGGTATATTTTTCCATCTACGCCTGACCCTTTCCTACCACACCGACTGAACTTTCATGGCCGGCAGTGGCACATACAGTGCCTTCAAAAAGTATTCACAATCATTGACTTTTTCCGCATTTTGTTGTGTTACAGCCTGAATTTAAAATGGATGGAATTGAGATTTTGTGTCACTGGCCTACACACAATACCCCATAATGTCAGAGTGGAATCATGTTCTTTGAAATTTTTAACAATTACTTAAAAATGAAAGCTGAAATATCTTGAGTCAATAAGTATTAAACCCCTTTGTTATGGCAAGCCTAAATAAGTTCAGGAGTAAAAATGTGCTTAACAAGTCACATAATAAGTTGCATGGACTTAGTATGTATGCAAAAATAGTGTTTAACATGATTTTTGAATGATTACCTCATCTCTATACCCCACACACACAATTATCTCTAAGGTCCCTCAGTCGAGCAGTGAATTTCAAACATTGATTCAACCACAAGACCAGGGAGGTTTTACAATGCAAAGAAGGGCAGCTATTGGTAGATGGGGAGAAAAAAAAGCAGACATTGAATAACCCTTTGAGCATGGTGAAGTTATTAATTACACTTTGGATGGTGTGTCAATACACACAGTCACTACATAGATACAGGCGTCCTTCCTAACTTAGTTGCTGAGAGGAAGGAAACCGGTCAGGGATTTCACCATGGGGCAAATGGTGATTTAAAAAAAGTTACAGAGTTTAATGGCTGTGACAGGTGTAAGCTGAGGATGGATCAACAACATTGTAGTTACTCTACAATACTAACCTAAATGACAGAGTGAAAAGAAGAAAGCCTGTACAGAATAAAAATATAACAAAACATGTATCCTTTTTGAAATAAGGCACTAAAGTAAAACTGCAAAGAAATTGGCAAAGAAATCAACTTTATGCCCTGAATACAAAGCATTAGGTTTGGGACAAATCCAACACAACACATAACTGAGTAGCACTCTTCACATTTTCAAGCATGGTGGTGGCTGCATTATGTTATGGGAATGCTTGTCATCGGCAAGGACTAGGGAGTTCTGAAACGGAATAGAGTCCTCACGTGAACCATTTTAACTTTGAGCCTTTGAACCTAGGTATTTGGTTGGATGACAAGTTGTCCTTTCAAGTTCATGTGGATAATCTTGTGACAAAGCTTAAATTGAAATTGTGTTTTTATTTTCGTAAAGGTTTGCTTCCCGCTTATGGCTAGAAAGAAGCTTGTTCACGCCACTTTTCTCTCTGTAATTGATTATGGTGACTTGTTGTATATGCATGCAACCTCCTCCGTCTTACAGAGACTGGCCCCTGTTATCATGCATCCTTGCGCTTTATTACAAATGCCAAGTCACTCATCCACCATTGCACATTGTACCAAATGCTTTTATTAAGCTGGATCATGTTGTTGTATTGTTGTATGTTTTAATTCTGTAATGTATTGATTGTTTATGCCTTCTTGGCCAAGTCTCCCTTGAAAAAGAGACTCTGGGTCTCAATGGGCTTTTCCTGGTTAAATAAAGGTTAAATAAAATTGAAAAAAGAGCTAAGCACAGGCAGAATCCTAAAGGAAAACCTGGTTCAGGTAAATTCACCTTTCAACGGGACAATAACCTAAAACACAAAGCCAAATATACACTGGAGTTGCTTATTAAGACAACATTGAATGTTTGTGAGTGGCTTAGTTACAGTTTTGACTTAAATCGGCTTGAAAATCTATAGCAAATATTGTACAATCCAGGTGTGTAAAGCTCTTAGAGACTTACCCAGAAAGACTCACAGCTATAATCGCTGCCAAAGGTGATTCTAACATGCATTGATTCAGGGGTGTGTTTTTACTTTGTCATTATGGGGTATTGTATGTAGATATGTGAGAGAAAACAATCAATTTAATCCATTTTGAATTCAGGCTGTAACACAACAAAATAAGTCAAGGGGTATGAATACTTTCTGAAGGCACTGTAGGTGATAGTGCACTTGTGTAACGCCCGTCGGAAAAAGTGGACCAAGGTGCAGCGTGGAACGTGTTCATGATTCTTTATTTTCTCAGAACACCAAACAAAATAACAAAAGAATAACGACGATAGACAGCTGTCCCTGATTGAGAACCATACCCGGCCAAAACATAGAAATAAAGAACATAGAGTTTCCCACCGGAGTCACACCCTGACCAACCAAACATAGAGAATAAAAAGATCTCTACGGTCAGGGCGTAACAGTACCCCCCCCCCCCCCCCAAAGGTGCGTACTCCGGCCACAAACCTGACACAATAGGGGAAGGTCCGAGTTGGCATCTATCCTGGTGGCGGCTCCGGTGCGGGATGCAGACCCCGCTCCACCTCTGGCTCCCCCCACTTTGGTGGCGCCTCTGGTGCGGGGACCCTCATCGCTGACCTCGGACTGGGGACCCTCTCCGCAGGCCCTGGACTGAGGACCCTCGCTGCAGGCTCCGGACTGGGGACCCTCACTGCAGGCCCCGGACTGGGGACCGTCGCTGGAGGCTCCGGACTGGGGACCGTCGCTGGAGGCTCCGGACTGGAGACCGTCGCTGAAGGCTCCGGACTGACCCATGAAGCAGGCACAGGATGAACCGGGCTGTGGGGGAGCACTGGAGATCTGCTGCTTCTCCTTGGCACCACTCTTCCAGGCTGAATGCCCACTTTAGCCCGGCACCTCCAGAGTGCAGGCACAGGTCGAACCGGGCTGTGGGGGAGCACTGGATATCTGGTGCTTAACACTTGCACCTCTCCTCTTGGCTGAATGCCCACTTTAGCCCGGCACGTGCGGAGTGCAGGCACAGGATGCACTGAACTGTCACAGCGCACCGGATACACAGTGCGCAGGGCCGGTGCAGGATACCCTGGACCGAAACGGCGCACCGGAGACCAAGAGCGCTGAGCTGGCACAATCTGCCCTGGCTGGATGCCCAGTCTAGCGTGGCACTTGCGGAGAGCTGGCTCCGAGCGTACCGGGCTGTGCACGTGCACTGGAGACACTGTGCGCTTTACCGCATAACACGGTGCCTGACCAGGCTTCTCGGGCTTCCGTCGATGACATGCCTCCTCATATCGCCGCCGCTCCTCCTTCGCTGCCTTTATCTCCTCCTTTGGACGGCGATATTCTCCAGCCTGCCTCCAGGGTCCCTTACCGTCCAGGATCTCCTCCCATGTCCATGAGTCCCTTTCTCCACGCTGCTTGGTCCTTTGGTGGTGGGATGTTCTGTAACGCCCATCGGAGAAAGTGGACCAAGGTGCAGCGTCCTACGTGTTCATGATTCTTTATTTTCTCAGAATACCAAACAAAACAACAAAAGAATAACGAACGTCACGTTCTGTAGGTTTCACAGAGCTAACAAAAAACAACATCCCACAAAACTAAGGTGGCAAAACAGGCTGCCTAAGTATGATTCCCAATCAGAGACAACGATAGACAGCTGTCCCTGATTGAGAACCATACCCGGCCAAAACATAGAAATAAAGAACATAGAGTTTCCCACCCGAGTCACACCCTGACCAACCAAACATAGAGAATAAAAAGATCTCTACGGTCAGGGCGTGACAACTTGCTTTAAGTAACACTCACACAGATAGCACACTTATATCTAATCAGTCATTTAGGTTAGCATAAAGGAAATTAGCTAAGGAGATCACTCCACCACAGTCAGTAGTTTAGTTTAGCATCACTCCTTTCACATAGCATCATCCCTCCCCAGCCATGCAGCAGATTAGTTTAGCTTTATCTCCACACTCAAATAGTAGGCTAGTTTAGCTAAGCATCATCACCCACAGCTGTGCTTGTCCTTCAAATCTCCTCTGGGAGTTTTCAGACACCACAGGCAATATCCCTCTAGACCAGAATGTATTTGTCTGGGAATGCTTAAATAGACTTGCTCTGATTATATTTGTGTCATGGAGGGGGCCAATGTGTGTGTGTGTGTGTGTGTGTATTGGTCAAGTGCATTGGTTCAGGTCAGATTCCAGTAGCATGTGATTGTTACTGAAGATTAACTGGACACTGAGCACAGGAGTGAAGCGGATTATGGCGAGGTCAGAGTAGGGGTTCTCTCACTCTCGCTCTCTTGCTCTCTCTCTATACTATTCTCTCGCTCTTTCTCACTCTTGTTCTCACTCTATTTTCTCTTTCTCTCTCTCTCTTTCTTCCTTTCTTCCTCTCCTTGTTTGAGGAAGCACTAGAGAGGATGAATATAGAACAGTTCTGCTGATTGTTTTATGTTTGCAGGTTATGACCTTGTAAAATAACGATAGGCTTTGTTGTCATTTCTCACATACTCCTTCCTGCTTCTTCCCTTCACTCCCTCCATTTACCTCTCACCCCCTCAAACTATCACCTTACCCTAAATCTCACCCCTGGCCCCAACCCACCCCACACCTTTTCACCTTGTCACATCCCCCTCAACCTCTCTCTCACCCCCTGTCCCCTACACTGTTTGACCCTTCACCCCCTCCCTATCTGCTATTTTTACCCCTCCTCTCACCCCAATCCTACTCCTGCAGATAGTGCGTGAGAGTGACACCAACCATGATGGCTTGCTGGACTTTGAGGAGTTCTCTCAGTACCTGTGGGCCCACGAGAAGGAACTGCGGCTCATGTTCCACACACTGGACCACAACCATGACGGTCTGCATGCCCACCTCACTCACACACGCACATGCATACACATTTACATTTGACATTTTAGTCATTTAGCAGACATTCTTATCCAGAGCGACTTACAGTTAATGCATTCACACACACAGAAAATAAGTATTTAAATTGCATTATAAACTGGGTGGTTCGGGGGCCTGAATGCTGATTGGCTGACAGCCGTGGTATATCAGACTGTATACCACGGGTATGACAAAACATATATTGTTACTGCTCTAATTAAGTTGGTAACCAGTTTAAAATAGCAGTAAGGCACCTCGGGGGTTTGTGGTATATGGCCAATATACCACGGCTAAGGGCTGTATCCAGGCACTCCGCGTTGTGTTGTGTATAAGAACAGCCCTTAGCCGTGGTATGTTGGCTATATACCACACACCCTTGGGCCTTATTGCTTAGATAATCATGTATTTGAACCCAAGTCTGATCTAAACACACATAAGTAGACACGTAGGAGGGCCATTTGGAATCAATGTCCTTTCACTCACAAAACACTGTTTAAATTGTTCATACATGCACTATGTCACATTGTACTGCTATGGTAATTTATCCGAATGTGTGGTATGACTGCATGAATGGTATTTAGTATCATACCACATTAATGCATGTAGTTCACAAAGTGGCCACACACACACATCACTGTGCTCTAACTGTACTGTATGCCTGTAGGTACATATTACATATTGTGGGCACTGATGGGATTCACTGTTTATGCAGGGCGCATTGATGTCGGGGAGATTCAACAATCGCTGCACAACCTGGGACTGGAGGTGTCCACAGAACACGCCATCAAAATACTACAGAGGTGTGTGTGTGTGTGTGTGTGTGTGTGTGTGTGTGTGTGTGTGTGTGTGTGTGTGTGTGTGTGTGTGTGTGTGTGTGTGTGTGTGTGTGTGTGTGTGTGTGTGTGTGTGTGTGTGTGTGTGTGTTGACACTGCTCTGTGTGTTCTCTCAGTATGGACAGGGACGGCACCATGACTGTCAACTGGAATGAGTGGCGAGATCACTTCCTGTTTAACCCTCTTCACAACATGGAGGGCATCGCTCACTACTGGAAACACTCTCTGGTCAGTCAGTACTGCCTATCTATGCCTTCTATCTCTACACTCTGGTTTAGATCTTTGCTTGACATGAAGTAGCACAGATAGCATTACATGGAATTTTCAAATATTGATGTAATAAAATGTAATTACATAGTAACTATAGAAACAAATAATTTAGCCAGTATCCTTTCATTACAACTGTGGCCATTTTCTCAATCTATGTTTCTATAGTTACTCTGTAATTACATTTTATGTTATAGTTTACATAGTTTAGATTGTTTCTGATGCTTTATCCAGGAATTTTAGTTTAGAAACCTTAGAGAAGGGATCATGTAATTTACATTTGGTGAATACAGATAGTTCTGGATGCCAATCAAGTTTATTTCACTGACCAGTGTTTCTCTTTGTGATTTCTCAGATGTTTGACATCGGAGAGCACATGACAGTCCCGCCAGAGTTTTCCCAACAAGAGCGCCAGTCGGGGGTAGTGTGGAGGCAGCTGGTTGCCGGGGCGCTGGCAGGGGCGGTGTCACGTACAGGAACCGCCCCCCTCGACCGTCTCAAGGTCTTCCTACAGGTGAAGGGTTACTGTTGTGTTTACTACAGGCTCAGAGGTTAGAGGTCAGTGCAGTGCTGATTAGTAGAATTAGGTGTGCTAGAGCAAGGCTGGAACAAAAGCCTGCACATCCAGTAGCTCTCCAGGAGGAGGGTTAGCCACCCCTGATGTACAGAATGTTATTAGAGTAACTGAGCCTGCTGTCTCTCTAGGTGCATGGCTCCAGCTCTAGGGGGATCAAGCTGTGGACGGGGCTGAGGGGGATGGTCCAGGAGGGGGGTGTACGAGCCCTCTGGAGGGGCAATGGCATCAACGTCCTCAAAATAGCCCCAGAGTCTGCCATCAAGTTCATGGCCTACGAACAGGTGAGGGAAGAGGACTGTACACACCTGTATACAAATGTGGGTATAAGAGGCCCCAGAGGTTGATTTGGATTTATTATGGACCAATGTAAGGAGAACACTGATACACACATCTGTAAATAAGTTCTGGTGTATGGGGTAGTCATTAGTGAAGCATAGGAATGAAGGAGTCACACACCCACACTGAGGTGTGAAATGTTGCTCACACACACACTCTGTTTCTCACCCTGTCAGACACACCCTGTGTCTCTACGTGTTGTGTCTCTGACTCTCCTCCTCCACCCCAGTGTGACTCACGTATTCCCCCCTCACCCCCATCTTCCCCAATCTACACCTCCCCCTCACTTTGTATCCCTGCCTCTCCCACCTACCACAATCTATCCCCTCATGCCTTAATCCCTGTATATCCCTGCCTCTCTTCCACCTGCCTGTCTCTCCTCTCCCCCCTGTCTCCCCTGACTCCTCCATCTTAGATCAAGTGGTTGATCCGGGGCAGAAATGAAGCGGGTACTCTGCGGGTGCAGGAGAGGTTCATCGCTGGCTCTCTGGCTGGAGCCACCGCACAGACCATCATCTACCCTATGGAGGTGAGTGAGGGGAGACAGACCGACAGAAAGATAGACAGACTTTTTATTGAATATAGAAACATAGGACTTTTCTCTCATTTTCCTTCTCTTCCTTGCACACCCACTCTCTTTCCCCTTTCTCCTCCCTCTCTCGCTCCCCAGGTGCTGAAGACTCGTCTTACCCTGAGGAAGACTGGCCAGTACTCTGGCATTGTAGACTGTGCCCATCAGATCCTGAGGAAGGAGGGGATGCGAGCCTTCTACAGGGGCTACGTGCCCAACACACTTGGCATCATACCGTATGCTGGCATAGACCTGGCCGTCTATGAGGTGTGTGTGAGAAAGTGTGTGTGTGTGAGAGAGAGAGCGTAGGGCTGTCCCTGAAAAAAAAAAAAAATCTTGGTTGACCGTCGTCGAAATGTATAAACGTATATTTTTCCATATATAGACACACCTTTATATGTTTTAATAAAATCAACTATATGCACTGAGCTTGTCTGATGCTTTAAGCCCACTGCTTGATGAAATAATTAAGACACACAAATGACTCAAGAGGGAGCCAGAGATCAAGATAACCAGAAGAAAAAAATCTGTTCTCGACCCTCCTCCTCCCTCTGCTGCTAGCCTTAGTAGAATATGCCGGAACGCTCCTGAAGTTGCCGGGAATAGGATAGAGTGATGGACTGTGCCATCCCCATGACCTCCGCAATGTTTTAGTCCACTGAGACAGGCACGAGTCAGACAAGTGTCTCGTCTGCCATAAAAAAATAAATGTCGACCAACAGCCTATCGACCAAGCAATCGACCAGTCAACTAAATGGGGTCAGCCCTGTGTGTGTGTGTGTGTGTGTCTACCTGCCAGCTGTGTTTGATGTTTTCTGGGAAAGCTAAATCTCATCACTGGCCCTGTCCCTTGTACTCAAGGAAATGCCAGTCAGTATGTATGCTGCTGTTACTGTTGCCCAGCTCTCTCGTAAAAATGACTTTTATGTGTTTAAGTGAACTTTGAATTTGACTTTTACTAGCAGTCAATGAGCTGTGGTTCTCTATACTATGTTCTCATTTTTTTAACACAATAACATATCTGTCAAATTAACAATGTAGCCTATCTATCCCTTCTCTCCTCTTTCTCCTCTCTCTTTTCTCTCTGTTTATTTTTTCCTTCTCTTTTCTTTCCCCTCCCCTTCTCTCTTCCCCTCCCCCTTTCTATCTCAGACTCTGAAGAATGCCTGGCTCCAGCGGTACGGTAAGGGCTCTGCTGACCCGGGGGTGTTGGTACTGCTGGGCTGTGGTACTGTGTCTAGTACCTGTGGACAACTGGCCTCCTACCCCCTGGCTCTCATTAGAACACGTATGCAGGCCCAGGGTGAGACTGGTGTACAACTGAACTGCAATTCTACCTCCTACCTTACTACATAACATAGATGATATTACACAGATAATATAGATTCTACTACATTCTATAACATAATCTATAATAAATTAATTACTACCTACTATGTCAACCTATTACCCTATATCTACAGTGCCTTCGGAAAGTATTCAGACCCCTTGACTTTATCCACATTTTGTTACGTTACAGCCTTATTCTAAAATGGATTTAATAAAAGATTATCTTCAGAAATCTACACACAGTACCCCATAATGACAAAGCAAAAACAGGTTGTTAGACATTTTAGCACATTTATTAAAAATTAAAAACAGAAATACCTTATTGACATAAGTATTCGGGCCCTTTGCTATGAGAATCGATGTTGAGCTCAGGGGCATCATGTTTCCATTGATCATCCTTGAGATGTTTCTACAACTTGATTGGTCCACCTGTGGTAAATTCAATTGATTGGTCATGATTTGGAAAGGAACACACCTGTCTGTATAAGATCCCACAGTTGACAGTGCATGTCTATGCAAAAACCAAGCCATGAGGTCGAAGAAATTGTCCATAGAGCTCCGAGACAGGATTGCTTCGAGGCACAGATCTGGGGAAGGGTAAACATTCCTGCAGCATTGAAGGTCCCCAAGAACACAGTGGCCTCCATCATTCTTAAATGGAAGAAAATTGGAACTACCAAGACGTTCCTAGAGCTGGCCGCCCGGCCAAACTGAGCAATCGGGGGAGAAGGGCCTTGGTCAGGGAGGTGATCAAGAATTCGATAGTCACTATGACAGAGCTCCAGAGTTCCTTTGTGGAGATGGGAGAACCTTTCAGAAGGACAACCATCTCTACAGCACTCCACAAATCAGGCCTTTATGGTAGAGTGGCCAGATGGAAGCCACTCCTCAGTAAAAGGCACATGACAGCCCACTTGGAGTTTGCCAAAAGGCACCCAAAGACTCTCAGACCATAAGAAACAAGATTCTCTAGTCTGATGAAACCAAGATTGAACTTTTTGGCCTGAATGCCAAGCGTCATGTCTGGAGGAAACCTGGCACCATCTCTACGGTGAAGCATGGTGCTGGCAGCATCATGCTGTGGGGATGTTTTTCAGCGGCAGGGACAGGGAGACTAGTCAGGATTGAGGAAAAGATTAACAGAGCCACATACCGAGAGATCCTTGATGAAAACCTGCTCCAGAGCACTCAGGACCTCAGACTGGGACAAAGGTTTACCTTCTAACAGGACAACGACCCTAAGCACACAGCCAAGACAATGCAGGAGTGGCTTCGGGACAAGTCTCTGAATGTCCTTGAGTGGCCCAGCCAGAGCCCGGACTTGAACCCGATCTAACATCTCTGGAGATACCTGAAAATAGCTGTTTAGCAAAGCTCCCCATCCAGCCTGACAGAGCTTGAGAGCATCTGCAGAGAAGAATGAGAGAAACTCCCCAAATACAGGTTTACCAAACTTGTAGCGTCATACCCAAGAAGACATAATACTGTAATCACTGCCAAAGGTGCTTCAACAAAGTACTGAGTAAAGGGTCTGAATACTTATGTAAATGTGATATTTCAGGGGGGTTTTGTATAAATTGGCAACAATTTCTAAAAACCTGTTTTTGCTTTGTCATTATGGGGTATTGATGAGGGGGAAAAACTATTGAATCAATTTGAGAATAAGGCTGTAACGTAACAAATGTGGAAAAAGTCAAGGGGTCTGAATACTTTCCGAAGGCACTGTATTACTGTTCGGGCTATCCAAACAAAGTTTAATGCATTCAGTTGTACAACTTACTATGTATCCCCCTTTCCCCTATCTATTAATAGCTATCTAACGGATATAACTGAACTGAACAACAGACGTTTTCGCCCTCTTTCCACCAGCCTCCACTGAGGGGGGGCCCAAGCTGTCCATGGTCGGTCAGTTCAAGCACATCATATCACATGACGGGGTACCTGGGCTCTACCGCGGCATCGCCCCCAACTTCCTGAAGGTCATTCCTGCTGTCAGCATCTCGTATGTGGTATACGAACACATGAAGAAGGCTCTGGGTGTGAAATCGTAGAGAGAGGAAGTGAGAGACAGAAAAAAGAGAGGGATATAGAGTGCAGCTCTTGGATTTCAAGATGGAGAGGAAGACAGCAGAGGATTGAGGGATAGAAGACAGATAGTCCACCCTTTTCATACACATTCAGTAAGCTTCCCGTTTACACCTAGCTAGACAGATATACTCACTGTTTGAATCTCTCAGCCCCTCAGCCCCTCAACGACGCTGTACCGTCATTAAGAAAGAGGGAAGAGTCTGCTATCAGGCTGAGCTGAAGTCTGTAAGAAACTGCTGTGTCTGAGACAGATTAGGAGGAGGAGGTGTAAGGGGAAGGAATGAGAGAGAGAGAGAGAGAGAGAGAGAGAGAGAGAGAGAGAGAGAGAGAGAGAGAGAGAGAGAGAGAGAGAGAGAGAGAGAGAGAGAGAGAGAGAGAGAGAGAGAGAGAGAGAGAGAGAGAGAGAGAGAGAGGGTGGAAGAGAGAGAGAGAGAGAGAGAGAGAGAGAGAGAGAGAGAGAGAGAGAGAGAGAGAGAGAGAGAGAGAGAGAGAGAGAAAGAGAGGGTGGAAGAGAGAGAGAGAGAGAGCGAGAGAGAGAGAGAGAGAGAGAGAGAGAGAGAGAGAGAGAGAGAGAGAGAGAGAGAGAGAGAGAGAGAGGAGAGAGAGAGAGAGAGAGAGAGAGAGAGAGAGAGAGAGAGAGAGAGAGAGAAAGAGAGGGTGGAAGAGAGAGAGAGAGAGAGAGAGAGAGAGAGAGAGAAAGAGAGAGAGAGAGTGTGTGCGTGTGTGTCTCGGCAGAATCTAGGCCATTCTTCCTCTTTGTTTATGAGCTGTAACCCCCATTATAGTCACATCTCCACAGTAGGTCTGTGTGTTGCCCTCCAACCAAACACAGTGAAGCACACAGTACAGTTTGTATACCTATATGTAGGCACTTATCTAAGGTCAGTTTCATGTTTTGTGAATATAAAGTGATCTTCCTCCAATGACCTTGACATGTACTGTATATTCGCTCTTTACTACACAGCAGAAAATGTGGTGTTGTTCCACAGTGTGCTGTTGCTAGAACACTACCAAGCCAAAGTACCCTACTCTTTATTTCAATATCTCAAAAGAGATTAGAATTGGATTACATGCACTGTGTTTGTCTTCAGTTGCTATTCTCAAAAAAGTACATTCTAATGGGGAGTTTCTAAAGTTCTTAAACGAGGAAACTTTTTTGACGTTTACATGATGTACTGCATATTGATACAGTATGTATTTTGTAAGGGAAAGATTCTGAACACATTTGCAAGAGATACTTATACAGGGTCTTATACAGAGCTGTTCCTCCGACCTAGTCCATGAAGGGCTTTGCACTTTTCTCCCCTATTTGTTTGGGGGAATGTTTCTCCCCTATTTCAAGTGGCTCTTATATACATACAGTCAGGTCCAAAATTATTGGCACCCTTGATAAAGATGAGCACAAAATACTAAATAATACACATTTTGAGCTATATTGTCTGCTTCAAAGAAATTGAACATGATATAATTTTATACTAAGACAATTACTCAGAGAAAGAGATTTTGTTTAAATCTAGAATTCTTAAATAACAAAGCGGTCAACCAAACACTTTTTTGGTAAAAATCTGAGGGAAGGGCCTGGAGAAATGTAACCACTCTCAAATTCATAGACAGAGCTACGGATGCAAGGACTGACCATCAATGAGATGAAAATGATAGTTTTAACCATGTTTTGAGGCTCTACATTGACATTGTTTACAAACATTGGAGTAAAACAAGGTTATATTTTGGGTTCTGATGGGGTACGACAGTTGAACTAAGCTCTTGAGGCATTTATAAGTTATATTCTTCAATAATCAATGGGTATATATCATTAATTTATGAGTCCAAAAATGGATGTAGCAACTAAGGATTCTTGCTTTAACAAGTAAAAAAACATAGGGGTCAAATTTACTGCCACCCCTGATTTCATTACCTTTCAATACCAAACCTTGCGAGGATAACGGCACTGAGCCTTTTTCTAGAAAATTTTATGTGATTGGAGAACACATTGGGAGGGATCTTAGACCATTCCTCCATACCACTGGTTTTCAAGTGGATTCATTGTTGGAGACTGAGATGGCCATTGCAAAATGTTGATTTTGTGGTCAATTAACCATTTCTTTGTGGCTTTTGATGTGTGCTTGGGGTTATCGTCTTGCTGGAAGATCCACTTGCAGCTAGGTTTCGGCCTGCTGGCAGAGACAACCACGTTTTTGGCTAAAATGTCCTGGTACTGGGTAGAATTCATGATGTCGTTGACCTTAACAAGGGCCCCAGGACCATTGGTAGCAACATTTCCCAATAACATGAAATATCCACCACCATATTTTACAGTAGGTATGGGGTTATTTTCTGCATATGCATTCTTTCTTTCCACGCAAAATCCAGCACTGGTGTGCATGGCTAAAGAGTTATATTTTCATGTCGTCCAACAAATGGAAACTACTGGAGTTTGTTAAACAGCTTTGGCACTTGGATTTGAATCAGTGCTATGGTCAGATGACGTGAAAATAAAGATCTTTGGCCACGCACACCAGTGGTGGGTTTTGCATTGAAATAAATATGCATATGCAGAAAATAACCCCATACCTACTTTAAAATGTGGTAGTGGGTCTTTCATGTTATGGGGCTATTTTGCTTCCGCTGGTCCTGGGGGATTCACACTTCCTGGCCTCAAAATCAGCATTATTGCCAGTTGTCTTGTCCTGGTAGTTAATAGATCAATTAATGTCAGTAATTGTCCAGAGAGCTCACTCCCCTGGTTTCCTAGGTCTGAATCAGTCCCTGATTAGCAGTGGTGGAAAAAGTACCCAATTTTCATACTTGAGTAAAAGTAAAGTGAAAGTCACCCAGTAAAATACTACTTGAGTAGTATTTGGTTTGAAATATACTTAAGTATCAAAAGTAAATGTAATTGCTAAAATATACTTAAGTATCAAAATTAAAGTATAAATAATTTGAAATTCCTTATATAAAGCAAATCAGACGGCGTCATTTTCCTTTTTTTTTATGGATAGCCAGGGGCATGCTCCAACACTCAGACATAATTTCCAAACAAAGCATGTGTTTAGTGAGTCCACCAGATCAGAGGCAGTAGGGATATTCTCTTGATAAGTGTGTAAATTAGACGATTTTCCTGTCCTGCTTTTGTGTTTCAGGGAAAATGTATGGAGTAAAAAGTACATAATTTTCTTTAGGAATGTAGTGAAGTAAAATTAAAAGTTGTAAAAAATATAAATTGTAAAGTAAAGATACCCAAAAACACTACTTAAGTAGTATTTTCAAGTATTTTTACTTAATTACTTTACACCACTGCTGATTAGAAGGAAAGTTACCCATCTATGATGGGCTCCCGTGTGGCGCAGTGGTCTAAGGCACTGCATCTCAGTGGTAGAGGTGTTACTACAGACCATGGTTCGATTGGGCGGCGCACAATTGGCCCAGCGTCATCCGGGTTTGGCCGGGGTAGGCCGTCATTGTAAATAAGAATTTGTTCTTAACTGTCTTGCCTAGTTAAATAAATAAATTTGTGTCATAATCAGGAATTCCATGCTCTTGGTGGAAGTGAATGTGCTGTAGGTTATCTCCCAGTCTGGAGTGCATACTTAGTCCATGTTCTGTGTGTAATGGCTCCTGCATCATGTGAGGTAGTTAGATAAAGATCAGACCTGAAAGGATGGGCTCAGTTTGAGGCTTGGCCAAACCATTTTGTTGCAGATATTAAGAGACTATGTTTGTCCTCCATGACACCATTGTGTTGTGTATCTATTTAGTAGGTTTTGCACTACAGTACAGTTTGTTTCCTAACTAACTCCTCACTATAGTGTGGACCTCATAATAGCGTATACTGAAAGCAGCAGGATGAATCGTCCAGGAGGTATCTGACAGTGCCGCAAACCTTTCCATGACACCCTAATGCAAACATTGGGGAAACCAATTACTTTATAGGCTGGATGAATGCTCCACAGAGATCTTAAATCGGTTCTAGAATTATATGAATAGTAACCAATTTTATGGGATTCTACATGTAATTCTACGAAATGCACATCATCATCATTATAATTTCATAGCCCAGGCACAATTAACTTTTACTGTAGTTTAATTTAGGTTTAGAATGAGAAAGTAGTTACCTTTAATTCTATGATAAGTTATGTGATTAATAAAAATGTTCTACCCATACTCTGCCCTCGTTGTATTGGGATACAGTAATGGTCTCTCTGATGGATGTCAATAGGTTTAAATTAGAGCAGTAAATTGAATAAGCTGCTTAGGTGTTGTTACATACTGATGAGCAAAGACCATAACATAGATTCTATCAAACATTGCTGCTGACATAGATTCATATTGATTCATATGTGATTCATATGTGATTCATATTGATTCATATTCATATGCGTGTTATTTGTCATTTGGAAGCCAATGACTTGCTTTCCCTGATGAGATTTCCACCATCATGTCCATCATGACTATTGAAAGCCATCTATTTGCCTAATTAACTGGTGATTCAATTTTAAATATCTTTCCTAAGCCTTTATATCTTTGCTGGCTCTTTGGCCAGACTTGTATCACTTTTTAACAGGATGGGAAATACGTGAAAGGGAGGAGTTTTAGATAGTAGTTCCTTGAAATGAAATAGAAAGGGGAAAAGGGAATGAAAAGGGTAGATGAGAGAGAAGTTATTAAGAGATAACTGTAGACAGATGAGTGATGCATTTACTTGAAAAATACTGAAAGCAACTCCTGTATTTTAGATAAGAAATTAATTGAGCGTAATCTCCATTGTAAACAACAATATTGTAAAAAAATATATACATTGTTAACATTGCAAGCTATGGTTGTGGATGCTTGCTTCATGGAGTATTTTAAGATCATATTTTCTTTCAAAATACTTTGAATGCTTGCTTGATTGCTTCTTAGTGTGGGGATGCCTTGAATTTGCCGAATATGTCATCGTAGAGCATGATTAGTGCATGCTAGTATATTTAAAAAAAACATTAGACTCAAACTGTATTTTATGTCTTTAGACTGCTCTGTCTTTCAGATTAATTATACTTATTAACACCCTTTATAAAACTGTGCAGTCTAACCCTCTTCTTTATAATATGATAATATATGCCATTTATAAAGGCTACTGGTGGAAAACCCTTTCCGTTCACTGACTCGTCGACAGTCATTCCTGTTCAGTAACATCCATTTGTTCTCTCTCTGCACTTTATGAACAGCCATTAAGTAAAATTAGCCTTCACTCTGTTTTTATTGCATGAGTTGTAGTTGCTTAATGACAGATAGTCTGTCATTGTTAATGTTCTCTGGAGCTCTTGCAGTGATTAAGACTGCTGCTCCGTCCACAAGTTTTGTGTTTACTTATCTTCCTAAATCTATATTATATTTACTTCATTTACAAACATATAAAATATTTGCTGGATATATGTTTTTAATATAGCTGCTACCACCCCCTACCTGCCTTTTTATTCTAAGTAATAATATTCACTATCTAATCGTCGTCTTCATAACAGACATCAATGCGGGCGTAGATTGTATCAAGAAGTAAAAAATGGGAGACTATAATGCACATTTTATTATTTTCATTGCTTGATATTTTGAGGGCTACTGTATTGTATAGAATTCGTGGGGTTGTTGGTTCTGTCTGGTATGAAACCAGAAACTCCCATGCTGGGCATGTACACTACTGTAGCTGCAGTGCCAATAGGACTAGCCCTCTTGGCAGTGGCCGTAGTATGTGTATCACAGGGTTGCTACAATATGTTTATTGAACTCTGCGTTACATATACTCTGCAAGTATTATGATCAGTATTATTTCTAAAATGATCTATTGTGTATGTGTAGAAAATGATACAGAACTGTAGTTATTGTCTATAGAAATGCATTGCCATGGCATGGTTGCTCGTATGGCACTTTTATTTTCAAGGAAATTGCTATTTACCTTGTCTGGTGAATGTGGTGGATTGGGTTGGCCCAAATTGGTAGATCTACAAATAAATACAGCATTTCAGGATTTTATTGCATGAGGTGATGCTTGTGCATCTCTGACTGTATATCTGCATTATATGTCAATAAGATGTACATACTCTTATAGGTACAGATTCTGAAATTGCTACAAATAAAGCTATTTTCAAGTCATTTTTCTTTGCAGTTTTCATTTTCCATTCACTGTCTGTCAAACCTTTCCCACTTATAGGCCTGTATTCTATTGACGTAATGAGAATGTTTAAACCTGCTGTATGAGCTCAGCCACTGGGCAAACCACTTAATTTTTTTATTTCACCTTTTGTAAGGAATGCGTGCTGGTGGCAGGGAAGTCAGGCGCAGGAGATCGAACTTGGTATAAACGGAGCAGTTTAATAAGTGCTCAAAAACTCTGAAAACCAAAATTTACAAAATAATACAAGTGGGTACAATACCCGTCGCACACCAGGGGCCTGTTGCACAAAAGTAGAATTAAGACATCCGGGATAAATGACTCAGCTGAGCTCAATGAAGCCAAAACATGTGCGTCCAGGCTTAATTGGTTGCACAAAGACCAAGCCAGGATGAGCAGACACGGATTCATTAAGCCAGGTGAAACCAATCCTGGATAGGTGCGCGCTCACGGCTCACTCAAATAGACCCCGCCACAGATCACAGATTAACTGATTTACCATGGCAACTAGAGCCGCGTACTTTTCCCCGTCGGAAGCACAAATCCTCATGGAGGCATACGAGGAGGTAAAAGATATAATTAAGAAGAAAGGCAACACCGCCACAGTGATAAAGCAAAGAGAAAAAGCGTGGCAAAGTATTGCAGACCGCCTGAATGCGTAAGTAGTGCACAATTACACACTCACCGCTCCGCTGAAACATCACAATTACAATTCAAATATTTAATTCACATCTCCAAAAATGCAGTTGTACTGTAATTATGAAACGGTTAAATTTTTAATTGAAATGCACTGCAGATATGAGTGAAATTGTGTAAAGTAACTCCATCACACTGTATAAAGCTATGATAAATTTTTTGATATTTTTACTGAAAACAAGACAAAAATACCAAGTAATTTTTTGCAATGTGACTCCATTAAATGTGTGTGTGTGTGTGTGTGTGTGTGTAGATTAAACATGAACGGGCCAAAACGGACATGGCAGCAGGTCAAAATCAAATACAAGAACATTCTGCAGAATGGTATGGTCCCTGACTAATATTTAACAAAGCACAAGCATATATTGTACCCAGAAGGTGCCTGTTCACACATTGTCTGTACTGTTTTAGCAGTGAAAAAGAATACCCACAGACAAGGCACGGGTGGTGGGTCACCAAAGGCTGACCTTACCCCAGCAGAGGACATGGCCTTGGAGCTAAATAAAGGCAGGCCCGTCTTAGAGGGGATCCCTGGGGGGAAAGAGACGAGCATAGGTTCCTCCCAAGATGCCACCCGCTTCATTCAAGGTATGTCCTTCCATCTCTACATGGGATACAACCACATTCATATTGAATCAATTTGGACTGTCTGACTTTGGTTTACCTATTGCCTTGCAGTGTCTGGCAGCACTGTGTTCCTGTTAGAGCCACCAGCACAAGCACCAGACGATGCTGATCCAGTGAGTACTCCATCAAAGGCATACTGTAGGCCTGGCATGTCTTGTCTACTAGCTTCAATATGAATCCGATTAAATGTGATAGGGTGAAGGCCCCAGTGCAGCAGCAACAGCACATGATGGAGACGATGATGAGGAGGAGACCATCTCTCTGGATTCCAGAAGGCATGAGGTATCATGTTAAGACTGTGAAAGTACTATTTACTCTACAATGGTGAGGAGTCCTCATCAAAATCAAAAAATCTAATTTATTTTACAGGACCCAGATGCTATACAGTGGGAAAACCAGCCTGGCAACATAGTGCGTATTAATAAAAGGACACCACATCCTGCCAAATTCCAGCTGCGCTAATTGTATTGTGTTCACAGAGCTCACAAGCTATCAGAAAGTTGTATGGCAACCACCTCCGGCGCCAAATAGAACTGGCAGACATAGACATTCAGTACAAGAAGAAAAAGATGGAAAATCTTGCACTGGAGTCCGAAATAAAAAAGAGGACAATTAGGAAACTGGACCTTGAAATAAAAAAACTTGAGAGGGAGGTGAGATATGCCTTCAATGTACACTGTATGCTAACTGTAACACAAATGTATTAATCATTATTTTTCTTTCCTCCCCCAGCTCCAAGAAGATGACACAGCTCAAAATAAAAATTAGGTATATTCTCGTAAAGTCAAGTGAGCCATGACATATGAGCTCTTATTGTGAGCACACAGGACGGTGGCATCTTTCTAAGGTTTTTTTTATTTTCCCAGCAATCAGTACAACCAAGTCATCGTTATAAGGCATCGCCCTCTTTTGCCCACCCCCCCAGCACCAGGTGTGGCCACTAGCCTATATGAAGGGCCAAAATTGTGTGTTCCTTTCTGCTCTGACAATGGCATGCCCATTCGTGCGAGATGTGGTGGATGAAGAAGCACTTGTGCTGAGGAGAGCCTTCAGGCGAGAAAGGGTCTTCAGGGACCGGTTGGACCCACTGGCCTTCCCTGATGACCATCTATATGAAAGATACAGGTTTTCTGCAGATGGCATCAGGTATCTATGCAGACTACTGGGTCCCAGGATTAAGCACCGCACTGCACGGAGCCATGCACTGAGTGTGGAGCAAATGGTTTGTGTGGCCTTGCGCTTTTTTGCTAGTGGAGCCTTCCTGTACTCAGTGGGGGATGCAGAACAGCTGAACAAGGCCACAATTTGCCGCACAATAAGGAGTGTGTGTCTGGCTATCAAAGCATTAGCAGATGTCTTCATCTCCTTCCCTGGCCACAGAAGACTCTGTGACATCAAAGAGGAGTTCTATAGGATTGCAGGTAAGAGGATCTACAAATTACAGGACAACTGTTAACACATAGTAGGATACTCATTACTTTGTGTGACAGGTTTCCCCAATGTCATTGGTGCAGTGGACTGCACACACATAAGGATAAAAGCCCCCTCAGGTGCCCATGAGGCCGATTTTGTGAATAGGAAATCCTTTCACAGCATTAATGTTCAGGTGAACATAACTTTTTGATATTGTCCATTGACGAACACTCTGCATTGCCAGTGATGTGCATTGATTGGTGTAATATTCCTCATCTTATGATTTCAGATGGTCTGCAATGCTGACTGTGTGATCAGCAATGTTGTGGCAAAATGGCCTGGCTCAGTCCATGACTCCAGAATCTTTCGGGCCTCTGAAATCTATCAGTGCCTATCACAAGGTAAGCCACACAACCCCTATTTATAACCATCATGGCTGTGTCAAGAATATCACTGTGTTTATGAGGTAGTAATGATGAGATTTTGTGTTGACAGGTGAATTCTCTGGTGTGTTGCTGGGAGACAGGGGGTATGGCTGCCAGCCTTTTCTCCTGACACCTTTCACAGACCCCCAGGAAGCACAGCAGGCCTACAACCATGCCCATGCCAGGACCAGGGCCAGAGTTGAAATGACCTTTGGCCTCCTGAAGGCACGCTTTCACTGCCTTCACAAATTAAGGGTCAGCCCTGTTAGGGCATGTGATATTACTGTGGCTTGTGCTGTCCTCCACAATGTGGCCTGCCTGAGGAAGGAGAGGGCCCCCAGAGTGCCACCAGCCATGGACTGGGACAATCCGGCAATCTTCCCTGATGACGACAGTGGTCGGCTGCTGAGGGACCAATATGTGTTGAATTATTTTAGTTAGTATGTGTGCTTTCAATTTTGGTTAAATATGTCCTGCGGTGGCAGAGGAATTTGGGTTTTTTTGGGTTCGTTTTTTGACGAATTTGGCCTCTTATGATGTTTGTGCGGTATACTGTGTGTAATACAAGGCTGCAGGGAGGCTACTGCATCCATTCATTTGTCTGTTCAGTTGATGTGTATGGATTTGTCCTGCATTTATTTTAGTGTGCAGACATGCAGGGTGTGTTATATACAGACCTTTGAATGTGTATGTATCATTTTGTATAATATGCTTGGATTCTGTGCTTTCCATCTTGTAGAGTCACTGTGACTTCAGTTTCGAAAGGAGCTGATGGTTTAACTGCTTTGTTTTGTCCTTATTCAATAAGGACCCTCTGTGGCCCTAATATTCTATCATTTTATATATAGCCTTATAGTCTATGGGAAACTGTAAATTATCTAATGATAGCAACATCATCTAAAAATCATTTTTTATCCAAAATCATTGAAATTAATGATCACAAACGTTTAAATAATAACAGTGGGTCTAGTTATATGTGATAACAATGTATAGTGAGCAGTGAAATAACTATTGGTTTCCATTTGTGGTGACTGCTGACTGACATTAGGGATGAGATTAAATAGATCCTGGAATTTAGCCTGGTCTGGAGCAGGCTAGCTCCACAGAATAAATCTCCATGGTAATTTATACCATAACATATCCTCCTGCCCCCTATCCATCTTTAGTGCAACCGGATTACGGATCAATTGAGCCAGGATCACCAAGATATCCTGGCTTAATCCCTTATCCTAGTTTTGTGCAACAGGCCCCAGAACATATCTTGCACATAGCTTACAAACAAACAATCACCGACAAGGACAATGCGGGGGAACAGAGGGTTAAATACACAACATGTAATGAATGGGATTGGAACCAGGTGTAATACAAGACAAGACAAAACCAAAGGAAAATGAAAAGAGGATCAGCGATGGCTAGAAGGTCGGCGACTTCGACCGCCGAACGCCGCCCGAACAAGGAGAGGGACCAACGTCGGCGGAAGTCGTGACACCTTTATTTAACCAGGTAGGCTAGTTGAGAACAAGTTGTCATTTACAACTGCGACCTGGCCAAGATAAAGCAAAGCAGTGTGACACAAACAACAACACAGAGTCATTTCAACGTGGATAATGTGGGTCATTTTTGGATGAGATGTTGATCAGAGATATTTCTACCTTTATTGACCCACTCAAAAAGAGAGACAGAAGTTTGTTGAATTCCCAATGTGTTATCACTATGCATTCAACCATCTAAAAGCACAACCAAATTCCAATGGAAAGAAAATGTTGGATTTTTGGTTTAGTTGTCATCTAAATGTGTTATCACTGCACTTTCAACCATTTAAAGGGACAACAAAGTTGAAATGGAAATACAATGTCAGATATTTTGTATTTATACAGCAATGTGATATCACTGTGCTTCATCTAATAGCACAACCAAATGACCTGAATTGCAGTTGAGGTTACATTAAAAGTACATAATGCAAGTGATCAATGCTGTTCGAGATTCTGTGCAGATATTTATATTGTGGATCTCCACCTCCGACCTTTGCCTGCCATCTTGAAATTCTATGATTACATAATAAGACTTTTATAGTTATAGTTCCCTCAAAATGTGGCCATGGATGAGTTACTCATTTTAAGGTTGTATTAAAACTGTTACATTAGTCTGTATTACAAAAGTCATATCGAAATTGTGTTAGGTTGACAACGCAACTAAATATCAACATTTAAAGGAGATGTATCTAATGCTTGGACAGTTACATATGAGCCACTGCCGTAATTCTAGTCTTTAACTGACATTTTTTGTTAAGTTGGAGACGTGAATCCAACATAATTTGTTAACTTATTGACAAGTTAATAGGCTATTTACTGTATTGAAAAAGTTATATTGCATTGTGTTTGGTTATCAACACAACCGAATATCAACATTTGAAGGAGAGGTATATTTTGTGCCACTGACTTAGTCTGACTTTAATTTCATTTTGTCTAAAACTTTGTAATTGATATGTTGGATTCACGTCTCCATCTCAACCAAAATTAAAGAATAGGACTAAATCAAATCAAACTTTAAATGTCCTATTATTTAACTTAGATATTTGGTTGAAATGGAGATGTGAATCCAACATATTCATTATTAACTTGAAGATTCAATTTGACATTAACCAAAGCATGAAACACATGTATTGTCTATTTTTTATTATAACCTGTATATAACTCTGGTTTGAATTTAAACAATAGCTGTTGATGACTTCACAAATTCTATATAGGCCTAAATAGTATCATTGATGACTTATAGAGTATGGTTATATTTCATTTGCGCTATTAAACCTACCCTTTGGATTGACTTCAATAGCAACGGTGAATCTATTTAGTTATTAAGATATATCTCTGTAATCATTCTGATGATAGCACATTGGTAGTAGTCCGTGACAAAGCTAAGCAGGGTTGAACTTGGTTAAAACCCTGGATGGGAGATCAAATTGATAGCTGTAGATAGATCAACTCTCCAGTAGGAGGTTGTGGATATAACATTGAAGATCTGACGCGTTTCAAAGGTACAAATCTAACATATGTTATACAAGGTTTGTCTATGTTTAACATTTGTTACCATTAGGACAATTCTGTGGTTGAAATTTCATCCTCAAAACAACAGTTTACATTGATGACTTTTTGTAAAAAAAAAAAAATCCACATAGATTTCACATCACAATATGTTGACAAATTACGCTGAAACAATGTTGATTGCACCAGTTTGTGTCCAGTGGGCAGAATCAATACCTGATACATGTGAGGTTGAGAAAATGTTATACAATACAGCTTTATTGCCCATATGTTACAGCAAACAACAGAAATGTGTCTTCTGCTCTGTACAAGTATGTGTACATCACCACACATACAATTGAGATGAGCACAGGGTAAAGCTGCAGTGCAGCATCCCTGGATGGAGAGTGGGGTTAAGGACCTTGCTCAAGGGCTCAACAGTAGGGGAATAGCTTGAGGATGTGAACCCAGCAACCCTCCAGTTGCCGGATCAATTCTTCCCTTCTTCCAGCACCCGGCCTGGGACACCAACTGAACACTTTTCGGCTACAGGTCCAACTCCCACTGGGCTACCTATAACAGTTGAATGAACTTGCATTTGCATGTTTTAACGGTGCAGCTATTTACACTCCCCTACATATTATTTGGACAGTGAAGCTAAAACATTTAAATTTAGCTCTATCCTCTATACATTTTGGATTACAGATGAAATATCCTTTTATATGAGGGTATTTTCAAACATATCTGTTTTACGGTTTAGAAATGAATGCACTTTATGTATCTAGTCCTCTCCATTTGAAGGTGTATTTGGACAAATTCACTTATATTGTAATCAATTTACTCACAAGTTTAATATTTGGTCCCATATTCCTAGGACGCAATGACTACATCAAGCTTGTGACTCTACCAACTTGTTCGATGGATTTGTAATTTGTTTTGGTTGTGTTTCAGATTATGTTGTGCCCAATAGAAATGAATGGTAAATAATGTATTGTGTCATGTTGGAGTCACTTGTATTGTAAATAAGAATAGTATATGTTTCTGAACACTTCTACATTAATGTGGATGCTGCCATGATTACAGATAATCGTGAACATTACACAACCACTGGACACTACCCACACACTCACACATACTTCCACTGACACTCCAACACACATACACACACTAAATACACTCAAAGACACAAACCCCACACACACATGCATATTGACGCCCCACATACACACACTGCACATACACTGCTTCTACTCTGTTATTATCTATCTTGATTGCCTAGTCACTTTTACACCAACCTAAATGTACATACACTATACAGTGCATTCAGAAAGTATTCAGACCCCTTGACTTTTTCCACATTTTGCTACGTTACAGCCTTATTCTAAAATAGACGTTTAAAACATGTTTACCTCCTCAATCTACACACAATACTCCACAATGACAAAGCAAAAACAGTTTATAATTTTTTGCAAATGTCTTACAAATAAAAAACTGAAATATCATATTTACATAAGTATTCAGACCCTTTACTCAGTACTTTGTTGAAGCACTTTTGGCAGCGATTTCAGCCTTAGAGATGGTTGTCCTTCTGGAAGGTTCTCCCATCTCCACAGAGGAACTCTGGAGCTCTGTCAGAGGGACCATCGGGTTCTTGGTCACCTGCCTGACCAAGGCCCTTCTCCCACGATTGCTCAGTTTTTCCGGGTGGCCAGCTCTAGGAACAGTCTTGGTGGTTCCAAACTTCTTCCATTTAAGAATGATGGAGGCCACTGTGTTCTTTGGGACCTTCACTTCAATGCTTCATACATTTTTTGGTACCCTTCACCAGATCTGTGCCTCAACACAATCCTGTCTCGGAGCTCTACGGACAATTCCTTCGACCTCATGGTTTGGTTTTTGCTCTGACATGCACTGTCAACTGTGGGATCTTATATAAATAGGTGTGTGCCTTTCCAAATCAAGTCCAATCAATTAAATTTACCACAGGTGTACCCCAATCAGGTTGTAGAAACATCTCAAGGATGATTAATGGAAATGCACCTGAGCTCAATTTCGAGTCTCATAACAAAAGGTCTGAATACTTCTGTAAATAACGTATCTGTTTTTTATATGTAATACATTTTCGAACATTTCAAAAAATCTGTCATTATGGGGTATTGTGTGTAGATTCATGAAGATTTTTTTTTTTTAATCCATTTTAGAATAAGGCTGTAACGTAGCAAAATGTGGAAAAAGGGAAGGGGTCTGAATACTTTCCGAATGCACTGTATATACAAATATATGTGGATGCTCCATCAAATTAGTGGATTTGGCTTTTTCAGCCACACAGCCACGCAATCTCCATAGACAATCATTGGCAGTAGAATGGCCTTACTGGTCAGTGACTTTCAACATGGCACAGTCATAAGATGCCACCTTTCCAACAAGTAAGTTCATCAAATTTCTTCCCTGCTAGAGCTGCTAAGGTCAACTGTAAGAGCTGTTATTGTGAAGTGGAAACGTCTAGGAGCAACAACAGGTCAGCCGTGAAGTGGTAGTCCACACAAGCTCACAGAACGGGACCGCCGAGTGCTGAAGCGCGTAGTGCATAAAAATCATCTGTCCTAAGTTGCAATGCTCACTACCAAGTTCCAAACTGCCTATGGAAGCAATGTCAGCATAATAACTGTTCGTCAGGAACTTAATGAACTGGGTTTCCATGGCCGACCAGCCGCACACAAGCCTAAGATCACCATGTGCAATGCCAAGCGTTGGCTGGAATGGTGTAAAGCTCGCCGCCATTGTACACTTGAGCAGTGGAGACGCGTTCTCTGGAGTGATGAATCACGCTTCACCATCTGGCAGTCCAACGGAAGAATCTGGGTTTGGCGGATGCCAGGAGAATGCTACCTGCCCGAATGCATAGTGCCAACTGTAAGGTTTGGTGGAGGAGGAACAATGGTCAGGGGCTATTTTAAATGGTTCGGGCTACGCCCCTTAGTTCCAGTGAAGGGAAATCTTACCGCTACAGCATACAATGACATTCCAGACGATTCTGTGCTTCCAACTTTGTGACAACAGTTTGGGGAAGGCCCTTTCCTGTTTCAGCATGACAATGCCCCCATGCAGAAAGCGAGGTCCATACAGAAATGGTTTGTCGAGATCGGTGTGGAAGAACTTGACTGGCCTGCACAGAGCCCTGACCTCAACCCCATCGAACATCTTTGGGATGAATTGGAACGCCAACTGCGAGCCAGGCCTAATCGCCCAACATCAGTGCCCGACCTCACTAATGCTCTTGTGGCTGAATGGAAGCAAGTCCCCGCAGCAATGTTCCAACATCTAGTGGAAAGCCTTCCCAGAAGAACGGAGGCTGTTCTTCTGGGAAGCAGCAAAGGGGGGACCAACTCCATATTAATACCCATGATTTTGGAATTAAATGTTCAACGAGCAGCTGTCCACATACTGTTGGTCATGTAGTGTACTTCTGGCACCTTCAAATGGGGGCACTTGATTCACAGTCCTTTCATTTCTAAACGGTAAAACAGATATTTATGAAAAAAACTCTAATAAATGATGACATTCTGTACTGTCTCATGTTCATTTGTTTCTCAAATTCAAAATGCTGCAGTATAGAGCCAAATTAAAAGTTTCAGCATTACTGTCCAAATAGTTACATAGTAATATAATTACATACACACATCCATATTCATTATTAGTCATCGTCATCTATTCTAGGGTACTACCACTGAGGTATAATAATAGAAGAACGTGTACTGCACTCTGGGAGAATCTCAATTGCATTTCTTTGATTCTTCACTTCCCCTCCCCTTTGACCTCATCCAATTGGGAGTGGTTTCCACTAGATAACACAAAGCTGCTTTTTGGTCTTAATTTAAGATTAGGCATAAGGTTTTCTGTGTGGTCTTTTAAATTATTTTTTAATTTAACTAGGCAAGTCAGTTAAGAACAAGTTCTTATTTACAATGACGGCCTACCAGGGAACAGTGGGTTAACCGGCTTGTTCAGGGCAGAACGACAGATTTTTGCCTTGTATCGAATCCCCGAGCTGACAACAATTTTTCAGTTATGGCCCAACACACTAGGCTACCTGCCATGGTTAAGGTTAGGTTTAAAATCAAATTTCAAGAAGATAAATGGTCAAATATATCAAATTTTGACTTTTTGGTTATTTTATTCTCCCTCTGTTTGAATACATCCTACCTTCACTGAAATAATCACTTATCTGTCTATGATGGACTGGTGCATTATGCACTAGATGCCCTGCTCATCCAAATAGATCATTACTTCAATGAATGGAGGAATTAAACTAGGCTATTTCAAAGTAATACAGGGGCCCAATTCAAAAACCCTGCACTCCACTGCCTGCTAGTCAGCTAAGCACCTATCAGCCAATCAAGATACACACAGCACCACATTGGTGGTGTAGCAAACGTAGCGATACGTCAGCTCTGCCAGCGTGGAATACGGAGCGCCAGTCCAGGAAGTTAACATTTACAGGAGTTAGCAGGATAACGAAGCTGTTCAGCCGTCAATATTATACTATTCCCCACGTCCATACAGAGTGGATAGGCGGCGTATCCTTTTCTCAAGCTTTCCAACTGTCTTAAGCCACCGCGTCACAAGGTAAGCACAAACGAGCTGTCAATCTTGGTGTGGTCCAAGCGGTAACGCTAGGCAAACTATGGCTAGCAATGCTAGTTAGGCTAGCAGCACCAACAGCGGTAAGCCAGCTGTCATTGCTAAGAATTACGCGGAACTAGCTTTATTTCCTTTATTCACGCAATGCAATGTGGCATTTAACCCTTGCATGTCCTTGTTTTTTCATGGCTTATGTCGTCAATTAAGAAGCTGCCACCTTCCATTCATAAAACAGCTTATCATCGTGATGACGATGCTGCTAATTTGTTATGGATGGTCACGGATAACTGATTGACTAGCGCAGGTGCCGCGTTCAAAACAACTGGGAACTCTGAAATCTCCGACTTCAGCGTCCCCAAGACAACTGAGAACGCGGGGGGGAAACGAGCTCCGACTGGGAAAATCGTTTTGAACTACAATTCCGATGCTGTGTTTTAACATTTAGAAAGGTCAATAATCACCCCTTTCAAACCGGTTTTCGAAACATGCTGATATGTCCCTTTTCATATCAGTAATAAATTAAATAAAAATATACACTTACTTTAGCAGTTTTGCACATAACCACAAGATGTGTGTGCTTCCAGTCGACGAACTACACTTTCCACAGTTACGATTACACACAGATATTTGGAGCATGCTAGATGGCTATTTAGCATAGGTGGCCACGTATGTCTTCCGTAAACAAGTAATGCAACTTGGAGATATGGCTGTGTATTATTTTCATTTGATATGGAAGATACGTTCCTTATGTTTCCAAAACCGTACGGCAAGCGATGCGTGTTATAGAGCAAGCGTCAGGGCTCTTAAACTCCCCTGGTCAGAACATACTTCAGTAGACAGCCAGAGTCATCATGATCAAGGATGTTATTTGTTGCTTAACAGACATTTTACTGAAAGACAAATATTTAGGCAGATAATAAATATATTGAGTGGCATGTTGTAGAAGCAGAACATCCGGTTTGATGAAATCAGCCAGGTAATCCAACTCTATCACATAACAGGTGTATCCATAACCACACCCATTATCATTTCAGACAGAAATTAGGGCCTTGAGGCACCACTGGTAATGAATAGAAGTTATAGTCAGACTATTTACTTTCAACTGCTTCTCCAGTCGCCTGGAATTGGCAATAACATGAGCTAGACTATGGTAGAGTCTGTTACATCATGCCAATGTCAATATTTGACTAATGTTAACAATTAGATTGACCTCTGTCTAATATACCTCTGATCCACCTCAATGTGCAGTCCAATAGGTGACAGAGGAGGGTAGAGGGAGGATTAGTGTTAAATATAAGGCTTTAGGGGGAGAGAGAACTGAAAGATGTGTTTTTAGCTAGCCTCTGGCAATGGCTCTGTCTAACCCTGAGATTGAATGAGGTATCCATCTGCTTAAGTGTCTTTTTGCTCAGTCTCTGACTTCTGACCGTAGATGATGGTCGACCCCACACTCGCTGAGATGGGCAAGAACCTCAATGAGGCCATGAAGATCTTGGAGGATGGCCGAAAGTAAGCTTTTATGAATTGGTGTTTGTTCATAAAGATGTATTGACGAGTATTACACTGGCTGTTAATGACACACATCTCTTCACACATAATGTATGTTAACACAAGTCAGATGCACACACCTGAAGGACTATCTGACTTGTTGGTTTTGTTGTTTGTTTCTCTCCAGGGCATCAGATCTGGATGCAGATAGACGACAGTTCAGCAGGAGTAGTATCCCTGGACCCCTACAGGGAGAGTGAGTACAGCAGATACCCCTGTTTCTCACTTTCAATCTAGTATCTTTCTCTCTCTCTCTCTCTCTCTCTCTCTCTCTCACACACATACAAATGTGGATGGTATTTCACAGAAGCAATGAGTTCCCTCAAGCAACGCGTTGTGTGTTTTGTTCCAAACTTCCAGTGGGCAGGATGTGGCCAGTATACTCCAGCTGGTCCAGAATCTCATGCATGAAGATGAGGAGGAAGATAACCCAAGCCATCGGTAGGTCTGACATTAAGACACCACTACTGAGAGCATATGTCAGTTGGAAGGCCATCTTAGAATTTTCTTATCAGTATAATAAGAATTTCCAAGTGAACAAAAATAAGTTGTTGATAATATCAATAAAAAATCTATCCGGTTTATTAAAGTTGCAACAGGGAGACGCCTCCAGATCAGAGGCAGAGAAAATGTCTATCTGGCCTCTTACATTTACATTTAAGTCATTTAGCAGACGCTCTTATCCAGAGCGACTTACAAATTGGTGCATTCACCTTATGATATCCATACATCTTGGAGAAAGGCCCTTTATATTCTAATCAGACAGTACCAAGTGTTCTGTAAAAAACAGCCCAAGAGGCTTGTAGGAAGTCAAAACAAATTGCAGTGACATTGTCAGCTGCTACAGAATCACACCGTGTTTCACAGAATAAAGTAATAATCAGTGTCCTTGTACCTCCAGTCTGGCGTCAATCACTATCAACAGAACCTTGCACAAACAGAACGTGAAAACAAATAAATATGCTAAGCATTGTGTTAATCACTCTTCACTGTATATGAACTTTATTATTCTTAAATATTCCCAATACAATCAGTATAATGCAGTTTATCAACATCACGTCTTTGTGACCTCACTTCCTGTGCATGTCTTGTCCCCCTAGCAGGATGCAGAATGTCGGAGAGCAGGGTCACATGGCGTTGCTAGGACACAGCCTAGCAGCCTACATCTCAGTGCTGGACAGGGAGAGACTCAGGAAGCTGATCACACGCATCGCGTCTGACACAACACTCTGGCTCTGCAGACTCTTCAGGTGTGTGGGTCTGTCTGTCGAGTGCATGTGTGTGCTTGTTCCTGGTGCATTGCTAAGTGGATTATGATGTCCTGCCAGGTATGAGAGTGGCTCAGCATACTACCATGAAGATGACAGAGAGGGCCTGCTGAAGGTGTGTCGCCTGGTCATCAACACCCGCTATGAGGACTACTCCACAGAGGGCTACACCGTGCTCAACTCCAGACAGCCTGTCATTTACCAGAGCGCCACCTGCAGGCCTGGCCTGGGACAGCACCTCTGCAGCCAAGTAGGCGTAGAAGCAGGCATAGAAACGCATTGCGTGTTCTTACATGAAGACACAGACAGACCTTTTTGATGTTACTTTAGTATTATAAGAGCAGATATTTCAGAAGTTATTCAATGTAGATTGACTTTAACAGAAATCCTCTCTTCCTTAGCTGGGTCTGCCTCTGTCCAGCCTGTGCACCGTCCCCTGTAACACCATGTTTGGATCCCAGCACCAAATGGTAGATCAGCCTCATTTAGATAGGGCTCATACAATGTGTACTACCAAAGTATGTGGACACCTCATTCCAAAACGATGGGCATTAATATGGAGTTGGTCCCCCCACTTTGCTACTATAACAGCCTCCACTCTTCTGGGAAGGCTTTCCATTAGATATTGGAACTTTGCTGTGGGGACTTGCTTCCATTCAGCCACAAGCGCATTAGTGAGGTTGGACTCTGATGTTGGGCGATTGGGCCTGGCTCGCAGTCAGTGTTCGATGGAGTTGAGGTCAGGGCTCTGTGCAGGCCAGTCAAGTTCTTCCACATTTCATGAAGTTCCTGACGAACAGGTATTGTGCTGACATTTCATCCAGAGGCAGTTTGTAACTTGGTAGTGTGTGTTGCAACCGAGGACAGATCATTTTTACGCACTATGCACTTCAACACTGGTGGTCCCGTTCTGTGAGCTTGTGTGGCCTACCACTTCGCGGCTGAGCTGTTGTTGCTCCTAGACATTTCTACTTCACAATAACAGCACTTAAAATTGACCGGGGTAGCTCTAGCAGGGCAGAAATTTGACAAACTGACTTGTTGGAAAGGTGGCATCCCATGACGGTGCCACGTTGAAAGTCACTGAGCTCGATTTTATACACCTGCCAGCAAAAATAGCCGAATCCACTAATTTTAAGGGGTGTCCACATTCTTTGTGTGTGTATGTATATATATATATATACACGTGTGTGTATATAAACTCAGCAAAAAAGGAAACGTCCTCTCACTGTCAACTGTGTTTATTTTCAGCAAACTTAACATGTGTAAGTATTTGTATGAATATAACAAGATTCAACAACTGAGACATAAACTGAACAAGTTCCACAGACATGTGACTAACAGAAATGGAATAATGTGTCCCTGAACAAAGGGGTGGTCAAAATCAAAAGTAACAGTTAGTATCTGGTGTGGCCACCAGCACCGCAGTACTTAATGCAGCATCTCCTCCTCGTGGACTGCACCAGATTTGCCAGTACTTGCTGTGAGATGTTACCCCACTCTTCAACCAAGGCACCTGCAGGTTCCCGGACATTTCTGGGGGGAATGGCCCCAGCCCTCACCCTCCGATCCAACAGGTTCCAGACTTGCTCAATAGGATTGAGATCCGGGCTCTTTGCTGGCCATGGCAGAACACTGACATTCCTTTCTTGCAGGAAATCACGCACAGAATGAGCAGTATGGCTGGTGGCATTGTCATGCTGGAGTGTCATGTCAGGATGAGCCTGCCGGAAGGGTAACACATGAGGGAGGAGGATGTCTTCCCTGTAACGCACAGCTTTGAGTTTGCCTGCTATGACAACAAGCTCAGTCCGATGATAATGTGACACACCGCCCCAGACCATGACGGACCCTCCACCTCCAAATCGGTCCTGCTCCCGAGTACAGGCCTCGGTGTAACACTCATTCCTTTGACGATAAATACAAATCCGACCATCACCTCTGGTGAGACAAAACCGCGACTTGTCAGTCAGTGAAGAGCACTTTTTTCCAGTCCTGTCCGGTCCAGCGACGGTGGGTTTGTGACCATAGCTGACGGTGATGTCTGGTGAGAACCTGCCTTACAACAGGCCTACAAGCCCTCAGTCCAGCCTCAGCCTATTGCGGACAGTCTGAGCACCGATGGAGGTGTTGTGTATTCCTGGTGTAACTCGGGCAGTTGTTGTTGCCATCCTGTACCTGTCCCGCAGGTGTGATGTTTGGATGTACCGATCCTGTGCAGGTGTTGTTACATGTGGTCTGCCACTGCGTGAACAATCAGCTGTCCGTCCTGTCTCCCTGTAGCGCTGTCTTAGGCGTCTCACAGTACGGACATTGCAATTTATTTCCCTGGCCACATCTGCAGTCCTCATGCCTCCTTGCAGCATGCCTAAGGCACGTTCACGCAGATGAGCAGGGACCCTGGGCATCTTTCTTTTGGTGTTTTTCAGAGTCCGTAGAAAGGCCTCTTTAGTGTAATAAGTTTTCATAACTGTGACCTTAATTGCCTACCGTCTGTAAGCTGTTAGTGTCTTAACGACTGTTCCACAGGTGCATGTTCATTAATTGTTTATGGTTCATTGAACAAGCATGGGAAACAGTGTTTAAACCCTTTACAATGATCTGTGAAGTTATTTGGATTTTTATGAATTATCTTTGAAAGACAGGGTCCTGAAAAAGGGACGTTTCTTTTTCTGCTGAGTTTATGTATTTAGGATACTGGGGTGCCTGTATGCGTACTACCTACCATACTACCCTGATTTTTAAATGGAAAACGTCTCCCTGGGTGTTTTGCTGATTGCAGGATATAGCGTTGCTGGACAAGCTGATTAGAGAGGATGTGGAGACTGGGAAGCTTCCATTGCTGCTGATTGCCAATGCTGGTCAGTGGGGAATTTTATCACCTTTTTAATACAAGAAATGGCTAAGAACACACTTCTACTCTTTAAAAGTGTTTTATTTTCTCCAAGGTTGTGTGCTTATTGAAAAACCTAGCATGGTGACAGTTTTTTATTTTTATTTAAACTTTATTTAACTAGTCAAGTCAGTTAAGAACAAATGTATTATTTACAATGACAGCCTACCAAAGGCCTCCTGCTGGGACGGGGGCTGGGATAAAAAAAATGTATGTGTGTGTACACACATCACAACAATGACAACGCAACACGGAGACCTAAGACAACACAGCATGGTAGCAACATGACAACAACATGGTAGCAACACACATAGTATTACACTCTAAAGTGAAACAATGTTTACCCCTTCACCAACCAGGATGTTATTGTATGACTTACCTGGTCAAATAAAGGTTAAATCAACATGTCTATCACTGACTTATTGACCAAGACGTACAGCAGAGTGACTCCGAGCGTACTCACTGCCTGTCTTCCCAGGCACCCCTGGGGCGGGACACACAGACAAGCTGGGCCGTCTAAAGGAGCTGTGTGAACAGTATGGCATGTGGCTCCACATAGAAGGGTGAGTAACAACATTACACATACTTGTTATACTTCAAATATGTCTTTAAACAACCATATTGGAGGGGTTTGTACATGCTTTATAACTGCTTGGTCTTTTCTGTCTCTCAGGGTCAACTTGGCCACCCTGGCTCTGGGGGAGGTCTCGTCCCCCGTGACGGTACGTATAGGATATGCTCTCCCATTCTGTGACCCTCAGAACTCTAAATGTATACACTAAGATGCCTGTATAGTACGGTAATGTAATATGTCTACTATGTGTCTTTGCCCCCTCCCCTGTCCCCAGGCGGCCACCAGGAGTGACAGTATGACCCTGACCCTGGGTCCGTGGCTGGGCCTGCCTGCTGTCCCAGCTGTCACCCTCTACAGACACGAGGACCCAGCCCTGGTATGCTTTCTCCTTCCTGTTCTCTCTTCTTTGGTATGCCCTTTTAACTCTCTCCTTGTCTGTAGCTGTAGGGCCTTTAAACTTGCATCCTTCCTTCCTTCCTGCCTCCCTTGAAGTTACTAGAGATCTGATATGACTGTATTGGTGAAAGCTATGTGGTGGAATCTTTGCTTTCACCTATCCACCTATTCACCTATCCACCTATCTCTCTCCTATCTTAGTCTCTGGCAGCTGGGTTGACCTCCAGTCAGCCAGTAGAGAAGCTGCGTGCCCTGCCTCTCTGGCTCTCCCTGCAGTACCTGGGCCACGATGGGATAGTGGAGAAGATTAGACACGCTGTAGAGCTCGTAAGTACTTTGGGTTAGTAATTACCATGTGGGTTAGCGATCTGTATTAATTTCTATCATCTTACTGCTAACAAACTGACCCGTGTTCTATCTCTTTTTGTCTGTAGAGCCAACAGCTTCTGGAGAAACTGAAGACTCTGGCTTCCATAAAGACTTCAGTAGGTCCACAACTTTCTGTTAAACTATCTACTACTATTAATGTGTGTGGAAAGCATTTATGCATTGAGGCTGTTCTAAGCAGTCATAAGCTGTTTATTGTATTTAGTAACGCACTATGGGTGTAAACGAAGGCACTATAAAGCCATTACACATAGGTGGGTCATATGATGAAGGCCCCCAATATATAAGCTTTTGCTTGAGTTTTAAGATACGATAACTTAAGAAAACAATCATAAGATCACACTTCACTCTAACACATAACATTTATAAAGATGCGGGCGTCTGACGTCTGTTATGTCATCATCAGGATGAGCTTGACTCTGAGATCTCTTTCGTCGATGCTTTGACTATGGTAAAGAAACAGCACTGAGCCTCGCTAACAGAGACCTCCATCTTACTGTTGCAAAACAAAAACCTTGTTCACAGGCATCAGCTCTGAGCAGATAGTGACCTTTATATAATCTGAAACTGAGTGTGAATATGATTTACACATGTAGACGATATAGAGATCATTGGAATGGTGCAGTAACTGCTGAAGCTGATCTGGTGAACAAGCAGAGTGTGGGTCTGGTTACTGTGTTGATGGTGGCTTTGAGTACCGTTTGTTGTAGTGAGTGTCGTGTGTATACTGTAGATAGTGAGCTGTTGGGTTGCCTTGGTTACAGGGTGTGGTGTCTCTCTCTCGGATCCCGCCGATCTCAGGGGGCTCTCTACGGGACTTGCTGGGCTCTCTCATTCTGTCTATTGTAGGTGGGACCAACCCTCTTTCCCCTGCCTGCTCCCACCTTTCTTTCTCTGTTTCACTCTGTACCTGACCATGTTTTTCCACCTGAATGCACTGAAAGGCACTGTATTTGAGACACCGCTCAAATCGAGGGCACTCATTTGCTAAAACTGCAATCAGTCCTCTTCCTGGTTCCTGTCCAATCATCACTACAGGCATGTTTTAGGCACAGCAGACAATGTCCTGTCCCCCCCACCACCACGTCTTCACAGAATCCTGATGACTCTAAAGTTGAACTTTGGCCCAGGCGTCATCAAAGATGGACCTCACTGTGTTTACATAACTACCCTGTTAGGGTACAACAGTAACAATCAAACATGTCACTTCAACCAGTCAATCCTGCTATGGGTACTGGGTAGATGTACAAAGTATACACAGTACATACAGTATAATGGTCAGTTGTGGCTGTGTCGTAGGTTGTAAGAGTTAGTCATGTATATAAAGTCCATGGAAAACACAGACATGTCCATTGTGAATGGAAGTCATAGGCATTGACATTTATGCCCAAACATTTACCTTTTTTTAAAGCTACATGATTTAACAATCTCCATGCAGACCAGTTTGACTGCTCAAACAGAGGATGTGTGTGTCAAACCCAGGCATCTCCATAGCATCACATCACACAGCTTCTCCGGCCCATTCTCACACATTACACCTGTTTGCATGTTAATGACAACAGAGTTTTTTAAAGATCAAAGGTTATGATCCTGGATGTGTGGAACCTCACCTGTGTGTCTCTCACCCTTCCTGTGCTGCAGGTGGAGGATGAGCTCAACTCTCCAGTAGTAGTGTTTAGGTTCTCCCAGGAGACCAGTGCAGGTGAGTGTTTAACACTACTCTTCCTGTTCTAACACATTTTCCTCAACTAACCAGGAACTCTTACTCAGCTGCATCCAACTTACTTTAGATGCAATGTGGGCATTCAAATGATGTAATAATGCATTCAAATGAGTATCATGTAAATGTACTATGTGTTTGAATTTGGCATGTTATATGTAATAGGTCATAATGCTATGCCCTCTTCCCTCTACTCAGAATCCAGTGGTGGTTCTGTGGAGGGCTACTTTGCTGGAGAGAGAGAAGTGCTAGATTCCCTCAACAGATGGGTGAGCATTTGTTTACATGTGTAATGGGTGAGACAATGTTGGTTGCTTGGTTGGTTGGTTGATTGATTGTGTCTGCCTGTAGCTGTGTGAGCGGTTGGCACAGCTGGTGCCCGCCAGCGGGGTAGACATAGTGGAGTTGGAGGACGAGGGCACCTGTGTCCGCTTCACCCCTCTTATGACCGCCGCAGGTAACACACACACACACACACACACACACACACACACACACACACACACACACACACACACACACACACACCTGTAGGACAGACACACATCATAAAGAAAGGCACACATTCACCTATAAAATAAACATTCACATGTAAGACACACACTCACCTGTTAGACATACCATAATTTGTATTACACACTCACCTGTACAGTTAATGAAGAACACCTGATCATCATCAGTCAGGCACAACTCTCCTTTTGTTGACCCTGTAGCTGTTGACCTCTGAACTCTGCCCTCTGACCTGTTCCCTCCCAGCCCTGGGGACCCAGAGGTGTGACGTGGATCTGCTGGTGGAGCGGTTGACTGAGCTGGTTCCTGTGCTGAACTGTACGCTGCGTCTCAGACTGGACTTCAGAGAGGAGGTGTACCGCCACTCTGCCCTCAGTTACATAGAGGACCTCAGCTGGCCTGGCCTGGGAGCCGTCAGGTAGGAATATACTGTTATTCATTCCGTATTTGTATCATTAGTAGCTGTGTAATTACCATTTTACATTTACATTTAAGTCATTTAGCAGACGCTCTTATCCAGAGCGACTTACAAATTGGTGCATTCACCTTATGATATCCAGTGGAACAACCACTTTACAATAGTGCATCTAACTCTTTTAAGGGGGGGGTTAGAAGGATTACTTTATCCTATCCTAGGTATTCCTTAAAGAGGTGGGGTTTCAGGTGTCTTTTACCATGCCATTTCATAGTAAAAACGTGGTCATTTCTGTACAGTAAAATAAAGTGTGTAATTTGTGTAAAGCAATGTGACTTGTCCACAAAATGATTGTGTGTATCCACTCAGGTATGAGCCGAGGATTGAGGAGCTGAACGACAGTAAGAGACAGTTGGAGGTGGAGAAGATCAACAGTGAGCTGCTGGTGAAACTAGGGGATCTGGATGCAGACCTCATCTTCTCCACCGGTCAGTACTGTGCCTGTCCACAGCACAGAGCTTCTTTTATCACATCTGAAACTCAAGGTTTCATTCTTCCCCTCAATCCAAGGAATGATTCAGACCTGGTTCTGATTCTGCCTGCTTTACCTCTTAACTTCTCTCCCTCCATCCTTAGGCCTGGAGTTCGGACCCGAGAAGGACTGCATATTTATTGGCATGGCAACGGAGGACCTAGACGTTGCAGAGCTAGTGGATACGATAGCCGCCCTGGGGAGGGACATAGAGGAAAACGGCAGGGTAACGCTATCTCCTTCTAATCTATTTACCTACAGTCTGTCACTTCCTCCAACATGGCTGGTACTTATGTTTACCTACAGTCTGTCACTTCCTCCAACATGGCTGGTACTTCTGTTTACCTACAGTCTGTCACTTCCTCCAACATGGCTGGTACTTCTGTTTACCTACAGTCTGTCACTTCCTCCAACATGGCTGGTACTTCTGTTTACCTACAGTCTGTCACTTCCTCCAACGTGGCTTGTACTTCCAGATTATATCGATTTTTTATGATAAAATGTAATAAAGAATCTATGCAATACTACAATCCTATTGCATTGATTGAGTTGTAAATGACTATTTTCTTCTGTCCCATCTTGTCACTAGCTATTAGAGAACATGACAGAGGTGGTGAGGAAAGGCATCCAGGAGGCAGAGCTCCAGCTCCAGAAAGACAACCAGGACAAACTCATGGAGGAGGTGTGTGTGTGCGTTTTTGTATGTGTATGACATTAATTTGTATACATGTACATTTTATGGACTGATTTGTATTAAAAAAATTGCACCATCTCTCTCTCTCTCTCTCAGGGTGTGTTGAGACAGATTCCTCTGGTCGGCTCTGTGTTGAACTGGTTCTCTCCGTTCCAGAGCACTGTGAAGGGCAGAACCTTTAACCTGGCTGCAGGTACACAACTGTGTGTGTGTGCCTGCTCCTAGGTTGCTCCTGTACATCTGCATTCCGATGGTATATTAAGTGACTGTTTCCCATAGGTTCCCTGGACTCCACAGAGCCCATCTACTCCATGAAGGCCCAGACAGGTGGGCTGGCGTCGCCAGAAACCCCTACCTCCTCTGCCAAGAGACTGCCAGGTATGGTCTCACAGAATCTATAGATGGGATATTCTTGTTCTTTCGCAGTCATTCTCTTTTAAAATCAAGGGACATATTTTATTTATTAAAAATACTGGAAATCTTAGACTACTATTCTCTGATTCCTCCTCCACGTGCAGGACAGAGGCTGTTCCGGCGCGAGGGTGCAGGAGGCTCTGACTCCCACAGTGAGACAAGCTCCGTGGGCCAGGCTGAGGATCTCTCCAGGGAGAGGTTCCCACAACCCACCACACCCAACCCACCTTCCCTTGTCCCAGACGAGGCGGTTTCCGTGGCCCCTGAGAGTCCAGAGACCCCCCAGGTGCTGGCTGAACCCGAGCCCACGCAGGATAACGGCGAGGTGGGTACACAGGAAGGGGAAGAGGAGGAGAGATGGCCTGAGGGCCAGGAGGCACCAGTGGAGGAGACGGGCAGATAGGACAGCCACCAGGGCAGGGTTATTTGAAACCAGCTCTGAAAGGTTCCAGGCCAGTCCAGCAGGTGTTGCAGAGCAGGGATTTATTCCATTCTCAAATAATTCTCCCTTGCATCTTTTCTTGACAACTGTCTCCTTATAGATCTAAAGGGACTGGAAACTGTGATGAGAGATAATTAGACAGCAAAGGCTTCACTTAGCCTACCAGAAGGGTAGGGAGTGCTTTTGGCATTTTATCTCTACTTTATTCTTTCTTTCCAGTCCCTTGATGACTGGGAGAGGTCAAGGACAACGGGAAGGAACCAGGATTTCAGAATGGAATCCAGCCTTAGTCTCTAGGGTTGTGTCTGAGGACTCAATCATTGTGGGTTAATAAATAACTATGTAGGAGTAGGACCTAAGAACTCTGGTCAAGCAGGAACTACACCTGAGGCAGGGAGTCAAAGGTGAAGGGTCGTCTGAGGACTTCCTGGTTCATGGCCTCCACTCTACTTCAGTCGGTCTCGTCATGGCCCGGAGGTAAAACAGCTTATATGCAAGCCAAGTAACGTGTGACTAACACTGGAAATAAAACAATTTTAGTTTGTATGTAATGTATGCATACCTATTTCTATCCACTCAATCACCATCATGATCAGTAAAACCAGATCTATATAGAGGGAAATGTAGTAGAAAAATGAAAGCATACTGTGATATGAATTGAACGAGAGAATACTCACATCCACCCGCTTCTGATCTTTAAACACACCCACAGTATATGTGCACTACCCCAATAGACCGTCCATGGTTTGTCAAACACCCTCCTGTTAATTTTTGCACATACTTGGGTCTGATTGGTGTATTTTTTTTATTTTTTATTTTTTACAATATAAATGTCTGGTTTTAATAATCTGACCAATGGGGCTAACATTTCCTTACAAGCAAAGTCTTGCTTAACATGCATTCTGAGGAAATTTCCTTTGCCAAAAAATATAGTGGCTGTAAGTTATGTTGATGTTTCCTGTGAGAAAGACATACTGTAGCCTAGTAGTTATTATAATGCCTAGACTGATGATAGCATATTTGCAGGTTAAAGGATTTGGTTTCGATGCAGGGTTGTTTAAAAAATATATATATATATTCCATTTGTTCTGTCCATTATTACTGCACTACCTTATTTAATGTTGCACATAGTCATTTTATTTTTTTAATTCTCAAAATAAGTCTATAATTTGTTGCAATAACTACTGTGATGAATTATGATTCCTGACTTGAAATGACACAACAATATTTCCGTCCTGCTTCCATTACACTCTCTTTGATTTCACATACCTTTTCTCTCAGCCCTTTGTCAAGGATCCAGTTTTATGTTCCTTCCATACCATTAACTTCTCTCTCTTGAAGACATCTAGAGAATTTAACTATTCTTGACCTACAGCTCTAAGGGGGTTTACGACATGTTTTGTACACAGTTGTAATTATTTAAATGATAGGGGTTATATTCTCGTTGTCCAATCATATTTCTGCTATGTAGTCATAAAATTTGGGAGAACTTTAATGACCTAGGGTGTCAGTAGACTACTGACATTCCAATGACTTTCAAATGTGATGAATCATTTGCTTATAAAACTGCTTTTGTATCCACTGTACAACACTGTGCCGTTAGACATTTTTATATCCAAAGCAGACAGAATGGAATGAGCTTATACTTTAAAGTTTTTCTTAACTTAGGATGTGCACTTAACTTGAAAATACAACCGTAATTGTTGTCTTCTGAATTGATACTATAAAGATGATCTTGGTTCACTGTACTCTGATATAATTTCCATTTGTTGTATATCTGTTTGTCGTAAGGCTTTGTTATGTCTTTATCACCTTACTTTATTGAGGACATAGTTTTCATATTCATTAAACATGTATGTACATGTTACTTTTTATTCTGCTCCTAATCAGCAATTCTGGTGCAATAATCTACTCACAGCAAAGGAGAAAAATAACTGATATTTAATGTTGAACTGGGAGCATTATTTTTGATACACCATTAATTTCGTTTTCTGAAGTGAAAATATTTAATAGATTAATGTTTTAAGGACATAGGTGGTTGAAGTACATACTGCACTAATCTCATTGAAGTTCAATGCCTGTTTCTCAAAGATGTCTGAAAAAACACTGGTCAAATAATTTCATGGGATGGAAAGAGGGATGTATTGAAGAATCAAATCAGCTTTATTAAAACATGATATAAAACACTTTTGTGTCATCAATCATTTGCAGGGACTCTTAAATGTACAAGTCAAAGGTGTTAATCAAATTGTTAGTTACCAAGTTATCAGTAATTCCACAGTCAACATCATTGAAATCCTGATTTAGTACCGGAATCGAGTTTCCCGTCAACCGGGGCCTCAACATCATCCTCTTGTTCCCAGGAATCAGGGGCAGCGTCTCTCGCGTCCATCGTGGGTCTTTGCTAGACATTTTGCTAGACATTGTCTCTCCCTAGTGGCAAAATTAGTACTTTGCACCAAGGCCTCAGCTGAACCTCAGCAGTGTCCATACAGAACAAAATTATAAACGCAACATGTAGTGTTGGTCCCATGTTTCATGAGCTGAAATAAAATATTCCACAAATTATCCATACGCACAAAAAGCTTAACTCTCAAATGTTGTGCAAAATATTTATTTACATCCCTGTTAGTGTGCATTACTCATTTGCCAAGATAATCCAGTCACTTGACAGGTGTGGCATATCAAGAAGTAGGAGTATTTCTGTCTGTAATAAAGCCCTTTTGTTAGGAAAAACTCATTCTGGTTGGCTGGGCCTGGCTCCCCAGTCACGTTAAATCCATATATTAGGGCCTAACGAACGTATTTCAATTGACTGATTTCCTTCTATGAACAGTAACTCAGTAAACACGTTGAAATTGTTGCATGTTGCGTTTATTTCAATGGGAATGAAAATGAACTAAACTTGCATATGTTTACTTATGTGAAATGGACTGCAATGCCATTAGATACTCACTGTCTGTCAATAGAGAAGGCCTACACTGTGGAAAGAACTCAAACTCACAGACAGGCCTATACAAAAATATCCAGTGATAGTTTGTTGCAGATGCAGTTCCTAGATTTTTCTGCGAGATGTTAATTTGAGGTAATGGAATTGAAGTTTAAACGGGATACGTGTGTTATGTAAATAATTATTTTCACTGTTCAGACTGGCCTTTGAGCGTCTCGTGCAACGTTTGCCGAATCGGAACCCAACAATTTTGAACCTGCAAGATGGGTCAGCAACGTTGACGTAAAACGTGTGCTTTCCGTGTGTATGGAAATGTAGTTTTCTAACTTCCTCCATTACGTTCTACCGAATAACGGCGACACTTGCAATGCACAGCATCTCCCAGTATGCAACTGGTTGTCGCTCCCATCGGTTGGGGAGAGTCAGCAGCACACGAGGACTTGCTGGGAGTGCTGAGTCGAATCTTGCTTTCGCGTATCCCTTTACCGAGAGAAACCGGCTATTTTATTGCAAGTAAATCGAACACATATTAGACATTAGACAGGGGAAGTTTGATTAGTTTTATCGGGTGACCTCAACAACTTGTTAATAATAGGGGCGGACACTAGCCAGTTCAGCAACTGCGTAACGCAAGTATTTATCCACAGTACTGAACATCTAGCAAAGACCCACGATGGACCCGAGAGACGCTGCCCCTGATTCCTGGGAACAAGAGGATGATGTTGAGGCCCCGGTTGACGGGAAACTCGATTCCGAATTCGCCGCCCTCAACGTGAATGCCAAACCGTTTGTCCCCAACATAAATGCCGTCGAATTTGTCCCGTCCTTCTTTCAGAAAGGCCCCTCGGAAGATCCTGATTCCGGTGGTAAGTTCGTGGTCACTCACGTTTGCGTTTGGCTAGATGGTTAGCTAGCTTGTTAGCAAGTTAACTTAGTTTGCTAGCTAACAAGCTCCACAACACACATGCGTCTACACTTCAGAGACCGCATAAAGTAGCTAGTTAACGTTAAAGGCAAGCATTAGTTACCAAATTAACGGTATTTAGCTAGGCTAGTTAGTTAGCATCCGAACGTTAGTTTGTTAGTTAGCTAAGTTACTGTAACGTTAGCTGTATTCGGTAGTTGATGGATTGTTAATGGCTTGTTTGTACGTAATATTTTCGGTAGGTTTTAACTAACTATAGTAACGTTATGTTTCTAACCACTACTTACTAGCTAGTTGCCGGTTAGCTAACTTAGCTTACTTTTAGCCAACTGTCGCCGACAGTGTCTATAGTTACATACGTTAGCTAATATTAACCATATGTGAGGTTTTGGACATTCGAGGTTTTAGTTAACTAGGTAAAGTAGCAAACGTTATCATTTTACCAAATGTTAGTTACTGGCATAACTAAGTTTAACGTTAGTTAGCCTATCCTATGTCAGTCGTGTGACAATTGTGTACCTAACGTTGGTAAGACAAACGGTCCCACATTGTTTTTACTGTCTACGTGGGCTATGTAGTCAGAAATGGCTAGCTAAGACATTATTGGCCAATTGTGCTTTTTTTGTTGTCTATACCCTTCCCACAATGTAAGTTAGGAGTTCAAGATATGTACCCAACTAGCTACTGTAGATAGATAACTAGTAATTATTTGAACGGGTACAACCTTGCCCCTTATAAAGGGCAAGACATGATAACTTTAGGAACTGGTAACTAGTGTTGACATTATTGGTGTGACGTGGACGATCTTGCTTTACATACGGTCCATAAGTGGAAGACAAACTTGTGAACAAAGTGTCCCATTTGAGCAGACCAAGAAAGCAGAAATAACTAGTCAGAGCCATTCATAGATGTTTCTCTTTTACGTTTTGATGTAATGAAAATGAGCTGAGGCATGTTTTGGTCAGTTCTGTCTTTTGCCAAATCCAATATGGAGGGGAATATGTAAGGTGCTTCGTCTTGAAACATAAATTACCATCCTTTCTAGAAAAGCTCTTAGGTTGTGGTGGTTATGCATTCTCTGTTAGGCAATACTAACTTGTAAGTCATGAGGGGATTCAAATCTAGCTATTTTCCCAGTCTGATATTTTTGACCTACGGCCGTTTTCTTATCCTTTAACATCAGCTTACCTGTTAACCTGCCGAACACGCCTGTACAGGCTTTCTGCTGTTGATGGACATCACCAATGTGTGTTTATACTAAAGATATTCAACTGCTCTTGACGAAAATGGCAGGCCAGTAAAAGTATAGTAAACATCAAGCTGTTGTTGCGTATAGATGGGTTAGCTGACAATGTCTCAAGTGGTTGACGCTTCAATGGGGCAGAAGTCGGATGTTGTGATTCTGGATGGCCAGATGGCTACCAACAATGACAAGAAACTGCCATGTGGGGAATTGTGACTACTGTCATCCAATTTCATCTTGTTCTTGAGACCATGTCTTGTGTTTAGGTGTTTTAACTGATTCCATGTTAACTGAAAAATTCTAGCTAACCAAGAACTGTAACAATGTATTTGAGATCACAGGTGCTGATTTTGCAAAAAATGTTTAAATGAAAGTTGAAGAAATATAGTTTACATGTTGTCAACAATCTGAGCCAACCCGTATGTTTTGCCCCATAGTTGCGCAGGCTTTGGTTGTTGCTAAACAACCAACCTGTCTATATAGTACATATTGCGAAGCAGTTAACTGGGGGAACTGGTGTTGCAGTTTGTTGGCCTCATAAGAACTGTATTAGTTGTGACCATTGTGGTAGACTGGAAGTGCGCTGGTCGGTAGATTTCACACCAATCCCACCTTCAATTTTATTTGATGAAAATGTCTGATGGAAGAAGTGTTAATGTGAATACGCTCTACCTCTTTTTTTATAGCGGACGTTGAACCAGTTGTTGCCACCATGGAGGTCGCAGAAACTGCAGGTATGTATTAGAGGTCGACCGATTATGATTTTTCAATACCGATACAGATTATTGGAGGACAAAAAAAGCCGATACCGATTAATCGGTCGATTTATATTTTTAAAAAAAATGTATATATATCATACACACACACACAAACACATTTTTGTAATAATGACAACTGCAACAATACTGAATGAACAATGAACACTTTTATTTTAACTTAATATAATACATACACACACACACACACACACACACACAGCTCTGAAGTGACAATGATACTGAAGTCTGCTTAGGAGACAAATACTCTCAACTGTTTGAATAAAAATAGAGTTTAAGTTACCTGTGATGAATGTTGAAAACAAAAACTGTCATTTCTATGTGCAGGAAATCCTATTTTAATAATGGGCATGGTAAGAATTGACGACCAAAGTGCGAGTCTTAATTCCCATGACACCTTCTAGCAAAATCTGAAAAGCGGTTCCTTCATTTATTCCATAGGATATTTTTATATTCACTTAAAATAAGGTCTGTGTTTCGTGTAGGCTTACACCACCTTGCCAATTTTATAACTGTGTAGGACAAGGTAACTCTGATCAATATTGGCTAAATATAAGCGAAGATCATTTTTTTTGTAGAGGATTTATGAAAATATGTTGACAAACGTTACCTTATCCTAGTGAGATTTACACGGGTATCAAAACGTCGAGGCGGTTTAAACCTGCACGAAACACAGACCTTATTTGAAGTAGATCAAGACATTCTCTATGGAAGACATGAACGGTAAAATAACGAAGGAACCCCTGTCAAGTTCAGCCGCAAGTTATTACAGGAATTACAACGCGTCGACTATTTCTCTCTAAACCATATACCTTTGACTAATCCAGAAACTATCACCTCGAAAACAAACCGTTTATTTCGTTCCGTATTTTATCTAACGGGTGGCATCCATGAGTCTAAATATTCCTGTTACATTGCACAACCTTCAATGTTGTCATAATTACGTAAAATTCTGGCAAATTAGTTCGCAAAGAGCCAGCGGCCCAAACTGTTGCATATACCCTGACTCTGCGTGCAATGAACGCAAGATAAATGACACAATTTCACCTGGTTAATATTGCCTGCTAACCTGGGTTTCTTTTAGCTAAATATGCAGGTTTAAAAATACACTGCTCAAAAAAATAAAGGGAACACTTAAACAACACAATGTAACTCCAAGTCAATCACACTTCTGTGCAATCAAACTGTCCACTTAGGAAGCAACACTGATTGACAATACATTTCACATGCTGTTGTGCAAATGGAATAGACAAGGGGTGGAAATTATAGGCAATTAGCAAGACACCCCCAATAAAGTAGTGGTTCTGCAGGTGGTGACCACAGACCACTTCTCAGTTCCTATGCTTCCTGGCTGATGTTTTGGTCACTTTTGAATGCTGGCGGTGCTTTCACTCTAGTGGTAGCATGAGACGGAGTCTACAACCCACACAAGTGGCTCAGGTAGTGCAGCTCATCCAGGATGGCACATCAATGCGAGCTGTGGCAAGAAAGTTTGCTGTGTCTGTCAGCGTAGTGTCCAGAGCATGGAGGCGCTACCAGGAGACAGGCCAGTACACCAGGAGATGTGGAGGAGGCCGTAGGAGGGCAACAACCCAGCAGCAGGACCGCTACCTCCGGCTTTGTGGAAGGAGGAGCACTGCCAGAGCCCTGCAAAATGACTTCCAGCATCTGCACTACCTGAGCCACTTGTGTGGGTTGTGGACTCCGTCTCATGCTACCACTAGAGTGAAAGCATACCAGCATTCAAAAGTGACCAAAACATCAGCCAGGAAGCATAGGAACTGAGAAGTGGTCTGTGGTCACCACCTGCAGAACCACTCCTTTATTGGGGGTGTCTTGCTAATTGCCTATAATTTCCACCTTTTGTCTATTCCATTTGCACAACAGCATGTGAAATTTATTGTCAATCAGTGTTGCTTCCTAAGTGGACAGTTTGATTTCACAGAAGTGTGATTGACTTGGAGTTACATTGTGTTGTTTAAGTGTTCGATTTTTTTGAGCAGTGTATATACTTGTGTATTGATTTTAAGAAAGGCATTGATGTTTATGTTTAAGTACATATTGGAGCAATGACAGTCATTGATTGATTGTTTTTTATAAGAAGTTTAATGCTAGCTAGCAATTTACCTTAGCTTACTGCATTCATGGCACAGGCAGGCTCCTCGTGTAGTGCAATGTTATCAGTGTTAGAGCATTGGACTAGTTAACTGTAAGGTTGCAAGATTGGATCCCCCGCGTTGACAAGGTAAAAAATCTGTCGTGGCCGTCATTGAAAATAAGAATGTGTTAACTGATTTGCCTAGTTAAATAAAGATTAAATAAATGTGTAAAAAAGAAAATGGCGCCCCAAAATACCGTTTTCCGATTGTTATGAAAACTTGAAATCGGCCATTCCGATTAATCGGTCGACCTCTAGTATGTATACGTGTGTGTTTTACACCTGTGGTCATTTTGCTCTGTTCAGCGTTATCCATGAATAGCTTAGCTAGCCTCACAATCTATGGCCCAGCCTCTGGCCTCTAACAAAGTCCTCCGTAAATCCAGTCAATCCACTGTTCAACGTCCACCAAAGCAACTGTCACTGGTATGAATCACTAATTGATGCTTGTGGGCCTCAGTCTTCTCAATTAGCAGTCACAAAGTTCTGACATGTGTTCTAGAAGCTGTACTAGATACATTTTTTGTGCACATTCATTGTTGCCATGGAAGCGTTCTGTATGTCATCTATTTTTGACCGCTGTGTGTCCCTTCTAGTCTAATTATGTGTAGATGACTGCCAATTGACTAGCTAATGTCTTGTTACATTATATTTAGACAAGAACCCAACCTCTCTATTATAAGTACAAATTAAGGTGTGTTGTAATGCCAGTGAATTCTGTGAGGGTGCTGTACTGTGTCATAATAAACAGATTGATGCTGGCTCGCTTTGGTGCAGACAAAGACCAAACTTGATGTCTGGTGTGGCAACTTGGTGCCTTATTCCATTTAGTGGCTGCAGTTCCTAATTTTCTGCGAAACTGAAGTTTTGGACTAAAGAGAGATTTCTGCGCATGTGCAGGATCCGCTGGGTGCTTTCCCCTCCGAGTCCTTTGAGCTACTGCTCAGTGCTTGCTCACTCCGTGACTCCGCTGCCACTTGTTCGAAGAAACGCTGTTCTTTGTCTGTTGTAACAGTAATCAAAGCGAACATAAGCACGACGCAACGGGCAATTTCTTTTTCATGGGGGGGTTGTTATTTAGGCAAGCTGTATGTATACAGCCTATCAACAAAGCAAGACTCAGACAGGCAGTCAATAATACGGGTGTAACGGTACAAACATTCGTACTGAGCCGTTTGGTACAGGGACCTTGGTTCATTCCGCACTGTGAACCTGAATGAATACATAAATACTCAAATCAAAATGCTAGGCCTGTGCTGCGTTGTATGCCTCAAGTAAGTCAAAGTTGGGAAGAAAAAAATTGGGCTATCCCGTTAGCGTCCCACATATCCTAGAGAAGTTAACGTCCAACTTGGCCAAAATCCAGGAAAAAAAGTAGCGCGCCAAATTCAAATGTATTACTATAAAAAATAAATTTTTCGTGAAAGACACCAAATTAAAGCTACACATGTTGTGAATCCAGCCAACATGTCTGTTTTCAAAAAGGATTTACGGGGAAAGCACACCAAACGATTATGTTAGCTCAGTACATAGCCACAGAAAAACACAGCCATTTTCCCAGCAAAAGATAGTAGTCACACATAGCAGAAATAGAGATAATATTACTCACTAACCTTTGATAATCTTCATCGGATGACACTCGTAGGACATCATGTTACACAATACATTTGTTTTGTTCGATAATGTGCATATTTATATCCACAAATCTTGGGTTTACATTGGCGCCATGTTCAGAAATGCCTCCAAAATATCCGGAGTAATTGCAGAGAGCCATGTCAAATAATAGAAATACTCAAACTTTGATGAAAGATGCATGTTTTACACAGAATTAAAGATACACTTGTTCTTAATGCAACCGCTGTGTCAGATAATAAAAATAAAAAAATTACGTAAAAAGCACACCATGCAATAATCTGAGACGGCGCTCAGATTTAACAACATTTCTCCGCCATGTTGGAGTCAACAGAAATACGAAATTACATCATAAATATTCCCTTACCTTTGATTATCTCCATCAGAATGCAGTGCCAGGAATCCTAGTTGTTTTGTTCGATAATGTCCATTACTTATGTCCAATTAGCTACTTTTGCTAGCATGTGTAGTACACGTGTCCAAACGCTCGCGCAGATGCAGGCAAACGGCGGACGTAAACCTCAAAAAGTTATTACAAGTCGAATAAACTGGTCAAACTTAGTAGAGAATCAATCTTCAGTATGTTGTTATCATTTATATCCAATAACGTTCCAACCGGAGCATTTCTTCATGTCTGTATAAGTAATGAAACGCATGGCGATATCATGAGGAATGCGCGTGACCAACAACTGGCAATCTGCCAGACCACTGACTCAAACGCCTCCCATCCGGTCCCACAGCATAAGCTTCATTCCACGTTCTACAGACTGTTGACATCTAGTGGAAGGCGTATGAAGTGCAAACAGATCCATATATTACAGGGAATTGAATAGGCGATGACTTTAACAACGACCAGTCTCAGAATTCTCACTTCCTGTTTGGATTTTTTTCTCATGTTTTTGCCTGCCATATGAGTTCTGTTATACTCAGACATCATTCAAACAGTTTTAGAAACTTCAGAGTGTTTTCTATCCAATAGTAATAATAATATGCATATATTAGCATCTGGGACAGAGTAGGAGGCAGTTCACTATGGGCACGCAATTCATCCAAAAGTGAAAATGCTGCCCCATATATCAAAGAAGTTAACAACTAGAGCTTATGCGCACATTGTAATCAAAACTCAAATCTTATTTGGCGCATTTCAATCTGTTCTTTTGTGAGGCGCAGCCGGGAACTAGTTCTGTACGATTGTGGGTGGTGTGTTTGAAAAACCAGGACGATTCTCCGTTGTTTAAATCTCCAGTTTGGAAACCTTTTTGCTTCCCAGAAGATTACAGCGGCAATGAACAGAGTATGTCACCACTGATCAACAAAAATGCATTTTCAACTGCCAAAGCCTCGAACATGACACATTTAAGCCGACTTCACCTCAGTGGCGCAAGATGGAAATGCAATACAATAACTGTCTCCCCTCTGCATTCAAGCAACCCTTTCCAGCTGATTCTGCCACATAAATTACAAGAGCGATAGCTATGTTTTATAGCTGCAGATATTTGCGCCCATTCTCATTTGTTGAGAAGAATAGGGGGTTTCATCACCTCGTGAAAGTGCTCAAGCCACGTTATGAACTTTGCCCTCTCGCACCTGTTTCAGCAAACAGGTGTTAGTCCCCCCTCTATGTAAGCAAGCTAAAGAGGAAATTGTCAATTAATTGACCAATGCACCCTGTGTTGCACTTACTACAGATGGATGGACCACCAGGGCTACAGAGCTACTTCACTGTGACAGCCCATCACTTTACCCTGGAGTGGGTAATAAGAACTACTGTGCTACAGACGCGCCTCACTCGAGTCACACGTGCGCATATTTTTCTTTGTAAGAAAACATTATAGCATAGGCCTACACAATGTCTGAGTCATGTTTACATATTGATTTTACACACATATTGCACTTTTATTTTATTGTTGTTGATGGGTAGTCGTGTTTTCATTTAAGAAAATACAAAGTGTTGGTATTCCTGATTGTGCTCTCATCAGGTATTATGACTCATGATCATAAATGGAATTGGTAACTGTTGGCATTTCATTTTCCGCTTTACCGAACCATGACCCAAAAACTGCTATACCCACCTAAGTGGGTTTGGTGAACCGTTAGAACCCTTGTCAACAGCGTTGGCTATTGGGAGGCAGAGTTCTTTATCAGTAAATATGTCGGCATAAATCAAAAGATTATCACAAAACTGATTGTTTTGCGCCAATGCAAAATGCAGACTTACATCTTGCTTGTGCTACAGCAATATCTGTTAGAACAGACAGAGCCTTCATATATATTTTTGGAATGTTCGTTTCAATCAGCTTTCCAGAACTGAGGCAGATAGACGGGCTACATGTCAATCAAATTGGTTGAGGGTTCAGTAAAGTGTGAGTAAAGCATAGTTTGTTTCACTTTTGTATATTATCCACTTCACTTGCTTTGGCAATGTTAACATATGTTTCCCATGCCAATAAAGCCCATTGAATTGAGTAAAGAGAGACTTGTGCGTGTGTGTGAAATAACATGCGCAGAACATGATTCGTCTCATTCGTTTTGAGAAGTTGGCGGTGGGGCTGGAAAATCTGTATTTGTAGCCTCTGCCTATTCCATTTTCCACTTTACCCCAAAGTGTGCACTCAACCTCATGGTGAAGTATAATTAAAGTTTTACAGATGAAACGTCTGCATATACCAACCATTTGATCTCAATCAGTTTCATGGGGATTTTCATTTAGATCTTGAGTTCTACAGTTTGGAAGTAGCCTGCAGTTGTCTAAAATTATGAGCAGTAACCAGGTTTTCATCCATTTTTTTATGGGAGTAAAGTACGTCGGATAAAAAATTGTGGCAGGCCTGATGGGAGTAAAATGTGGGGAACTTTCAAAATGTCGACAAAACTAACTACGCTAGACAATATGAGATCTTTTTGTTGGTTTAACTGAATTATATGAAATGTCTGTGGAAACACTTGTGCGCAAATATTGATATAATAACCATCATAAACTTGGAGTCAGTCGATGGCATGTTTGGTCCTCCCACTACGACTCGTTGTGAAAGCATGCGGTTTAGGCCTATTAGGCTACAGATGAAATAAGTTATGAACTTCACAGGGTGGTGAAAGTGCAAGGTGATGAGCTTGATGCTCCTTTCCTATAAATATTGAGGGTCTTATTCTGGTGACATGATGATCGATGCTTGGATGCCGTTTTGACAAATTTAAAATGATCTCGCTTTTTTGTCAATAATAATATCAGGTAGGCTATATGTGCTCTTTAGCCAAAATCATGCAGATAGCGCTGTTGGCTAGAGCGCGCGTACCAATTCCAGAGTTGGCACACGCTATATAACGCACATTTTTTGTGTGAGAAACCCATCAGTTGAAAATGTGAAGGAAACCCATTTAACTTGAACCGCAAAGGGTATTTTTATGTGCACTCATCACGCACAGCCTTATATCTGCAACGGGTACCTTTGATGGAAACACATCTCTGGTGGGGAAATGCGCATGTTGGTTTTTATACAGATTTGAGAATGTTAGCGTGAACCTGTGGTCAATTGGATGGTAACCGAGCCAGTGAGTGAAGTTTAGAGCAGATGGTGTTAAGAAGCTGTAGCATAGCCTACCTTTGTGTTTAGTTTAAATCAAAGCACTTATTTTGAGTTTTGGACAAGAGTAACTAGGAACATTATACTAGTTATTATATTATGTAGAAGACTATCATTATGTGATCTAGCAGACATTGATTCAGCTTTGATCTAACTTTATTGAATGAGCACCATTCGTCTTGAGTAGAGCAGAGACTGTGGGTAAAGTAGAGAATCCGACATGTGCAGAAGCTTTGGAACCTTTCGCTGTTGGGAAGAGGGGTCCAGAATGATCCCCAGCCACTCCATTCAATTAGTCTGACTTTTCCTGTGACTGGCAAAATGACTTCAGCCTTCCTTACTGTTGAGGTCTTACATAATTTACATTAGGCTAAAAGTTATGACTGAGCGGGATGGAAGAAAGGCTTGAAGTCCAGCCAAACAGGTCCGGGCCCAGGCTGCCTTGGAGCACTCACTGACCTCTAACCCATATTCTACTGCAAGTGTTTCCTGGTCCTGGGGAACCAAAGGGGTAGACATGCTAGTTTTTCCCCCTAGCATTGCACACCTGATTTTGCTAATCAACTAATTTAACCTTTGATTAAGTGGAATCAGGTGTGTAGTACTAAGTTAACTAAATGTGCACCGCTTTGGGTCCTCAGGAACAGGATTAAACACTACGGATTTCACTGTCTCATAGTTGGAATGATGAGCTATGCTCTCCAAGTGTCAGCATGGTCTGTCTTCACTACTACGGTCTTTAAAGCCTGTAGGGTGCTGAATGGTTACACTATTTCAGGTGTTAAATGGCTTTTTCTAGAAATCAAAAGGGAAATTGTATCAATGTTATTGGAATGAACTCTGACCTTAAGCTCTAATGTTCTGTAGATTTGGCATTCTGTAGCTTTAGCTGTAAAATCTTATGCCAGAAGTTTAGCTGTAGTAACCATTAACAAGCTTCGTAGAACAATACCCTCATGGCTAATTAATATGCTCTAACTGTACTGTATGAGTACTCTGCATCATTGCCAGCCTGTAGTGTAGCCCTAGTTAGGTTTTCCCCTTTGAATATTAAATATTATGGCAAACTAATTACATGTGTTTTATCTATCTAAACTAAAACATTTGTAGAGAAACCTAATTTACCAAATTCTTTGCTACGGTGGTAGGCTTTTTCACATCAAACCTGAGACCAGAGGAATCTATTTTCAAACATAAATCATGATTACTTATTCCACACCACTAATGCTCTGTTCGGTTTGTCACTGGTCAGCCCCGGTGGAGAACGGCGACTCTGAAATGACCACAGAGGAGACATGGGACCTGAAAGGGGTGGGGCCCAATGAGGAAGAACCAGGAGGAGGGCCTGGTGGCGACGGGGGACCAATAGTTGTTGAGGAGATTCTGGAGGAGGAAGTCCTAGAGGAGGAGGAAGACTTGCCAATCATGCCTAAAGTGGTCGCCCTCCCACCAGACGCGCCCAAGAAGGAACATGTGAACGTGGTGTTCATCGGGCATGTTGGTGAGTGGGGGCACATCTGCTGCTTTCTTCCTCTTTTTCATGGCTATTGCAGTGGTTTCACCTACTATCACTTAGGTGTGTGGGTCATCTCGGCGTTGCTCTGTTATTTCTTGGTTTCATTTGATCCAATAAAACATGTTTATTGGCATTCCTATATAATATCCATGGTGTATAGTTGTCACTGTCACACCTGGATTGCTGATTGGGGGATCTGTCAAAGAAACAAATCTAGGGGAAACGATGCTATTGGCTTAATAGGAAACAGTGGAAAACCAGGCAATGTTTTGTATTTATTTTTCATTTAATCGGCCCTGTTACAAGGCTAGACAGCACAGGCCATTTTTATCTGCTCTCACCACTCCCTGTTGTCCCTTATCTCTCCCTAGATGCTGGCAAGTCTACCATCGGAGGACAAATCATGTGAGTATCTCTCTTTCTGTTGTGGTTATGATTCATTCAGTCCAATGGGGCTTTTAACACCTGTTGCATTTCTCACCACCCCTCCACTCTTTGCTCCTTCCCCCTCTTCATCACGCCCTCTGGTTATCCCCTTCCTCACTGATAGGTATTTAACAGGCATGGTGGAGAAGAGAACTCTGGAGAAGTATGAAAGAGAAGCCAAGGAGAAGAACAGGGAAACCTGGTGAGTTAAACTCTGCTTTTTTACCAGGGTCTACTGCAAAAGGTATATGGTATATGACTAAAGCCTGTCAGTGTAACAAGGGTTTAACCCCCTCGCTTCCTCTGTCTGCCAGGTACCTCTCCTGGGCTCTGGACACTAACCAGGAGGAGCGAGACAAGGGGAAGACTGTGGAGGTGGGCAGAGCGTACTTTGAAACTGAGAAAAAGCACTTTACCATCCTGGATGCGCCAGGCCACAAAAGCTTTGTGCCCAATATGATCGGAGGAGCGTCGCAAGCTGACCTGGCTGTGCTGGTGAGTCCATAGTGTCATGCTGTTTTTCAAGGTGGGGGGGGGGGGCTGAAATAACTTGTGGCTGCAAATACCAAAATATCCAGTTGAGAGACAAAGTTCTCTTGAAATGGTAAATATAAAAATTATAAAAATAACGATTTGAAATTAAGAAGGGACCATGATAAATATTTGTTTACCTGATCGTAAAATACATTATTTTGAAATCTACACAGCAATGTCATGGTTCCTTGAATGATTTTCAATGTGTATTTCTCCTGCCTAGGTGATCTCAGCCAGGAAGGGAGAGTTTGAGACGGGCTTTGAGAAGGGTGGACAGACACGGGAGCACGCCATGTTGGCCAAAACGGCGGGGGTGAAGCATCTGATCATCCTCGTCAACAAAATGGACGACCCCACAGTGAACTGGAGCCTAGAGAGGTGCGCAGTTACCACTTAGAGCACAGAAATCACATCAGGCTACAGGAAACTGGTACTCATGAGTGCTTGCTCCAGTTTCCATAAACATGATAACACCCATTACAGACAAGATGATATAGGGATGGTCAAAGCCTAGGGTGGAATCCTTTGTTGATGTAGGGTCTTTGTAGAACCTTAACGGAAATCATGCATACATTGACATTTCAAAATTTGCTCGAGAGTTTAACATTTATTCTCATGCATCTGAAATCCAGCTCAACCCACATTTTTTGTTGTTGTTTAACCTGAAACCTCAGGTACGAAGAATGCAAGGAAAAACTAGTGCCATTTTTGAAGAAGGTTGGCTTCAACCCCAAGAAAGACATTCACTTCATGCCCTGCTCCGGCCTCACAGGAGCCAACCTCAAGGAGCCTGTTGAGTCGTGCACTTGGTATACGTGAGTATCACCAGCTTTTACACTGCTGTTCCTGGGCTGTGTTCACTAGGTACGAAACGGAAGAAAACAGTCCAAAATGGAGAGGTACTATCTGTTCTTGTCCAGTAAGAAACGCTTCTTCCTTCTCTGTTAACGAAGCCACACCAAAGGTACTATAACGTTCCAGTGTGAATGGATTGAATATTCTCCTGCCGCTACTGTCCTGACCTGTTTATCTCCTCTCTGTCTGTCTTCCAGGGGGTTACCATTCATTCCACATCTGGACAGTTTGCCAAACTTAAACAGAGTGAGCGACGGACCAGTCAGATTACCCATCGTAGACAAATACAAGGTGAAGACGACCACATTATGAAACCTTCATATTTTTATTCTATTGCCATAAATATGGCTACCAACTCATTATATTTAAGTGTTTATTTAGGTATGGTTGTCCTTTACATGACAGTATTTTGATGGTCAACAACTGTAGTGAGCCATGTCATTCATACTGCCCACATCAGCAGCTACACTGTACATGTAACATCCTATTTCCTGGTAATAAAAAGCCTATTAAACCACACTAGTTTTTAAGCCTCTCACACAACTGGAGAAGACCTTCTTCTGACTTGGGTTACTTAATCTGGCCTCTTTCTACTGTTGTTCCCCACCCTATAGGACATGGGTACTGTCATCCTGGGGAAACTGGAGTCAGGGTCCATCAGTAAAGCACAGCAGCTTGTCATGATGCCAAACAGGGTAAGACATTCTCCAGCAGCCTTCCATGGAACATCCAACGCCCATCAGAGCATTAGAGCTATAGCTAATCCTAGCTAATGTGGTGGCAAGTATCTTAAGCCAGAGTTGTTTAGTCATAGGTATTTTTTTCTCCTATTTTCCATTTCACTCTGTGCCACACGGTATCTCCCTCTGTTGTTGTTTTTTACCATAAAGGTGTTCGCTCCATCTCTTATTATGAAAGTGTGTTAATGGCTGTGTGTCCCTTCCTCCTTCCATCCCTCCCTGTAGCACACAGTGGAGGTGTTGATCCTGCTGAGTGATGACGTGGAGACAGACGATGCTTCTCCTGGAGAGAACCTGAAGCTAAGACTGAAGGGCATCGAGGAGGAGGAGATCCTGCCAGGCTTCATCCTCTGTAACGCTGAGAACCTCTGCCACTCTGGACGCACCTTTGACGCCCAGGTATGCCAGTCACCACAGATACTAAGGCGGTTGGAGTTGGACCGTAGTCCTGTCTGAATGTCGCCCTAATGGCAAACATATTGGATTTATTGGTGTTTGTTTTTACTCAGTATTGTGTTGTGTGTTCTCACAGATTGTCATCATTGAACACAAGTCCATTATCTGCCCTGGTTACAATGCTGTCCTCCACATCCACACCTGCATCGAAGAAGTGCAAATTACGGTAAAGATACTGTCATAATGCCATAACCTACAGAAGGAACCATCTTCATTTTGAATCTGCAATGTATTCCCTTTGATCTGCACCTGACGACAAATAGTGTTTTAAAGACATGCCAGTATAGTTATTGTGATGGTTCCGCTCCATATCTAGGCCTTAATCTGTCTGGTAGACAAGAAGTCGGGAGAGAAAAGTAAGACGCGACCGCGCTTTGTGAAACAGGACCAGGTGTGCATTGCCCGTCTGCGCACCGCCGGAACCATCTGCCTTGAAACCTTCAAAGACTTCCCCCAGATGGGACGGTTCACCCTACGGGATGAAGGTACGGGCCTCTGCCATCACTGGGACTGTTAGTAGGCGGCAGGTAGCCTAGCATTGAGCCAGTAAAGGAAAGGTCTCTCGGTCGAATCCCCAAGCTGTCTACTTGAAAAATGGCGATTTGCCCTTGAGCAAGGCACTTAACCCTGATTACTTATGTAAGTCGCTCTGGATAAGAGCGTCTGTTGAATGATGAAAGTGTATATGTAAAATGTTAGTAGTCCCTAAATGGCCATGCTGGAAGGAACAATGGTTTAAATGTAATCCAAACTGAAACCAAGGTTAAAGTAGGGCTGGGTGATATACTGTATTTTATGATATACCGGTATTGATGCAGGGATCAACCGGTTTGGGTTTTTACTTTACCTTCTATACCGGTATTTGAATGTTTGGTTTGTTAAATGTGATACGCAATGTGTAACGTACATTTTTATAAGTTACTTCGCTACTTGAGTCCTCTCTCTTCGCTCTTTCTCTTCGTGCCACTTTCCACACAGACCTAGCCACGCCCCCTGTCACTCAAGGAGTGCATTTAATGTTCCTCAACCAGGAGACACTTGCGTTGAGTCTGCATGGTCAATGCAGCACATGTAACAATGTTGATGACAACAATGCTGTTTTCACTTTGCTTCTTAATATAAATCCACTATTAGTGTGTTTCTTACTTCAGCAAACGGCTAGTTTGACTTTTCTTAGCAAGTTGCCCTAAATCTTGTGAGACGCTAATTGTTAGCCACTAATGCTAATAGCTAGCTAGCTAATAAATGTACTGAGTAAGAGCAAACATAGCTAGATAATACAGCCTGATAATACCAGTGGTGGTGTAGACTTAAATCAGCATGTTTGTGCAACAGTATCTTCTAAATCAAAGAGGAATATGCAAAGCAAGAATATGTTAGCTACATGAAGTAGTTAAGAGAGAACATGCAATGTAGCCAAAGCTTATAGGGTTCCCTAGGAAACACGTATCAACACTTTAGTTCTTTCCCTGTCACAATAACTCCTCCCTGGTATTTTAATTCGTTGTCATCTCAAACACTATATTCAAAGTGCCCACTATTATATTCTAACTATAGAATTAGAATAGTCATTTTTCCATGATTCAAACAGTTTTACTCTAATTCGCAGGTCATTGCAACATTTGGTTAAAAATAAGTCCTTGATTATTTTCCCATGTCGTGCAGCCCTACATGGCAGTATGGAAATTCTCAATTGAGCAGTGGTGTAAAAATACTTTCAAGTACTACTTAACTAAAAATACTTTCAAGTACTACTTAACTAAAAATACTTTCAAGTACTACTTAACTAAAAATACTTTCAAGTACTACTTAACTAAAAATACTTTCAAGTACTACTTAACTAAAAATACTTTCAAGTACTACTTAACTAAAAAATACTTTCAAGTACTACTTAACTAAAAAATACTTTCAAGTACTACTTAACTAAAAATACTTTCAAGTACTACTTAACTAAAAATACTTTCAAGTACTACTTAACTAAAAATACTTTCAAGTACTACTTAACTAAAAATACTTTCAAGCACTACTTAACTAAAAATACTTTCAAGCACTACTTAACTAAAAATACTTTCAAGCACTACTTAACTAAAAATACTTTCAAGTACTACTTAAGTTTTTTTTTTTTTTGGTATCTGTACTTTACTATTTTTTTTGTTGTTGACAATTTTACCTCACTACATTCCTAAAGAAAATAATTTACTTTTTACTCCATACATTTTCCCTGACACGTAAAAGTACTCGTTACATTTTGAATGCTTAGCAGGACAGGACAATGGTCCAATTCACGCACTTGTCAAGAGAACATCCCTGGTCATGTACTGCCTCTGATCTGGAGGACTCACTAAAAACAAATGCTTTGTTTGTAAATTATTGGTGAGTGTTGAAGTGTGCCCCTGGCTATCCGTAAGCAAGAAAATGGTGCCGTCTGATTTGCTTAAAATAAGGAATTTGAAATTATTTTTTACTTTTGATACTTAAGTACATTTAAGCAATTACATTTACTTTTTATACTTAAGTATATTTAAAACCAAATACTTTTACTCTAGTATTTTACTGGGTGATTTTCACTTTACCCCTCTAGGGTATGTGGGACGGTAGCGTCCCACCTCGTCAACAGCCAGTGAAACTGCAGGGCGCCAAATTCAAAACAACAGAAATCCCATCATTTAAATTCCTCAAGCATACAAGTATTTTACACCATTTTAAAGCTACACTTGTTGTAAATCCAGCCAAAGTGTCCGATTTCAAAAAGGTTTTACGACGAAAGCACACCAAACGATTATGTTAGGTATGAGCCAAGTCACAGAAAAAGACAGCCATTTTTCCAGCTAAAGAGAGCAGTAACAAAAAGCAGAAATAGAGAAAATTAATCACTACCTTTTGATAATCCTCATCAGATGACACTCATAGGACTTCACGTTACACAATACATGTATTTTTTGTTCAGTAAAGTTCATATTTATATCCAAAAATCTGAGTTTAGGCAAGACGCTACTGTATCACTTGGCAAAAAGCCTGAGAAAATGCAGAGCGCTAAATTACTATAAAATCTAACTTTCATTAAATCACACATGAAAGATACCAAATTAAAGCTACACTGGTTGTGAATCCAGCCAACGTGTCAGAATTCAAATAGGCTTTTCGGCGAAAGCATACGATGCTATTATCTGAGGATAGCACAATAGTAAACAAAGAGGGAGAAGCATATTTCAAGCCTGCAGGCGCGACACAAAACGCAGAAATAAAAATATAATTCATGCCTTATCTTTGACGCGCTTCTGTTGTTGGCACTCATATGTCCCATAAACATAAGAAATGGTCCTTTTGTTCAATTAATTCCGTCGATATATATCCAAAATGTTCATTTATTTGGCGCGTTTGATCCAGTAAAACACAGGTTACAACTTGCTCAAACGTGACGACAAAATATTTCAAAGGTTACCTGTAAACTTTGCCCAAAAATTTCAAGCTACTTTTGTAATATAACTTTAGGTATTTTTTAACGTTTTTAATCGATAAAATTGAAGGCGGGATGATCTGTGTTCAATACAGGATTAAAACGAAATGTAGCATGCCTTTTGGACATGCACTTCAATCAAACACGACACCTGGAGTGACTCGACTTAAAGATGGCCGTATTTCTTCATTACACAAAGGAATAACCTCAACCTATTTCTCAAGACTGTTGACATCCAGTGGAAGCCGTAGGAACTGCAATAAATTTGCTTAGAAATCTGGTTTCCCAATGAAAACTCATTGAAAAGACAGTGACTTCAAAAAAAAAAAAAAGAATCTGAATAGTTTGTCCCCGGGGTTTCGCCTGCTAAATACTCAGACATGATTCAAACAGTTTTAGAAACTTCAGTGTTGTCTATCCAAATTTACTAATACTATGCATATCTTATCTCCTGGGGATGAGTAGCTGGCAGTTGAATTTGGGTATGCTTTTCATCCAAACGTGAAAATGCTGCCCCCTACCCTAGAGAAGTTAACGTATCTTTACTTTTGCTCAAGTATGACAATTGGGTACTTTTTCCCACCACTGCAATTGAGTGCAGGAGATGCAGAAATGATAAGTGCTGACATTTGTTTTTGTTTTATACTGTTCAATTCAACCATCAGAATAGGGAAAGATTCTTTGAAATCACTTAGAATGTATGCGTTGCCACCCTAGGATCACTCACTACTCATAAAGCAAATGTACAAATGTTATTATTCAAAGACTAAAAACAGTCATACCGTCTTTAAAAAAAAAATATACCGTGATAGAATATTTTGGTCATATTGCCCAGCCCTAGATTAAAGTCTGTTAGTGGTTGAGTTGCATTCGTGGTGAAAAAGTACTGTTGGACATGAGCCCCTGTCTACCCATTTGGACATGAGTAGACAGGGGCTTTGCTGTTAACCTACGTCTCTGTGTCCTCTCCCCAGGTAAGACCATTGCCATTGGTAAGGTGCTGAAGCTCGTTGCTGAGAGGGACTGAAGCGGTTGCATGGGAGTCCCCGGTCACAGTCCGGCACCATGGTGGGGTGGTGGTGAAGAGTGGGGTCAGGGGTCATTGATGGGAACACAGGCGGCGGTGACGGCAACTCTGCTCGCGGCCCTCTCTTCTCTCCCCCCCTTGACCTGTCGATGATCAGCTTAAAAAACTTCTCTGAAAAAGAAACCTGTTTTTAAGCAAATGAAAAACGAGATCAAGTACACACGAGTCAGCTTTCTCATATTGAGAGCTCAGCTATGCCATTTTTGGGTTGGGCCCTGCCCCCAAACCCATTCCCTCACACCCCTACTCTGGTCTACTCATGACCATAAAACACAATTTTTTTCTCTTCCAGTTTTTTTTATTTTAATTTTTTCTTCCATTGAAAATGTAAAATGGCAGCAGTTATATCTGTAACCAGACGAGGACCAGGATTTGCTTGTAATACAGAAAAATATATTATTTACAAAAAAAGATGTTTGAGAATTTAACAAGTTGAAGCCAAACTGTTATTATCTTGGTTGTACAAAGGGTTGCAAATATCCACTAACTTCCCAAAATTCATAATCAGGGGGGAATAGGCAGGGAATCCGGAATCCTCCAGCCAGGATTTCTGGAAAACCTGGGAATTTTGTGAAAATTAACGGATTTTTGCAACCCTAGTTGAACATGTCTCCCATTGCTTTTACCCACTTTTGGTTTCTCTTATATGGCGTTCTGGCGGTGTGCTTGAGCGCCTTCACATGTTATTAAAGCAAACTACTATGACAATAAAATATAAAAATTGGAGAAGTGCTCGTTCTTTATTTGGGCTGTTTCACAGAAGTGTTTAACGTTAGAGGAAAAATATAATTAAGTTGACATTTGTCATTTAATCTTTATCATGCATACCAAAAAAATGTGTATTTACCCTGTGAGAAAGATGGAATTTAGTAGAGCTGTTTCATGGCACAAGTGTGTTCAGGCAGTCCTTTTCAAAGCCTAAAATACTTTGTTTCAACCCATACAGAATGTGCCCTACAGCTGGATATTTGCCTGTGTGTAATGATGACCACTTGTGTACCTTTTATACTCTACTAAATTACATGACCAGCAGGTGGCGCCTCTTCTCTCCCTTTCAAGTTTTACTCTAATGGATATTGTTTTAATCACAGATCAATTTAATAAATCAAACATGACTTGTATTTACGCTAACCTAATTATCCATACACAACTGACATCTGGACCCAATTAGAATGTCTATAATACTCTCCCATACCATAAATTACCCATTCTCCATAAGCATCATGCCCTTTTCAAACTTAAATTCTATCAATTTGTAGCATTCAAATGTATAATATTCAATTGATTTTATTTGTAGAATTTGGCCATCAGGCCCCATCAAAAACAGTCATGGTGGCCATAGCCCTTCCAACTGACATCTTAGAAAGAATAATGTACTGTTCCATTTTCCCATAATACATAGCCTAAAATGCCATGTGGGGAGAATATATTGTATGTCAACTGGAGCAAAGCAGAGATTGTCATGACATGGTGGAGGGACACAGCGGGATAGGGAACTACAGGGTGGGGTCACTGTTCTGTGTGGGCGTGGCTTTGGCCATAGTAGTGGTTTTGACAGTAGTCATCAGAGGAGCAACCAGCCAGCCTCTGACCAACACTGGGCAAAGAGCGACAGGCGAAGCGCCTAATGGTAAGTGAGGACATTGTTTTTTTAATGGTTTTGAATTAAATTGGAGACTACAGGATTTGATTGAATGTAAAAATGGGATGGAATTTCTTTTTACATGTGGTTTTATTGCAATTTTATTAAGTCAAATAAGGTCTGAAATGGTGAGCTCTGCAATGACAGATAGGTTGATAAAATAGTAAACCGTACATCTCTGAATGTATGTCTGTGAAGTATCAGTGATTGAAAAAGTCCTATACTTTTAAGTGGTGTCTGTTCTGATTTGTTATCCCTTCCTCAGCACAACCCAAGGATGCAATCCACAGTGGTTACGGTGTCAGACATGGATCGTAAAACCAGCCGCACCAGCACCAACCATGAGACCCAGGACACTGAAGCAACGACCCCACTGAACCATGTCCCTGACGGGGTCACCCTGGGCACTGACGTCCCCTGCTGGTACTACTTCACCAGGCCCATCCTGGCCATCCTTATCGGCGGAGTGCTGTTCGGCTTGGGCACGGCCCTCTCCCTGCTCTACTTCACCCAGGTGGGGAACGTGCCCTACCTGCTGGGTCCTGTGTTCCTTTCTGTGGGGCTCATGTTCCTGGTCACGGGGCTGGTGTGGGTGCCCGTGGTGAAACAGAGACTAGAGCACAAGGCTCTGACCAAGGTCAATGGCAAGGCGCTTCAGGTGCACGAACAGCACCGAAGAGCCATGGACTCTTCAAGCTAAAACTATGTTGTTTTGTAGAGTAGGTCAACCGTGTTAGTGGGGTTTTCTCCCAACATAATTCTGGAAAGCACACTTCCTAAAAGATGTATAAATGTGTGAGGAGGTATAACATAGATGGATTTGTATTTATTAAACCTTTATTTATGCAGGTTAGTCTTCATATAGATTCCATTTTGCAAGAGAGACCTCTGTGAAATGCGATGTTTATCTGCTGTATGTAGCTGTCCTCTATCTAGCCCCTAATACAAATATGGGATTGAATGACCTCGTCCTGTAAAAGGGAACATCATGTGATTGCTCTGTTGGAGGGTTTTAACATGATCAGAACATGGCCGTGCTGCTGCGGCCCAGGCTATCCCATCTGTCTGTCTGATTGTGATCTGTAATAGTTGTTGTTTTTCCACCATAAGCTGCTGTTTGCCTTGTAGCTGCTGTTGTAGTGGATTGCTAAATCCTTTAGAAACAGGATTACAGAGTCAGAAAATTCTACCGGACAGTATTATAGCTGATTGTTGAACTCATGATGGACAGTTGGACACTGATTGGTAGTGGGTGCACCCTCGCTCTGTCCCTCAATACTGCTGCTGGATTAAATAATCTAACCTTTTATGTTTCTGGGTCAAAAAGGCTGTGTCCATCTGGTCAAAAGCAAAAAAATGTTTAAAGGAGGTGGGGCCAGTGGGATTTAAATTTGGTCTAAGTTAGCCAAAATGTTTACATTTTTACCTAAACTTGAGATGTTAGTTTTACATTGCATTGTGCATTTGTTCATTCAATCATTCATGTAGGCTACTCTGATTCCATGTAATATCCAACATTGTGAGAGCAGCAAGTCTTCAGGTACCCTTTATCTTCTTTCTAAATGTGTAATTTTATTTATGAACATAATGCAGCAATTGTGTAATGAATAATAAATTATATTTGATATATTAGTCTTTTATTTTCAATGTACAGTAATAAATTGTATGGGGGCACATGTTTTTCTGTACAAAAGACCACAAGGTGGCAATAGGCCTACACGCCATTATTTAGCAGTCAGGTGAGAGGTTGGGTGTATAACATTATACTAAGGCTGCAGACAGGCAGTCCAAATCATATTTTTTCCCACTAATTGGCCAATCAGATCAGCTCTGATAAGGATCTGTGAAAAGATCTGATGGGATTGGTCAAACGAGTAATTAGTGGAAAAAATATCAGAATATGGCTGCCTGTGTAAACACAGCCTTAGAGGCTTTTGTGTCTGTCATTACTGTTTTAATTTATAGAAACAATCTGGCTGTGAATAGATTTCTGCCATTATGTTCTTTAGAAATGAGGGAGAGAAACACGTAATGAGTCAAATGTTGTCCAGAATGTCATTCCACAGGTGAAAGGAATATCATGATGCTTGTAAACAGACCTTAGTGTGCCATGTTCGGCGTCTCTGCATATTGGACTGATGACCGATATCTAGAAAATCAGAACCATCATGGCTCCTTTCTAAAATGTATGTCTCACATGTCCTACCTCCTTTACAGTATTAATATGGCTGGTGTCATGCCAGTATCCCGTCTACCCAGCCCTCCCTCACCTGTCTACGGCTACCACGCCCCACCTCTCTCTGTGCTGTGCCCTGTGCTGTGACACAGGAAAACCTGAATAGGGGCGAGCTTCCTCACCTGTCTCACCTTACCTGTTCAAACAAACGGCTCCGTTTGAAACTCTACCCCAACCGAATTCACCGAATTCCACCAGGAAACCAACCGCAAATGATAGTTAGAAAAGGTGGTCTAAACAAAGTATTTGTTAGGCCTATCTCCAAGCCAATTTAGAGACATGGAGCCGACGTACCGCGGTCTTGGGCGCTGTTCCTGCGCCTTTTGGTTGGCAGTGTCCTTCGACATATTCGGGCTGCTCGTTCTTTTGATCGGTGTTTTTGCGGACATATTCTTCTATGACTTTTTAATCTACGCCGGGGCCATCATCATCTTCCTCAGCCTCGTCTGGTGGGTGTTCTGGTACACGGGCAACATCGAGGTCCCCCCGGAGGAGCTGGAGGATGACGTCGGGCTCTTGAAGAAGGAGCGGGGCATCGCAGGTGCGGTGAGGCGGTTATCCAGCCGTCTCTCCAACAGTGTCAGGAACTCTCTGCGGCGGAATGGAGGCCCCCCCCGCGGGGTCGCGAGAAGGGCAGGGACCGGGCTGTCTACGACGCACATGAGGGATGCCCAACAGCAACCGAAGCCCCCGCCTGTCGTATTGACGATGGGGCCGCTTTATGAGGACATGCACACGGTGTCTGCATCCGTGGACACTGACATACCTGTCCCGCACACAGCTACAGAGACCTCGGCCATATGATGCGCAATGCGCACAAGGTTAGCCTATTATTTTCAATCGGTCATTAAGCCATTTAGGCTATAGCCTAGGGATACATTTTGTTATTGGATAGGCCTAATTTTCATTAAACATGTGCATAGATTATAGGTTTTATAGGCCAACTTCATTCTAGGCTATTGTTTTTGCTTGATAATAGCCCACAACTTTGATCCACAATTCAGTAGGCTATAATGTTCCTTATAATAAAATTAAATGACAATGTGTTTCAGTGAAAGAAACTGTGTGATCTAATGGAAACAGACTTCCTTTATCTTTCTGTTAACCATTAACGTCATTGAATGGCAGTGCACGCCTAAAGACAAGCCCTGTTCAAACAATAAAACTGTTTCTGAGAGGGCGAAATAGAGCTGCTGCTACATGAAACAAAGAAACGTAGGTTGACCAGGAATTGTCTATTTTAGGAGTTAGGACACATTTTTGACATCGATCTAAACTGATGTAAGCTACAGTATGACTGTATGTTGCAACTATGACATGAGGTGACCATATATTTTGTCCAACAGAAGTTAGAGGCTTGGCAGCACTGAACCCCATAAGGACATTTCACTTGTCCATCTCACAATGTTTACAAGCTAATTTCGTTTTTAATATTGTCCTATGGGATTTTTTCTTTGAAACATTTTGTTTTTAAAATCAAATTATGCTCCTCAGTGAGGACTTTTTGTTTGTTTTATGTTAATTTTGTGAATACTTTGTGGATAATTGATGCAATACTTTGATAATACAGAGATTTTTTTCTAGCAAATATGTCAGATTTTCATTTTTAGGTCTAAGTGCTACTGAGAAGGTGCTTGTGAACTTGACCTGGCACCTGTATTCTACATCCCCGTCCACAGTGGTGATAAGCAATATAGCACATTAACGACCTTTGTACCCTATGGATTTCCCTACCTTTATTTATACAGACATTACTTTTGTATGTCCATATGGCTGCCTCATCATGCTTTATGATTCCGAAGGTGAAAACAAAAACCTTTTACCTGTTTGTATTTCCAACTGACAATTCTCAGATTTTTGCCAAACACAGTACCTACACATTGACTAGAATAACATATGAGTGTTACTGTGTGGAATGACAACACTTTGATTATCTACAATAGGCTAGCTTAGACCTTGACACCTTGTTACTCCACACAATAAAGTATGGGAGCGGTGTACTGTACTATGTTTTTGAGCTTCAGTCAGGGTCCTTTTATTACATTGACAGTGATTATATGAGGAACTCAAAAGTTTTTTTTAATGGCTGAGCAATACTACAGATGTAGGATCTTAATTTGATCACCTGGTTGCAGGAGAACCTTCCTGGTTTAAGAAGGCTTCTGAAGTTTGTAATTTCCAATTCCACTAATGAAACTTGTCCATTAATTATAATCCACATAACAATTCACATTTCTTGTTGCTGCAGGATTATTTTCCTGCTGTAGCAAATTGGTTCAAATTAAGATCCTACATCTGTAGGCTACCCTGCCAAATTTCAGGTGGCTGAAATTTTGGACATTTTACATATACTACATGATAGACTTTTGTATGAAGAAATAATCCCACAGATCTCAAATCATTAGTCACCAAACAAAGGATCAATCACAAACAAACGCTTTGTCAGTCAGCAACAGTGGTGACCTGTCGTTCAGGGCAGGTGGTGCTTTTGAGCCCCACATTTATAGCAAAAAAAGCATTTTTGGGGGGGGGTTACCTATTTTGGTATTAATACGTGTCACATATCAGTTTGCAAACAATGTAAAAATATAAATTTAAAAAATCATAATAATAATTTAGTTAATAAAGCTGCATACAAACATGGTCTATTTTTTGCTCTCTTGAGTAAGGCAGCTCCAAAATACAGGTGTTTCAGCCTAGCTCAGTGCTTTCTGTGGTGGTGGTGCAGCCAGCGGAAAATACGGAGCGTAGGGGTTGGCAGTGTTCTCAAGTTGCGCCTTAATTTGCTCAGTTTTCTGTCACTCATGGGGACACTACGTCACCGCCAACTCTAAGCCCCATGGGTGCTGCCATAGAGTTACATTAGAAGTGCCCATCCAAGAAGTCTCAAGGTCATTGGCCACAGATAAAATGTCAAATCACGTTATATCTACAGTAGCTTTGAATGGACTGATCATGTCAATGTCATACTTTCAAAATCTTAGCTAGCAGTCATCATCATTAATCAAGTCGACAATCTACAGGGAAATCCTTTTTAATCCTTGTCATATGAAGATAAATAATAGATAAAAACGTATCGGTACTCATCGGCCATTGGACATAAACACTACACATCAAGTTGGAAATTGCAAATTCAACAATGGTTTGGAAGGAATCAGTGGCTAACTGCAAGCATTGCAAAGCAATCACTAGCCTGCTCTTCAGTGGAGTGGCTGTGTGGTCCCAAGTCTGGGTTTAAGGTTCTATTTTCCAAGCTTAAAATGATAAACATTCAACATTGGCCATGCTGTCAATCCAGCATGATTTCTGCCGTGCTCAAAACAACTGTTAACTCGGAACTGAGAAATCTGACTTCAGTGAGTTCAAGACAACTGTAAACTCGGGGAAAAAACAAGCTCCGACTGGGAAAAGACTTTTTGAACGGTCATCCAACTCAGAATTGTTAGTCGGGAACTTGGGCCTCTTTCTAGAGCTACGACCTGAAGATCCCTGACGCGTTCATGATTCAACCTTGTTTTTTTCTGAGTTCCCAGTTGTCTTGAGAGCACCATAAATCCAGAGAATGCCAGACTTTGATGACAAAATTTGCCCACAAATGACCACTGCGCCACCTTCCTGTTCAAGTGAGCACAGCACAATAAGGTGAGTCCAAAAATGTCTTGTATGCTGCTGCATAAATTATGTAATATGACAGGGAGATATGTATACTGTTGCTAAGAAAGTAATACTAAGTGTATGTTGTGTAGTAAGCTGTTAGTAACCCATGTGCCTCACCCTAATAATTTGGTCCATTTTCCCCTCTTAATTTCGCCTACTGTTCTGACTTGGTGGTACACATGTAGCCCATAACCTGTTTTAGAGAAATGTAATCATCGAATATTGGAAGAGCTTTCATTGTCTGCTTATATGCCCCCTTTATTTATTCTATGGTTCTGACTTGTTGTACAGGGAGAACACTGTAAGAACAGCCCATGTTAGGAATTCTGTCACTGTACATTTCAAAAGTTATCAACAAATAGTTATATTGACTTTGTCTGTCCTAGCTCGCTCATTAATGTCTTAATCGAAATTACGGATTGCCTCTTATCCACTTGTCGTCCCCTTATGCTATAGTTTGTACATCTCAATTGTCAATAGAAACCACATTTGTTTAAGCAAGTCAGCCATATCAGCTATGTTTTTTTAAAAGGCAGTAAATGAGGCTGAAGGAAATGTTTAGCTGCCAGACAAGGCTCCGCTGATAGCCAGGTGTAGCAGTGGTAAGGTGTTGGGACTGCTGTTGGGACAGATTTATGTGGGTCCTAACAGTTTGTGGGCTCAACAAGAGGCAATGGGTTCAACAAGAGGCAATTATGCTAAGCTTTGGTATGGAATTCCCCTTCCTGTAACTATATCTGGCCTGCCAGCCATGTACATACCGTACATACAGTGTCTTCGGAAAGTATTCAGACCCCTTGACTTTTTCCCCATTTTGTTACGTTACAGCCTTATTCTAAAATTGATTAAATTGTTTTTTTCCCTCATCAATCTACACAAAATACCTCATAATGACAAAGCAAAAACAGGTTTTTAGAAATTGTTGCACATTTATATTGTCAGGCGTGTGCGTACTTGTGCTGAAGTCAGGTGCAGGAGAGCAGAGAATTGTGAACAGGCGCACACTTTATTTCGGCAGGAGAGATATACAGACTGACGCAACCTCGTCCAAAAAAACTCCAGCCAACAAGGCAAAGTGTATAATGCGCTAAACAGTCACAACACATCAAATGTATACAAAACAGGCTTTGTGAAAATAACACGGGAAAAACGCACACAAGCCTAGTGCGTTCAAAAACACATAACACACAAACAATCTTCCACAAAGACATTAGAGGGAACAGAGGAATAAATACATGTAGTGTAATTGGGGAATGAAAACCAGGTGTGCAAGGAACAAGACAAAACAAATGGATACATGAAAAATGGAGCGGCGATGGCTAGAAAGCCAGTGACGTCGACCACCAAACGCCGCCCGAACAAGGATAGGAGCCGACTTCGGCGGAAGTCATGACACATATATATATATATATATTGTGGAAGGACCACCAGAGGGCAGGCTGGACTCACGGATAGTAGCCCAACTAGGCATGTGAGTCAAGGGGACCTGAGGCAATTAAGCACAGTTGATGGTACTAATGACCTATTATCTTTTCCCTACAAGAGAGAGGAGGGAACCAGCAAGAGGGAGGAAAAACCTATCTCTGGAAGATGGCTACCAAGAGAGAGAAGCTAACCACGAAGAACCATTAAGACGGTGACAAACCCGTGACTTTTGTTGTAGTTTAAAGATAATTGTGTTCCTGTTTCATCTGAAGAAGATGTATGTTTTTCCTTGGGAGATTTTCATTGATTATGTTGGAGTGTTTGTATTGACCAAAATCCCTCAGTAGAGAACTGTGTTCAATCAAGAATCCAACTCCTGACTCGTTTATTCCACCTTTCCGCTTTAGAGTGACGCATATTACATTTACATAAGTATTCAGACCCTTTACTCAGTACTTTGTTGAAGCACCTTTGGCAGCGATTACAGCCTTGAGTCTTCTGTATTTGGGGAGTTTCTCCCATTATTCTCTGCAGATCCTCTCAAGCTCTGTCAGGTTGGATGGGGAGCGTTGCTGCATAGCTATTTTCAGGTCTCTCCAGAGATGTTCGATCGGGTTCAAGTCTGTGCTCTGGCTGGTCCACTCAAGGACATTCAGAGACTTGTCCCGAAGCCACTCCTGCGTTGTCTTGGCTGTGTGGTTAGGGTCGTTGTCCTGTTGGAAGGTAAACCTTCGCCCCAGTCTGAGGTCCTGAGTGCTCTGGAGCAGGTTTTCATCAAGGATCTCTGTGCTTTGCTCCGTTCATCTTTCCCTCGATCCTGACTAGTCTCCCAGTTCCTGCCGCTGAAAAACATTCCCACAGCATGATGCTGCCACCACCATGCTTCACCGTAGGGATGGTGCCAGGTTTCGTCCAGACATTACGCTTGGCATTCAGGCCAGAGTGTTCAATCTGTTTTGTCTGATGAAACCAAATCTTGTTTCTCATTGTCTGAGAGTCTTTTGCTGCCTTTTGGCAAACTCCAAGTGGGCTGTCATGTGCCTTTTACTGAGAAGTGGCTTCCGTCTGGCCACTCTACCATAAAGTCCTGATTAGTGGAGTGCTGCAGAGATGGTTGTCCTTCTGGAAGGTTCTCCCATCTCCACAGGCACTCTGGAGCTCTGTCAGAGTAACCATTGGGTTCTTGGTCACCTCGCTGACCAAGGCCCTTCTCCAATTGATCAGTTTGGCCAGGCAGTCAGCTCTAGGTAGAGTCTTGGTGGTTCCAAACTTCTTGCATTTAAGAGTGATGGAGGCCACTGTTCTTGGGAACCTTCAATGCTGCAGAAATTGTTTGGTACCCTTCCCCAGATCTGTGCCTCGACAAAATCCTGTCTCGGAACTCTACGGACAATTCCTTCGACCTCATGGTTTGGTTTTTGCTCTGACATGCACTTTCAACGGTGGGACCCTATATAGACATGTGTGTACCTTACCAAATCATGTCCAATCAATTGAATTTACCCAGGTGGACTCCAATCAAGTTGTAAAAACATCTCAATGATGATCAATGGAAACAGGATGCACCTGTTCTTCTGTAAATAAGGTATTTCAGTTTTTTATTTGTGTTATGAGAATTATGTTCTCAATGTTCATAAACTGAACTTCAATAAACTACTCGGTCTGTTACTAAGAATCTGTAAGGTTCTTGTTGAAATGAAACAGACAGAGGCCAGTCTACAATAGTCAGAATGTTTATTTACGAGAGCTCTGCCCATCCTTACATGTACATTGGTTTATATACCTCTCATTTCATCATAAATGTCCCTCCTCCTCTCAGACAATATAGTTCACAAGTCTTCTCCTACTCATATATTGCCTGCCACCTGTTATACAATCTACTACAAGCCCAAGGTTTCTCCCCTCCCTGGGTGGGGAGACTTCCTTCCCTGTTATCAGTTTCACAGAGGTCACAAGTTGTCTGCAACAGTTCCTCTTCTCTTATGGACAAACATTCTCCATCATTATACAGAGACAGGGTAGAATTCTGTTAGTTATAGTTCTACGTTAAATGTATACATCATTTAGTCATTATTCATAACAATTTGTAATACATTTGCAAACATTTCTGAAAACTATTTAATCCATTTTAGAATAAGGCTGTAACGTAACAAAAAGTGGAAAAAGTCAAGGGGTTTGAATACTTTCCGAATGCACGGTACAGCTGCAATATCAGTGGCTGTAGTTTCTGCAAACCCTGTCTGGAGGAGTTCTGGGAGCAGCATGGCTCTGAAAAAGGTCCTTCCCACTTAAAAAAAATACTATACTACACACTGTAGTATCCCTTGATCATGTGTAGGACTTAGTATATAATTTTGTAGTATACTGTAGTAAATACTACAGAAATAGTAAATACTACAATATTTCATTTGTATAGACCCTGCACATTCCCCTCACCCATATCCCAATATGTGGAACCCGTAAGTGAAAAGCCTACATGCCAAGTATAGACTTTCTATCTATCCTTTCGTTATGGAAAATTTGCTCTTTTAGTGTTCATCAAGGAGAAGCCTCCACTTCTGTGTCAAAGATAATAAAACAAACACTTTAGCACTACTATCACACCCTGATCTGTTTCACCTGTCCTTGTGCTTGTCTCCACCCCCCTCCAGGTGTCCCGCATCTTCCCCATTATCCCCTGTGTATTTATACCTGTGTTTTCTGTCTGACTGTGCCAGTTTCTTCTTGTTTGCCAAGTCAACCAGCGGTTTTCTCCTAGTGCCTGGTTTTTTCCTCATCCTCCTGGTTCTGACCCTTGTCTGTCCTGACTCTGAGCCCGCCTGCCTGACCATTCTGCCTGCCCCTGACCTCGAGCCTGCCTGACCATTCTGCCTGCCCCTGACCTCGAGCCTGCCCCTGACCTCGAGCCTGCCTGACCATTCTGCCTGCCCCTGACCTCGAGCCTGCCTGACCATTCTGCCTGCCCCTGACCTCGAGCCTGCCTGACCATTCTGCCTGCCCCTGACCTCGAGCCTGCCTGCCCCTGACCTCGAGCCTGCCTGACCATTCTGCCTGCCCCTGACCTCGAGCCTGCCTGACCATTCTGCCTGCCCCTGACCTCGAGCCTGCCTGACCATTCTGCCTGCCCCTGACCTCGAGCCTGCCTGACCATTCTGCCTGCCCCTGACCTCGAGCCTGCCTGACCATTCTGCCTGCCCCTGACCTCGAGCCTGCCTGACCATTCTGCCTGCCCCTGACCTCGAGCCTGCCTGCCTCCCTGTACCGTTTTGGACTCTGACCTGGTTATGAACTCTTGCCTGTCCCCGACCTGTCTTTTGCCTACTCCTTGGACTATAAAAGATATCAGAGCTCAAACCATCTGCCTCCTGTGCCTGCATCTGGGTTTCGCCTTGTATCGTTATAACTACAGTAAATAATATAGTATATACTCTTTTTTTACTACAGTATTTATATTATAATAAACTGTAAATACTACATGAAAGTCTACAAAAACACTACAGTGAATAATATAGTATTCCTACCATAGTATATACTGTAGTAATTTTTTCAGGGAAAGTGTGCTGTATTTTACTACTTAATGTAGATGTCTGAAAGAATTCTATGGGCTAGGAGAAAGTGTAATCTATGGTTTGGTTTTCTTTAAATAGACACTACAAACAAGCCTCTGCTAGCTAAAAATCAATGGGACTGATACGGGCAACCATGCAATTTTCTAAAATGTATGGCTTAATCAAGTGAAATCAACTCAATTATTTTGTTTGACACTAGTTAAGGGATTTGTCAATAATACAAAAATAATGTTGCATGGTTGCCCCTATCACTTCCATATATTTTTAGCTAGCTGTGGTGGATAATGTTAGCTGAAGTTTGTAGTGGCTGTTTAAAGAAAACCTAATCATGAATTGCCGTTTCTTCTGGCCCATAGACTACTTTAACAATACATATTTTTTGGCAAGTATCATACCAAAACAAGCAACCGACTGTACAACGGTCTCTTTCTTTGTTGGTGGCCCACTCTTTGATGGTATGCACGTCTTACAGAGTGTGACTTTAAAGTTGGTCTCTTCAGTCAGCTATATTGTGGTTTGGGTGAACAGCCATAAGTTGGGTCAGTTGAATGTCTGTTATTGGATGGCTGTGTGTGTGGGGCGGGAGGGGGTGGGGGGTCTGTCTGTAGGTCTGTCTGTGTGTGAGAGAGAGAGACATCTAGAGATATGGAGAGAGAGCTGGAGAGAGAGAATCAGTATCTGGGAATCAGTACCTGGGAATCAGAAGGGATGTGCATGCTACTCTTCAGAGGGGTCATCCTATGTAAAATTGTTCTCAGTTGATATATACTTTTTCTGTGAAGTGATAATGTTCTGTTCATGTGTAGATAAAAAGATTGTTGCGCAAATTAACTGTTCACTTGTGGATTCCCCCTTCTCCCATTCAATGCCACATTCAATAACACTGGATTTACAAATATTTTTTGAAAAATGTGTCAGAGGGGCGAAACCTTACAGGCCATAGGTTCAGGTCACTGTAACCATGTCTGAGGCAACTGCAGCCTGTTATAGACACATGCATGCAGTAAAGAGCCCTACATTCAACTCCAGCTCTGAGGTAGAATGGAGGCTAAAACTCTCCAGGAACACGTGTTCTCCTGCTGTGCTGTATGTAGTGAGGTCTTCACTGTCTCATTGGACCTCAGCTGCCAGACCTGTGGCTGTAGCTTCTGCATACCCTGTCTGGATGAGTTCTGGGAGCAGCAGGGCTTTGAAGTATGTCCTATGTGCATCATCAAAGACCTCCTCAGAAACCTCCACAGAGATAGTGTGAGGAACATTGGATCAAACTGTCACTCTTCTGTGTCATTGACTTGCAGCCTATCTTTTCTGAGTGTCCTCTAACAGGGCAGTATGTGGACCACAGGGTGTATCCCATTAAAGAGGCACTGGAGCACTACAAGGTATGCTTAAAGGAGTAGTTTGTTATGGTCTGTTTCACAGACATCTGCATAACCTTAAAGGATAAGTTCAGTGTTTTACAACTTAATGTTAGATGGTTCCTTAACCTGAAAGTAGTACATGGGCTTAGAGAAACCACAATCTATGGTGCAAACTTGAGCCACTGCTAGATGGGAGTGATAGGGGCAACTGTGCAATATTCTACATTTCAAAGTCAAATCAACTGAAATTAACTCCATGATTTAATTTGATGTTACTTTAATGTGATTTGGTCCCAAAAAATTATGCTGTTGCCTCAATCATTCTATTGAATTTTAGCTAGCGGTGGCTAATCTTAGCTGAAGTTTGTAGTGACTGTTTAATGAAATCCGAACCATGGACTATAGTTTCTCCTGGCTAATAGACTACTTTCAGGGTTAGGAACCATCTAACATTAAGTTGTAAAATAGCCTAAAGATAAGGCTATTTATGTCTCATGCATAATTTATCCAACATTTTGAGTACCTTAAAAGTTTGGGCAGTAACACCCAGTTTTTAACCTCAGCCCCCATTCCTCCTTGGGTCAGTGTGAAGTCGGTCACTCATGTCAGTCTCTTCAGTCAGCTATATTGTAGGGTGGGATGAACCACCATATGTGGGATCAGTTGATTGTCTCTGTCATTGGATGGCTGTGTGTGTGTGTGTGGGTGTATGTGTCAGTGTATGTGTCAGTAGTACCTGGGAATCAGAGGCGTCCCAGTGTCTGCGCTGGTGGACATTTGCATAGTAGCTGGAGTCCATCATTGACGAGTCTCTGTACTTATTTCATGCTGCTCTTCAGAGGGGTCATTCTGTCAGGGAAATTGATCTCAGTAGATTTTTTGTTGTACTTTTTACCCCTTTTTCTCCCCAATTTCCATGATATACAATTGGTAGTTACAGTCTTGTCCCATCGCTTCAACTCTCGTACGGACTTGGGAGAGGCGAAGGTCAAGAGCCACCCGTCCTCTGAAACACGACCCTGCCAAGCCGCACTGCTTCTTGACACACTGCTTGCTTAACCTGGAAGCCAGCCACACCAATGTGTCAGGGGAAACACTGTACAGCTGGCGACAAGGAGTCGCTAGAGCATGATGGGACAAGAACATCCCGGCCGGCCAAACCCTTCCCTAACTCGGACGATGCTGGGTCAATTGTGTACCACCTCATGGGTCTCCCGGTCGCGGACGGCTACGACACAGCCTGGGATCAAACCCGGGTCTGTAGTGATGCCTCTAGCACCGCGGTGCAGTACCTTAGACCGCTGCGCCACTCTGGAGGCCCTCAGTTGATTTTGACATTTTGTCTGAGGTGATAATATTATTCTCAAAAGGTAGTTAATTTTAATCACGAATAATAATAATTTTCCAGTTCAGGTTTTCTTTTGGCACAAATTACAGTGGCTTGCGAAAGTATTCACCCCCTTGGCATTTTTCCTATTTTGTTGCCTTACAACCTGGAATTAAAATAGATTTTTCTGGGGTTTGTATCATTTACACAGCATGTCTACCACTTTGAAGATGCAAAATATATTTTCTTGTGAAACAAACAAGAAATAAGACAAAAAAACAGAACTTGAGCGTGCATAACTATTCACCCCCCAAAAGTCAATACTTTGTATAGCCAACTTTTGCAGCAATTACAGCTGCAAGTCTCTTAGGGTATGTCTCTATAAGCTTGGCACATCAAGCCACTGGGATTTTTGCCAAATCTTCAAGGCAAAACTGTTCCAGCTCCTTCAAGTTGGATGGGCTCTGCTGATCTACAGCAATCTTTAAGTCATACCACAGATTCTCAATTGGATTGAGGTCTGGGCTTTGACTAGGCCATTCCAAGACATTTAAATGTTTCACCATAAACCACTCGAGTGTTGCTTTAGCAGTATGCTTAGGGTCATTGTCCTGCTGGAAGGTGAACCTCCTTCCCAGTCTCAAATCTCTGGAAGACAGAAACAGATTTCCTACAAGAATTTCTCTGTATTTAGCACCAGCCATCATTCCTTCAATTCTGACCAGTTTCCCAGTCCCTGCCGATAAAAAACATCCCCACAGCATGATGCTGCCACCAGCATGCTTCACTTTGGGGATGGTATTCTCGGGGTGATGAGCGGTGTTGGGTTTAAGCCAGACATAGCGTTTTCCTTGATGGCCAAAAAGCTAAATTTTTGTCTAATCTGACCAGAGTAGCTTCTTCCATATGTTTGGGGAGTCTCCCACATGCCTTTTGGCGAACACCAAATGTGTTTGCTTATTTTTTCTTTAAGCAACGTCTTTTTTTCTGGCCACTCTTCTGTAAAGCCCAGCTCTGTGGAGTGTACGGCTTAAAGTGGTCCTATGGACAGATACTCCAATCTCCACTGTGGAGCTTTGCAGGTCCTTCAGGATTATCTTTGGTCTCTTTGTTGCCTCTCTAATTATTGCCCTCCTTGCCTGATCCGTGAATTTTGGTGGGCGGCCCTCTCTTGGCAGGTTTGTTGTGGTGCCATATTCTTTCCATTTAATTTTTTTTTGATTTAGTGGTCCTCTGTGGGATGTTCAAAGTTTCTGATATTTTTTTATAACCCAAACCTGATCTGTACTTCACAACTTTGTCCCTGACCTGTTTGGAGAGCTTCTTGGTCTTCATGGTGCCGCTTGCTTGGTGGTGCTCCTTGCTTAGTGGTGTTGCAGACTCTGGGGCCTGTCATAACAGGTGTATATATACAAAGATCATGTGACACTTAGATTGAACACAGGTGAACTTTATTTAACTAATTATGTGACTTCTGAAGGTAATTGGTTGCTTCCAGATCTTATTTAGGGGCTTCATAGCAAAGGGGGTGAAAACATATGCACGCACCACTTTTCCGTTTTTTTATTTTTGAATTTTAAACAAGTAATTTTTTTCATTTCACTTTACCAATTTGGACTATTTTGTGTATGTCAATTACATGAAATCCAAATAAAAATCAATTTAAATGACAGTTTGTAATGCAACAAAATAGGAAAAATGCCAAGGGGGATGAATACTTTTGCAAGGCACTGTAGATATTCACTTGGGCTGCTGTTCAATGTCACTATAAAGTTCACACTTGATTTACAAAGCTTGGAATAAAATAAATGCCAGAGGGGCGAAGGCTCACAGGCCAGCGTAACCATATCTGAGCAACTGCGGCCTATTATAGATGCATACCGGAGTCCAGCTCTAGCTCTGTGGGAGAATGGAGGCCAAAGCTTCCACTCTCCTGGAGGATGATGATCTCTCCTGTGCTGTATGTAGAAAGGTCTTCTCTGTTCCCGTGGTTCTCAGCTGTCATACCTGTGGCTGTAGCTTCTGCAATCTCTGTCTGGATGAGTTCTGGGAGCAGCAGGGTTCTGAAATATGTCCTCTGTGCATTATCGACTACCCTGGAGGTCCTCAGAGAACGTGTGCGGAACACGGGGACAAACTGAAGATCTTCTGTGTCACAGACCTGCAGCCTATCTGTGATTATCATTGGTCAGTTGACCATAAGGATCACAAAGTGTACCCAATAGCTGAGGCAGTGGTGGACTGCAAGGTAAGCCGCGACAGCAAATCTATTTAGTGTTTAAATCTATTCCCAGTGCAGGAGTTAATCCTTGTGGGCTAACTCCCACTACCCAAACTATTAGGTTACTATAATAATAGTTTCGGCAACCACATTCAGCTAAATGCCACTAAACTTTAATGACTTCGTCCCCAATAAATAGTCCCTAAGTGTGCCCAAAAGTGTTGCAGTTTTGATGTTCCTCTTATAAAACCCATGATTCTGATTTGAATGAGAGCATCAGGCACCAGAAAGCTGGACAGAACAACAAAATGAATACATTAAAGGCATAGTTAGCTTTTGTTTTTAAGTTTGTTTTATTTTCAACTTCCCTAGGGTGTTGTTTCCACCAAACCGTTTTTAAATGAGCGTGCTGTTTATTTAGTAACATCCAGAAACAACAACACCCTAGGTTGAAAATGAGCTAAACTTTTTAAAAAGCAAACTATCCTTTTAAGACATTATAGGTCTTACAAATGCATTACAACCACATCATAATGCATTATACCTGTAGGCTTTGGGTAAAGTGTTACCAACAAATGCAGGTTAGTAATTTATAGTGACTTAAATTGACTTTTTTAGGTCAAAATAGAAAAAAATTGTAGATTATGGCCCGTTTGTACAACAATTTAGTTTTTTAAGACATCTTGGACCCTGGGCTGTTTTTAGGACAGGGATTTGTCAAATGTTAGACCCAGCACTTAGTCAAGGCTAAGTTGGACTGTGGAAAACTTTACAGGGGTCAGTAGAGGGGTATTTTCTTACCCTCCTCCCTCCCACCTAATACATTCTCTCCGTCTATTAATACTCACCGTCTTCCCATCTTTTCTTGGTTATTGTGTTTCTTCCCAGATGGACCGTATCATTCTTATGGAATACGCTGGCCCCACCAGTCTTGTGACTTATTAAATGGTTATTGCATCACCCTCATCAAAATGTTTTTGGCTGTATAAGGCAGACCCCCTTGCATCATCACTCTGACATGCCAATCTCCCCCCTTTCCAACAACACTGATCTCAGAACACTGCATCAATTAAATGGGACTATCACTCACTCTCTGGTCTTCCTTCAAAGATATCTGGTGGATAGCTGTGATTTATCATGCAGTGGGAGGTGTTTATTTGCATATCCACTACTCAAGCAGATGGAAGCCCTATGGACGTATTCATTTCCTTTAAGCATTCAAGTTTAATTGAGGTAGACCCCAGAGAACCCCGGCAACAGCGGTGGGAGGAGCATAGTAACCTTATCTGACCCTGCTGCTGCTCCAGCCCTGTTTTAAAACCTGACAGGCAGAATGGTATCCAGGCACCGCGAAGACAATCTCTCCTGCCCACTCTGTGGAATTATCTTCAACCAGCCCATTGTGCTCTCCTGCCCACTCTGTGGAATTATCTTCAACCAGCCCGTTGTGCTCTCCTGCCCACTCTGTGGAATTATCTTCAACCAGCCCGTTGTGCTCTCCTGCCCACTCTGTGGAATTATCTTCAACCAGCCCGTTGTGCTCTCCTGCAGACACAGGTTCTGTAAAACATGCCTTCAAGACAGCTGGAGTAACCAGGATGGTGAGGACGACTGCCACTTCTGCCCTCTATGCTGGAGACGTTCCTCCATGAATGAGATTGTGGTAAACACCATTCTGGAGAAGACCTGCGAGTCCTTCAGGAAGGAGATGAGCAGCAGGAATAACCCTATGGGGTGTAAGGAACACGGAGAGACACTCTCACTCTTCTGTCTGGACGATCTGCAGCCCATCTGTGCTGCGTGCCAGACGTCGGCGGTACATAAGGGGCACAGGCTCTACCCCATTGGGGAAGGTGCACACGACTGTAAGGTAGGCGAACACAACCTTGGTTGTCTTCACTGTGCCGTCAGTGTCACTGTCACTGAATGTGTCTCATCAGCCATACCCTCGCTCTTAACTTTGCTTGTCAGAGGGAAACTAACTTTCATCTGTACGTCCAGTCTCTTCTAACCTCCGGCTGCCATCCTTTACAGCCCGCATTGTCAAATAACTTGCCCAAAACTTTCACAAGTCGCTAAACCAGCAGCACTTCTTTCATCATGAACAGGAATATATTACTTTTTAAGTTTTTTGTTTGACAGTTTTGTTTTGTAAAAACGTGTGTGTTATAGAAACCATCTTTGACACAGTGGGATGGTTAACAGGGGGGTTTGGAAAAGCTGATCATTCTATTAATAGATTCATATGTTGGGTTGGTCGATGCTTGGGCCCCTGGGAGGAATGAAACCAGATCCCAGGTCTCTCAAGTGTACCCCTCTACATTCCCCTCCTCTCCTGGCCCACCAGCTGTCTTTGACCCTGTTCTAGGAACAAGAAACCTTTTAACGTTAGAATTTAGTACTCCAAACTTTCCACATTGCTTTGGCACGTTGACTTTCTGAATCTGTGTGTAGTCTCTTGTTTCATCATCGTCTCCACCCTCTCTGTCACTCAGTCACGTGATCCAGACTCTATTGATGTTGCAGTGGCATTAGCTAGGTCCAGCTATCAATTGATCTGGATCTTCCAGTTAAGGGGGTATTGGGAACTTTTACACATGCAGCTGAATGCTGTGATGGGGCTGCGATGCAGCGGTACCTGACAGATGAAACCAACACATTGTGCTGTTGACAGCCTGGCTTATGGCCAGCCTGACCCTGTAGTATGTGTTAAAGTGTAAATATCTTGCCATTACATTCCAGGAGGAACTCAAGACTGCATTGACCCCATTGAAGGAGAAGCTGCAGCTGTTCAAGAAGGCCATGGTCGTCTGTGATCAAACGGCAGAGCACATCAAGGTGGGGTATTGTATTTCTAGCACTTTAAACAGATTTTGATGGCGTCCTTTCTGGATCAATACATCTTCTAACGCTCATGGAACCATCATCAGTAATGTAACCTGGGTTCATTGAGTGTTTCAGGTCTTTCATGTCTAAACATGTCTAATTCCAGAACCAGGTTGAACATACTGAAAGGCAGATAAAGGATGAGTTTGAAACCCTTCGCCAGTTCCTGAGAGATGAGGAGGCAGCCAGATTGAATGTTCTGAAGGCAGAGGAGGATCAGAAGAGTCTGCTTCTAAAGGAGAAGATTGAGGAGATGTCCAACGAACTGACGTCCCTCTCAAACACCATCAGAACCGTAGAGCAAGAGATGAGGTCGCAGGACATCCCATTCTTACAGGTATACATAGTATGAAGTTAAACCCTACTTACAGTACAAAGGGAATTCCCAAAGCAAAATAAAGACAAAAATATAGAAACATAACATGCATGTGGAATATTGTAGCTGTCCATCTAAAAGTGATACATTTACTTGCTTTTCAGAACTACAAGGATATCATCAAGAGGTAAGTGGAGTCAGGAATAGCCATTCGTTTGACCCATGGGTTGATGTCATGAGCTAACAGAGGCAAAATACAAAAATAGACAGAGACCCATACTGCCTCACTTTCATGTGCCCATAATATACTAATGAAAACAGTCATCTAGCTAGTGAATGTGGCAGACACATCTAAGGCTAATGTGTGTTTCCAGATTCAATTATTATCTTGACTTAGGCCTAGAATCAATCAGATCAATCTTTAACCAGCGATAGCCAACACCTGCATTGCTGATGTTTTGGCGGTGTCGAAGGTGTAACTGTGTTGGAGCTGTCAACTGATTGAATAGAGCCTTTAAAGGTAGACTCAGCGATATGACGCAGGTGCACAAAGTAAACAGCATACAACAACTAAGAGCGTTGAAGCGCGAGGCTATACTTCTTAGCTGTTTTGGTCCCTACCACGCTCTAACAGCATGAAGCGAACTCATGCACACATAGATACTGTGTATGACTGTGTGAAAGTCTTGCATCTCACTTATCGCAATATCTGCAGTGCTGCTCATGGCAATGTCATTTCACTGAGTCTACCTTTAACAAAAACAGATCATCATGTTAAAATGAACTTTACTTTGACACAAAATAGCAATAAATATGATTACAATCCATCATACATCAATTTCATGGTAAAAGAAGATATATTTTCGCTGGAATAATAGACAGGATATGACTCATCACTGAATGTCGTCATTCCAGAACCTGGCATATGCCGCTGGATCCAAAGATGATTCCTGGAACTCTGATTGATGTGGCAAAGCACCTGGGTTCTGTAAAGTTCAACATCTGGGACAAGATGAAGAGCATCATTCAATATAGTGAGTATTAATCAAATATGAGTCGGTAGAAGTGACTGTACTTTTTCCTCACAGGAAATAAAGTTATTCTATATATTTAATTTAATCTCAGTTCTGCCCTTTCTATCATCTCTGTCTTCCATTTGAGGCTTATCTCTTCTCCTCTCTCCCCAGCTCCTGTGACTCTGGACCCCAACACAGCCGCTAGCTGCTTCATCCTGTCTGAGGATCTGACCGTGGTCCAGTGCTGCTCCCAGGTCTTCAAGCTCCCAAACAACCCCGAGAGGTTTGACATCAGTGCTGAGTTACTGGGCTCTGAGGGGTTCTGCTCTGGCCGCCACAGCTGGGAGGTAGAGGTAAAGGCTAACACATACTGGGTGGTAGGCGTGGCCAGCGAGTCCATCAACAGGAAGGGCAAGCACGTGCTGACGCCAGCCGAGGGCTTCTGGACTATACGCTTCCGCAACGGCGAGCACAAGGCGTGCACGGCACCATGGGCGCCCTTGTCCATGATGAGGAAGGAGCCCCAGGTCATCAGGGTAGTGTTGGATATGGACAGGGGCAAGGTGACCTTCTTTGACCCCCGGGAGAGGACGCCCCTCTATACGTTTACAGACCTCATCTCACCCCGGGTGTTTCCTTACTTCTGCACTGCCTGTAAGGAACACCCTCTGAGACTGCTGCCTGTCAGGCTGTCTGCTGCTGTGGTGCTCTAGAGGGCTCCATGGGGGTTCATTACTAACAAGCAGCGGAGGCTCAGTTACTTGCAGATAGATCCAGTTGAGTTTACCACCTAGTCCTAGATGATGAAGGCTGATCACTTGGAAGGGACAGTCTGGAATAAAGCATGTAATGGTCTTATGTTTGTGAGTATTGTGTCTACAGATGATATACACCGAGTATACCAAACATTAGGAACAACTTCCTAATATTGAGCTGCACCCCTTTTGTCCTCAGAACAGCCTCAATTTGTCAGGGCATGGACTCTACAAAGTGTAGAATGCATTCCACAGGGATGCTGGCTCATGTTGACTCCAATGCTTCCCACAGCTGTGTCAGGTTGGCTGGATATCCTTTGGGTGATGGATTGAGGATCATTCTTGATATACACAGGAAACTGTTGTGTGAAACACCCAGCAGCGTTGCAGTTCTCAACACACTCAAATCGGTGCCACTGGCACCTACTACCATATCCCATTTATCTTGCCCATTCACTCTCTGAATAGCACATATACACATTTGTCTCAAGGCATAAAAGTATTTCTTTAACCTGTCTCCTCCCCTTCATCTACACTGATTGAAGTGGATTTAACAAGTGATATAAATAAGGCATCATAGCTTTCACCTGGTCAGTCTGTGTCGTGGAAAGAGTAGGTGTTCCTAATGTTTTGGACAGGCAGTGTACATGTTGACTTGAAAAGTAGCAAGTCTTGAAATAGGTAGACCTGAAACTAGTTAGCAGCCCTAAAAAGATACAAGTTTGTCCTAGAATGTCAGAGCCCTTATAACTCTGTTCTGAATCACAAAGTAAAACAACACTGGTGTCTTTTACAAACCTTTATTTTGAGTTACACCTAAACAAATGTATGAAAATGGAGAGCTAGAATAATGTTCCCAATCAATTCTATCTACAATATTACTCTGAGAAATTGCTTTATTACATAATAATAGGGCAACCATGATCCCTGACTAATTGACAGATTTTCAAGATATTGTTTAAATAATGTTCTTTCTTATGTATTGGAGTTCCTTAGTCAGGTTAAGCATAAACCCCCAATAGTTCCAGGACACACAGGGTTCCCACAAGGCACATAATATCAATGTGTGTGAACCTGAGTGGTCAGTCAGTGCATATCATCCATTACTTCAAACATGTTACGTAATCAGGTTTAGTTTTACATTAAAAAAAAGTAATCTTGCAATCAAAACTCCTACAGTTAGTGTTTGGAATAAGAGGCATGTTCAGCTGTGACATGTTCTATCATACTACTAGCACACAGGCAGCAACACCTCATCCAACATGGACACGCAACTATTGCTAAAAACCTGTTCACTATTTTGTTCTTTACATGGTGGCACACTACTATTACAAGGTTGGGAGCAAATAGCCTGGAACACCATCTTCTTCCAGAGACTGGTATCTCAACGACTGTGGTATATTCAGTCCCAGCTCTCATCTCTTTTACACTCTCATTGTAACAAACAGACAAATGCTGTCATTGTAACAGACATCCTGGTTTCAAGTGAAAACTTGCTCTACTCTATGTGCATTGTAGTGTTGAAGGCTTGAATGTTTTCATTTGGCTAAACTAAGAAACAACACAAATTAAGACATAAAAAAGGGGGGAAAAGCCCTCATCCAACCTTGTCCTTGTACGTTATTGATAAAACATGGTTTTGTAACAGTTCTAAGGTTTCCCTATTGATTGATCAGTAGCCCTTCGGTCCCCTGATCTAGACTAGATCCAGGGGGCTGGTGTAGGGAGAAACACTAATACATGGAGACTTCACCAATAACACTACTTAAAGCCTGCAGGTGTAATGCTTTATAACGTGATCCAAGCACAGATTAGCCTTTATAATACTATGTTATTTTTCACAACGTATGAAAATATCAACTGACAAAAAATTGCCGGATGTTTAGACAGGATCATTATGAGTTGATAAGACATAAGGGGTCATGCATGCTTATGACAAGTCTTACAATGTATTATAACGGCATGATAAGGCTTATCACATATCACAGTCTCCAGTATCTGACACCTCGACAGTCACTTTCCTAAAGCCGGGTGTGCACTACATGACTTTCAAGATCATAACATGGCTGAGCCTCTCGCACTAAACCACCGTCTTTCCTGTAGTATTTTGTTGTCTTGCCAACGTAGTGGTGCCATCCTAACAATGTGGCACAGACAGGGGTCACACACTACAAGATTACTCACTTGGTCGTGAGGATTGTCCATACCACCTTGTCTCGCGAAAACAGTTATGTGATTAGATTTAACGTAGCTACAACAAGCTGTGGCTCAAAGCAGCCTCATAAACGTGTTGTGTAAACCCAGCTTAAAGTAGTCCATCTTATAGAGCCATTCTACCCTCCACTATAGCACTGTGTAGCTCCTCATTCACAGCCTCATAACGCCCTGCTCTGGAGTTCAAAAAGTAGATCTGGTCGGTTGATAAGCGCGGATCGTATCCCTCCCTCTGCAACCGGATCTTCTGGATTTTAAAGGTACCTAGGAGGAGGGAAACAAAGAAAATAGGTCATTAATATATTTTATTATTTCTTGGAATGAGCATTAGACGCTTCATGCAAGGCATTATAAAAAATACAATTGATCGATATTTCACATTAGAATTAGCCTTGTGTCCAGTCCACTCACCTGTGGTGTCTACTTGTGGGGAGATGCGTAGGAACACGGGGCGGGCGTAAGGAGGCAGGGCCTGTTGGACCTCTCGCAGGAACGCATCACAGTCAAATGTCCCTGTTGGGTCTGCGATGGCAGCCATCCCTGCCTTCCCTTCCACATCTACGGGGAGACAAACATACACGTCAGGCTTTTCACAACACCATGCTGCAAAGGGCCAAAGACAAGTCTTCCTAATCACTCAACCTCACTGTTGACTGGCCGATTTTAACATTTATTTAACAGGAACAATGCTGTCAAATCAACATTTAAAAGGCCCAATTCAGCTGTTTTTACATCAATATCAAATAATTTCTGGGTAACAATTAAGTACAATAGTGATATTTTTCCATTAAAAAAAAATAAAATAAAAAAGTTGCTTTTTTTTTAAGCAAAAAACTATTTCTCAAGCAAGAATTTTGCCTGGGAGTGGTTTGATTGGAGAGGAGACAACTGAAAACTAGCTGTTACTGGCAGAGAGGTTTGGAACTCTTATTGGTTGATTAATTAACTATAATTACCACCTGGTGATGTCACCAGGCATGCCAAAACTCCACCCATGCAAAACCTGCTGATTAGAAGTTCCTGTGTAGATTATATTTTAAACCAGCAACTATCAGGAAATAGCACTGGTCAATTTTGTTAACACTTTTACAGTTTGTTTCATCAGCTGTACAATGATACAAAACACGGGAAAACAGAATTTTGACTGCACTGGGCCTTTAAGTGGAGAGTACCTCCTGGTTTCACCTCCTGTCACTATCATACATGTAACATGGTGCACATAATGTGAACGTCATCTCACCTGGTACAGCTACCCCATACACAGCCACATCGGCCTGGCCCAGCAGACCACTCAGTGTTCCCTCCACCTCGGTGGTGGAGACGTTCTCTCCTCTCCAGCGGAACGTGTCCCCACTGCGGTCCCGGAAGTACATGTAGCCCAGCTCATCCATCACCAACACATCCCCTGGGAGGAGGTAGAGAAAGGTGAGTTAATGACACATTACATTGTGGTAAAGATAAGGACTGATATAATAGCATTAATTCCAAGTATGATAATCAAAGTAAACATTAACTCCATAATTATTGTTTAATCACACTAAGGTCCTGTGGGTTTACCTGACAGATATGCCGAGTCATTTTTCTTGAAGACGTTGTTGGCGATCTTCTTCCTGGTGGCGTCCTGGTTGGCGTAGCCATCAAACCTCCTTAGCGGGTCCTGTTGGTTGATCCTTCCCACCAGCAGCCCTGGCTCCCCTGAAGAGAGGAGTCGTACATGGAGAGGTCAATCTATCCAAGTGTAGTTATGAATCCCTTTTTACATACATTTTTCACAACATGCTTTACAGTTACCCAGGTTAACATTCACAAAGTTGGTTTTGTAAAAGTCCTATATTTATCGATATAGTGTCTAAAAATTTAGATTTTCGATATCGGTGCCCATTTACTTACCAGGAAGGCAGGGCACACACAGGCCGTGCCTGTCCCTCACCAGCTCCGTGGTCTCCTCATCCACTTTCATGAGGCGGATTGGGTACACATTTGGCAGGATGCGGCTGTTGAACCCACAAGCTCCCACCTTGTCAGTGGAGAAGACATAAAAAGTATTTGATACCACAGATCCTTTTATGTTAATAAGAAATAATAATGGCCCAAGAATAGGTCCTTGAGGTATACCACATTGTATTGTGGCTCTATAAAAGTTTCAGTCATTAGCAAAAATATATTGCTCTCTATTATTTACATACTTGTTGATTGAGGCAGTTGACAACATTGCCCATGACCCCTACCTTGCCGTCCATGTTGGCGATGCTACAGTTGCATTCGGTGGCTCCGTAGAACTCCCCAACCTGGGCCACCCCAAAGCGCTCGGTGAAGGCCTCCCAGACGCTAGGGCGCAGCCCATTCCCCACCGCCAGGCGAACCCGGTGACCCTTCTCAGATGGCCGCACCGGCTGGGACAGCAGGTAGCGACAGATCTCCCCTATGTACTGCACCACCTAGTGGACGGATGGGGAACAGCATAGACATCAGATTTAAATTCAATGCGGGTTTTAATCAAATCTTATAGCTGCACATCAACCACTCAAGAGTCAGGATGTTCTTCCTATGCTCATAGAAAAGGATACATAAGCTTTTTTCTACTTACAGTGCAGTTGTGCTTGATGCAATCTTCCCAGAAGCGACTGGCAGAGAATTTCTTCTTCACCACCACAGTGAGTCCATTGATGAGGCACTGGCCTACACCCATGATATTACCTGTAAAGGAGAGGAACATTGGACAGCCAGTGAGGGTGTAGGGTGGGGACGAGAATCAGGACCACATTGTCAGACCAAACGACTCCTGAAAGATGGTGGAAGGTGATGAGAAGACACACACACCTGCAGAGTGGTAGAGGGGAAGGCAGTCGTAGATGATGTCATCCTGGCGCATGCGAAAAGCATGGTAGCCAAAAGCAGCGATACGGTAATACCTGAAGATAGAACACAAAAAGGATTCAATAATCAAATACATGAATGCAGTGGGTGCTAAGCTATGCTATAGCATTGGGAATTACCATACGCAGAAACACACCAGACAAGTGTATCGCTGCTGGATATTAGGATGCTGAGACTGAGAGACTCACCGACTGTGCACCACTATGGCAGCTTTAGGGAGTCCTGTGGTGCCTGAGGTGTATATATAGAACAGACGATCTGTTGGGGTTGGTGGTTGTGGGGGAGGATGGAGAGAGGAGAGAGGGGAAAGGGTAAAGAGAAGGAGAGGGTGAAGAGAAGGACGGGGGGGAAATGGGAGGGTGGAGGAAGGATAAAAGGAAGGGAAGTGGGAAGCATGGAGAGAGGAAGGGAAAGTTAAATAACATGACTGAAACAACACATTCTATTTACAACAGTGAGACTGACACTCACAACTAGAGGTCGACCGATTATGATTTTTCAACGCCGATAACCGATTATTGGAGGACCAAAAAAAGCAGATACCGATTAAATCGGACGATTTTTTAAAATGTATTTGTAATAATGACAAATACAACAATACTGAATGAACACTTATTTTAAGTTAATATAATACATCAATAAAAATCAATTTAGCCTCAAATAAATAATGAAACATGTTCAATTTGGTTTAAATAATGCAAAAACAAAGTGTTGGAGAAGAAAGTAAAAGTGCAATATGTGCCATGTAAAAAAGCTAACGTTTAAGTTCCTTGCTCAGAACATGAGAACATATGAAAGCTGGTGGTTCCTTTTAACATGAGACTTCAATATTCCAAGATAAGAGGTTTTAGGTTGTAGTTAATATAGTATTTATAGGACTATTTCTCTCTATACCATTTGTATTCCATATACCTTTGACTATTGGATGTTCTTATAGGCACTTTAGTATTGCCAGTGTAACAGTATAGCTTCCGTCCCTCCCCTCGCTCCTACCTGGGCTCGAACGAGGAACACATCGACAACAGCCACCCTCGAAGCAGCGTTACCCATGCAGAGCAAGGGGAACAACTACTCCAAGTCTCAGAGCGAGTGACGTTTGAAACGCTATTAGCGCGCACCCCGCTAACTAGCTAGCCATTTCACATTGGTTACACCAGCCTAATCTCGGGAGTTGATAGGCTTGAAGTCATAAACAGCGCAATGCTTGAAGCACAGTGAAGAGCTGCTGGCAAAATGCACGAAAGTGCTGTTTGAATGAATGCTTACGAGCCTGCTGCTGCCTACCATCGCTCAGTCAGACTGCTCTATCAAATATCAAATCATAGACTTAATTATAACATAATAACACACAGAATTACGAGCCTTTGGTCATTAATATGGTCAAATCCGGAAACTATAATTTCGAAAACAAAACGTTTATTATTATCGCATATACCCTGACTCTGCGTGCAATGAACGCAAGAGAAGTGACACAATTTCACCTGGTTAATATTGCCTGCTAACCTGGATTTCTATTAGCTAAATATACAGGTTTAAAAATATATACTTCTGTGTATTGATTTTAAGAAAGGCATGGATGTTTATGGTTAGGTACACGTTGGAGCAACGACAGTCCTTTTACCGCGAATGCGCACTGCATCGATTATATGCAACGCAGGACACGCTAGATAAACTAGTAATATCATCAACCATGTGTAGTTAACTAGTGATTATGATTGATTGATTGTTTTTTATAAAATAAGTTTAATGCTAGCTAGCAACTTACCGTGGCTTCTTACTGCATTCGCGTAACAGGCAGGCTCCTCGTGGAGTGCAATGAGAGGCAGGTGGTTAGAGCGTTGGACTAGTTAACTGTAAGGTTGCAAGATTGAATCCCCGAGCTGACAAGGTAAAAATCTGTCGTTCTGCCCCTGAACAAGGCAGTTAACCCACCGTTCCTAGGCCGTCATTGAAAATAAGAATGTGTTCTTAACTGACTTGCCTAGTTAAATGAAGGTGTAAAAAATATATATTAAAAAATTTAAAAAAATCGGCCAAATCGGTTTCCAAAAATACCGATTTCCGATTGTTATGAAAACTTGAAATCAGCCCCCATTCCGATTAATCGGTCGACCTCTACTCACAACCACAGAGAGACAAGTGGTAACTGGTACCCACGCAAACCAAGATCCGGACACCCACTCACACTGTCCTAAATGAGAGCACAGAGACCCCAGATAGCCCATTTAGCAAAACCCCATCATCTCCATAATACTCTCCGGGATGGCCAGTTGACTGACTGGGCTGCCCACTGATACGCCTGAGACTGACTAAGCAATACCCCAGAGAAAGTTTCCCAAACCTCTCCTCAAGTACTCCCAGCCTGTTCCACTTATTCAATCTATTCCCATTCTAGTACATCTGATAAAAATAAATAAATATATACAGTTGAAGTCGGAAGTTTACATACACTTAGGTTGGAGTCATTAAAACTAGTTTTTCAACCACTCCACAAATGTCTTGTTAACAAACTATAGTTTTGGCAAGTCAGTTAGGACATCTACTTTGTGCATTACAAGTAATTTTTCCAATAATTGTTTACAGACAGATTATTTCACTTATAATTCACTGTATCACAATTCCAGTGGGTCAGAAGTTTACATACTGTGACTGTGCCTTTAAACAGCTTGGAAAATTCCAGAAAGTGATGTCATGGCTTTAGAAGCTTCTGACAGGCTTATTGACATAATTTGAGTCAATTGGAGGTGTACCTGTGGATGTATTTCAAGGCCTACCTTCAAACTCAGTGCCTCTTTGCTTGACATCATGGGAAAATCAAAAGAAATCAGCCAAGATATCAGAAAAAAAATTGTAGACCTCCACAAGTCTGGTTCATCCTTGGGAGCAATTTCCAAACACCTGAAGGTACCACGTTCATCTGTACAAACAATAGTACGCAAGTATAAACATCATGGGACCACGCAGCCGTCATACTGCTAAGGAAAAAGACGCGTTCTGTCTCCTAGAGATGAACGTAATTTGGTGCGAAAAGTGCAAATCAATCCCAGAACAACAGCAAAGGACCTTGTGAAGATGCTGGAGGAAACAGGTACAAAAGTATCTATATCCACTGTAAAACGAGTTTTATATCAACATAACCTGAAAGGCCGCTCAGCAAGGAAGAAGCCACTGCTCCAAAACCGCCATAAAAAAGCCTCTGGTCTGTCCTCTGGTCTGATGAAACAAAAATATAACTTTTTGGCCATAATGACCATCGTTATGTTTGGAGGAAAAAGCGGGACTCTTGCAAGCCGAAGAACACCATCCCAACCGTGAAGCACGGGGGTGGCAGCATCATGTTGTGGGGGTGCTTTGCTGCAGGAGGGACTGGTGCACTTCACAAAATAGATGGCATCATGCGGTAGGAAAATTATGTGGATATATTGAAGACATCAGTCAGGAAGTTAAAGCTTGGTCGCAAATGGGTCTTCCAAATGGACAATGACCCCAAGCATACTTCCTAAGTTGTGGCAAAATGGCTTAAGGACAACAAAGTCAAGGTATTGGAGTGGCCATCACAAAGCCCTGACCCCAATCATATAGAAAATTTGTGGGCAGAACTGAAAAAGCGTGTGCGAGCAAGGAGGCCTACAAACCGGACTCAGTTACACCAGCTAAGTCAGGAGGAATGGGACAAAATTCAGTGCCTTAGACCGCTGCGCCACTCAGGAGGCCTGATACATCTAATCAAGGGCTTGATGTTTAGTTGACAGGTTAAATCAGGTACGCTAGTACTGGAATAAATAAAATACATGGAATTGGCTGAGGGTATGTGAGGAGAAGTTAATTTGCCCTGGAGATAAGTTCATACTAAAAACACATTATTTACTCAAAGCTCAGCTGACACCTGGAGCTGTCAATCAAAGCCACATCTGCCCTAGATTGAATATGTGACACGCATACCAAAAAATAACCAGGACTGAGTAGAATACAAAATCACCAGGAAATTGGGATGGATCGATCATCTTAGGGAAAGAGCTTCCAAGTTAGTCTTGGTAATTACAGCTCTTTGTCTGAGCGAGACAGTGAGTGACAAGGAAAAGTGACTGAACTATTTTATTTCACTTGAAAAAGTTAGGATGACAGTGGAATATTCACGTGGAAAACACTCCATGCATACAGATCCATATTTTTTCATGTGGGCTCATTTTACCCGTCAGCTCTGACCTACTAAGCTGTCAATGTGAGATGGGTATTAGCAGATAGTTGTGGACTCTAGCTAAACTGTTTTACATATGGCGAGATACATTTTATCTTGTTGGAGACTGGCCAGAGATTGTGAGGTATATGTTACCTTGGCAGCAAGAGAGCATAGTAGTGTGTAGTATTATGATGTTATACACAATATTACATTCTGAAATGCTTCAAAATAAGTGTCCAGCCACAGGTAAGTTATAGGAGACTGGATGAACAATAAGATGTGAGGGGAAGGAGGACACTCACCATTGAAGCTCTTGGGTGGGATGCAGGGAGGAGGGGGCAGTGTAGGGGCCGAGGCCAGGATATAGTCCAGATTCTGGGCAGCCAGGGAGGCCAGACAGTCTACACTGAGCTCTCCTGTACAAAACCGCACCATCGACGGGCTCAGGGATGAGCTCACCTCCAACATGGCTGAGGAGACAAAGAGATAGAGGAGTGCAAGAAATAGAGGCAGAGATGAGGCAGAGAGAAAGGGGGAGAAAGAGAATAGGAAGAGGGATAGGGAGAGTAGAGAGAGAGTAGAGGGATAGAAGAGGAATAGAAGAGTTGAGGGAGAGAAGACGGAGAAGGATAGAAGACGGAGAAGGATAGAAGAGGCAGAATAGAGGAGTGAGCCACAGAAAATTTCAGAAGGGGACTTTCACTGGGAGAGTGAACACAGAATTGAAAGGTAGTTATCGATTAACTACCTGGTCAAGGGAAGAGACAAATCATAATTACAAGAAAGATAGTGTACTGATGCATTATGCATAAAATGTTGACAATAAAAGTGCAACAAAACAAATGAGCAGACAGAACATCACTGTTGACCCAGACAGAATACTGACATAAGCAGACGGAACACTGCTGCCAGACAGAATGTCGACCCACCCAGACAGAATCAACAGACAGAATTCTGAGATGGAATATTGCAACAGACCATCAGAAAAAAATTGTTGGAACGCTTTATAATGCTAGTTAGATGTCTGAAATAAGCAGACGTAAGACTGTTGCCAGACAGTTGACCCACGCAGATGTACAGAGACAGAATTCTGAGATGGAATATTGCAACAGGCCATCAGAACATTGGAAATTATCTTTGGAATGCTTGCAATAAGAAGCCTGCATTGACTGATTTAGGACCCGTTTTGCCTTTTAAATCATAATGAATAAGAGGGGTGACCCAATCCTTGATCAGCACTCGTACTCTGAGACACTTTGTGAATACAGACCCCAAACCCCACATTTCTCCATCTCTGAATCCCACCTACCACCAGCCAGCTCGGCTCCGAATACGATCCCTCTGGACGCAGACACTCCAACACAGTGCAGGAGAGCGTCCCTCTGCAGGTTGAAGTTGATGAGTGCTGCCTCCACCCCCACCTTGGCCAGGCCTAGCCAGAGGGCCACCTGCAAGGGCCGGCTCTCCATGAAGAGGGCCACCACATCCCCCGGGGTCCAGCCCTGGGCCAGAGCCCATTGGGCCACAGCGTTAGACAGCAGGTCCAGCTGGGTGAAGGTCCACGTCTCTCCTGTGGCATCGTAGATGAGGGCGGGTTTATTTGGGTGCTGCTTAACCGTCTGGGCAAAGATGGAGGGGATATTGCTGTTGCGTCGTAGGTGGTGCCACAAGGCTATCTTGACTCGTAACAACACGTAAAGGCCACTGGAAGGAGTACAGAGAGGGAAATTAGGGAGGGAATGTTACTATTTTACCATTACCTATAGTGATGATGACTAACTAGTAAAATGTACATTTCCTGAAGAAAATGTGTGTGCCTGCTTCAGCAGTCTAAATGTGTTTTTTATGGTAGTAGAAGTTGACGCAAGCACACTACATATTCTTAAGAAATTAAAGGCACTCACTTTAGGTCTCTTTTGGCAGTACGGACTACAATGTAGAGGTACTTCCAACCACCTGTGCCCAGAAAGACCCCGAAGCCTGCTGCTAAGCTCCAGGACCAGGGGACCCCGAAGAGACGCAGCAGACCCAGCGATCCCAGACACAAAGAGGCACTCACCGCATTGCGCATCCTAGCAGTGGAGGAGAGGAGTTCCAAAGGGTTATAAGGGTGGGATAAGTGAGAGACAGGCCTACAGCATGGTGTTAAAATGTAATGGCAGAGGGGTAAGGATAGAGGGTGTACAACACGTGGCAGTGGATGACAGAGAGGTAAGAGTGCTTTTGGACCAGTCTCTCTTATAAAAATGACTAACTTGACTGTAAATGACTACCTAACATGACTAATTTCAACAGTGAAATGCGAGGTAGCCTCGACCTTATAGCATGGCTTATATGATTACATACTGTATAGTTGGTGTTAGAACCGTGATTTATTTGTTGTTTTAGGCAGGCTAGTTAAAATACACTGTGCAAAAATGTTATCATATAATGCAGCGCTGCCTACAGAGCGTAGGCCTAGTCTCTTACCTATGATCATACACGACCCGACGACGAACTATTTGAGAGCGATGTCCCTAACCTTTCACCTAGTAAGTTAACCGAGTATTCTACAAAACGTTCAATAGCGCTTTAGCCACTACCAGGCTTGTATACAAATTAGAATCGCCACCACACGCTGTTGAGTTCGTTGTAAGGATAACATTTATCATTTGAAATATTGCTACATTAATACGTATCTAAATGTTACAACAGTTTGACAGTTTGACAGTTTAACTGTCACCGCACAAAATTGCTATCAGAACAACGCCTCTCATGTAACAATGCATCAAATACATAGCCTACGCGCTCTAAAGAATTCCGAAACAGATTCACTAAATGATGGAATGACTAGACAGTTAATGGATACTTATCTATTTGTAGTAGCCGAAATATAAGAATCACAGTACTGTGTACTCCATATTGAATGTTATTGCATTGCGACGACCACCAACAGCACCGCCCAAATAGTATCGTCCTTTCTCTGTGAACTCAGCCATTAGCTCCTCATCGAATTACCGACTCAATCCCATTGGCCGATGTTATGATGACGAAGGGGAATCCGCCTCTTGACACGCCTGTTTCAGGTTCACTTCATCCAGTTGACCAATGATTGCAGGTGCTGCTACAAATTGAGAATATTAAATCACATTCAGACAAATACTGTGTACTGTATACAGATATCCTACTGAAACGATATATGTGTGTGATGAAAAAAATCCCTGATCTTTTTCTCTACTTTGTCATACAGAGGCACTCAGGTAGGCTATACTTTCCTTATGAGTCAAATAGTTTTGACCTCTACAGTAGCCTAATTCGTTCTACAAATGTTGAAATGAAACTTTGTGAAGGAGCACCTGTTTATTTTGAATCACAATGAAGCAATTCCATGCGGCCATTTAAAGTAAACATAAACATTACAGTCTGGTGGGTTACAACAAAGATGATCTATTATATTGACAAGATAGTCAAGTGGCCGATCTAACAATGGAAATACATGTCCTCAAAGATGGAAAGCAGGTGTGGGAGGCGAGATCAGGTGGGACCATTCTAGCCAATGAGAGGGCAGAAAAAGCGTGTGAACTCTGATTTAAATTACTTTTTTTCAAAGTTGCCGAAATGCCACGTGTAATAACCTAACCATTACAAAACGTATATTCGATCAAATAAGCCTCACTTAGCAAATTAGCAATAAAAAAAATTTGTTGACCAAATTTGACACTCTCTCATTGACCATTCAAAAATTCTTCGCTTCGTGGTCTTATTTTCATGGAAAGATTTTGGGTGGAGTAAACCCTCTCGCTTCGCCTCTTCTTCTCTGTTTACAAGCTTTTCAACACAAATACAGTAGTACAAATTAGAGACTGAAAAGCTTGCAGGTGTTTACAGGTCACCAAACTAAGTGAAACATCTCTAATGTGTTTATGAGTTTACTATCCCATGATTTCCAACTGCTCTTCTGCTATGAGTATATGTCCACATTCTTGTACTGTAGGCCTATGCATCGATGTGCAGCATCTCAAACCTGTTTCACATGGTGTTTTTTAGTTCTCTCTTCACTCAGTTCATCACAGAGAGTGTATCCACAAATGGGAATATCTTTACACACATTCATGGGTCAGTGTAGTCCGATCCCCTGTCTGCGTAAGGCTGTAGTGCAGGAGCTGCTCTGTGTCAGGGTGGACCTGGAGTCTGGTTGGAGGACACGGAAGACCCTGCGTAGCACAGCCCGTCTGAGCAGGATGTAGACCCAGGGGTCCAGGATCTGGTTCCAGGTGGCCATGCGGAGGCCCAACAGAACCAGCTTCTCTGACTGACGTACCGTGTGGCTGGAGCCTCGCCCGCCGCGACAGAACTGACCCACCAGCAGAGAGATGGAGATCTGGTGATGGTGGACAGAAAAGCCACTATGTTAGGGACATAAAAGCCACTGTGGGTCACTGAAAGGCATACTGTATATGAGGTGGGCCTGAATCCATGAGGTGAATATGTTGTAATCTACTATTCATTTTAGAAACACTTATGTGTCTGTGTTTAAACAAGCAAAAGCCTTGTCTACGATAAGCAAGCTACCAATGTTAAACCATCTACAGTATAAACAAGGTCAAATGTTAGTGGAGGCGCTAGCTACTCACTAGAAAGGGGCTCCAGCACACACAGGACACCATCGTGATCAATGTCAACTGGGCCATCATCTCTACATCCAGCGAGCGTAGGGGAGAGGAGGAGGTTCTTCCATATCGTCCTGGTGCTGCTGTAGTGTTTGTCCTCATGCCCTGGGATCTGAGCCTGGCCTGCAGCAGAGCCAGCCCGCTCAGGGTGTTACAAATCAGGGAGAGGCTGAGCGCCGTGAGCCCCAGGCCGGAGAAGGTGAGGGCCAGGCTGGCGTCAGCCGTGGAGAGCGGCCCGTGGACTGTCAGAAAGCACCAGGTACCAGGGAATTGGGTTGTGTAACTACCCACGTCCACCAGGGGGAGCCCGGCCAGCAGCAGGGCCAGGGAGGACAGCAGGAGGACAGCCAGACGCATGTGGGCCACCGTGATCAGGGCAGAGTGGAGAAGGGGCTGGGTAATGCCCATACAACGCTCCACGGCCATGGCACTGCCCAGTAATAGAGGACACAGGCCGAAGAACACCAAGCTGGCACCGAACAGTTGGCAGAACATCCCGGCAGGCTCGGTGGTGTCACGCATTCCTGCAGCCACCCTGTGCCTCCGACTCTTACCCAGGTGCAGATGGAGGGCAAAGGCACCAGGGATCAAATTACCAGCCAGGTCGGTTAGCAGTAGAGCCCCCACTAACAGCAGGAACGGAGCTTTGGCCCGATGTCTGAAGCGTACATAGGACTTGGCCAGGATGCCCAGGGCGCTTAGGTTGGAGAGGCCACCCAGGGTCATGGTGAAACAGGACAATCCAAAGGAGGGAGGGTTGATGGGGGGTGGCAGGGTGGTGGCATTCAGGGTCTGGATGGATGGACAGGGGCAGGAGGAGAAGTTGAGATCAAGGAGGTGGTGGAGGACAGAGGGAGAGGAGGGGGCAGAGACTGTAGCCATGATGTCATAGAGGAGCAAGGAGTATTCAGCTTCAATGCCATCTGCAAAGAATGAGAGATATTAAGTTGAAGACTGGTTCAAACGTTTGTAAGCAAACAGTACTTGCGTATTAGATCTATGTAATCCAGCCTGGTCTCATAGACTAGACGAAACATAGTACATTTAAATCCAGGGCACACAAATTTGTATCATACGTTACGTTTGGTATGGGTACATAAGACAGATGATTACTTAAGTTGGGGTGGATGGGTGCGTGTATAACGCAAATGTCTAGCAACCCAAAGGTTGCTAGTTTGAATCTCATCACGGACAACTTTAGCATTTTAGCTAATTAGTAACTTTTCAACGACTTACTACTTTTTAGCTACTTTGCAACTACTTAGCACGCCCCTAACCATAGCCCCTTTAGCTAACCCTTCCCCTAACCCTAACCCTAACCTTAACCCTTTAACCTAACTCCTAAACTTAACCCTACCCCTAACCTAGGTAACGTTAGCCATCTAGCTATAATTCATAACATATCATACTTTTAGCAAATTCATAACATATTGTATGTTTTGCACATTTGTAACATTGTCCTTTTTGCAAATTTGTGACATAATACGAATTGTAATTCGTAACATATCATACGAAATGGGTGATGGACATCAACAAATGAATGCATACCATACGAAACTAAACATATACTAAATGGAGTGTCATGGATTTACGTGCAGAATTATTCGACATGCTCTGAGACCAGATTGTGTAATCAGTTGTAATAGGACAGGGATGAATACTGGCGTGACTTTAATAGAGACAATTTGAGAATCTGAGAGTCATACTTACATAAGGCCATTGAACAGTTAAAAATAAATTATGTTGAATTGTCAAAATGAAATGTCTCTAAGGGAAATTCATTTTCTGCATGACTACAACTTAGTACTAACTCCTAGATATCTCAAGTGCACCTGTGTGATTATGAGCATTGTATGCTTCACTTTGAGGAGGCACATTGAGTGATTATAATAGTGACAGGTGGTCTGTGTAGGACTCTTGAGGATTTTAACTTTGCATTAGAACAGACCCTGATTGCACTGAAAAGTCTGTAATGAGACACTAATGGGAACTTGCCTGGCGCTTTCTTTGCCTCTGTGCCCTTTCAGGAACCATATCCAAACACTTACAGTGCCTTCGGAAAGTACTCAGACCCCTTGACTTTTTCCACAATTTGTTACGTTACAGCCTTATTCTAAAATTGATTACATTTCCCCCCCTCATCAATCTACACACATTACCCCAAAATGACAAAGCAAGGACAGGTTTTTAGAATTTTTTACTAATTTATTATATATAAAAAACTGAAATATCATATTTACATAAGAATTCAAACCCTTTACTCAGTACTTTGTTGAAGCACCTTTGGCAGTGATTACAGCCTCAAGTCTTCTTGGGTATGACGCTACAAGCTTAGCACACCTGTATTTTGGGAGTTTCTCTCATTCTTTTCTGCAGATGCTCTCAAGCTCTGTCAGGTTGGATGGGGAACATCGCTGCACAGTTATTTTCAGGTCTCTCCAGAGATGTTTGATCGGGTTCAAGTCCGGGCTCTGGCTAGAGACTTGTCTCGAAGCCCCTCTCTCCCGATTGCTCAGTTTGTCCAGGTGGCCAGCTCTAGGAAGAGTCTTGGTGGTTCCAAACTTCTTCCATTTAAGAATGATGGAGGTCACAGTTCCTTCGACCTCGTGGCTTGGTTTTTGCTCTAACATGCACTGTCAACCGTGGGACCTTATATAGACAGGTGTGTGCCTTTCCAAATAATGTCCAATCAATTGAATTTACCACAGGTGGACTCCAATGAAGTTGTAGAAACATCTCATAGATGATCAATGGAAACAGGATGTAACTGAGCTCAATTTTGAGTCTCATAGTAGAGGGTCTGAATACTTATGTAAGTAAGGTGTTTAGGTTATTTTTATTTATTTTTGCAAAAAAATCAATAAACCTGTTTTCGTGGTTGGGGTATTGTGTGTAGATTGATGAGGAAAAAATATAATTTTAGGATAAGGCTGTAACTTAACAAAATGTGGAAAAAGTTGATGGGTCTAAGAGGGGTCTGAATACACCTCTCTGGGAAGAGGTCATGATTAATGACTCATGGTGTATTCATAACAACACACAGGAACTCAAGTCCTTCTGCTCACCCGAGCTATAATTCCTTACAATCAACTGCCAGCCATTTTACCTACCAAGAAAATTCTCGTCAGTTATAGTCACAGCTGTGTACATTCCCCCTCAAGCAGACACCAAGACTGCCATCAAGGAACTTCATATGCAAACTGGAAACCATATATCCTGAGGCTGCATTTATTGTAGCTGGGGATATTAACAAAGCAAATTTGAGAAAAAGGCTACCTAAATTCTACCAGCATATTGATTGCACTATACGCGCATGGGCAAAATCCTTGATCACTGCTACAAACAGGATGAACCAGTGACGTGAACCATTCAACGCTGGTCCGACCAGTCTGAAGCCACGCTTCAAGATTATTTTGATCACACGGACTGGAATACGTTCTGGTCAGCCTCAGAGAACAACATCGACCTATACGCTGACTCGGTGAGTGCATTTATAAAGAAGTGCATTGGAGATGTTGTGCCCACTGTGACTATTAAAACCTACCCTAACCAGAAACTGTGGATGGATGGCGCAAAACTGAAAGCCCGATCCACCGCATTTAACCATGGAAAGAGGTCTGGGAATTTGACTGAATATAAACAGTGTAGTTATTCCCTCCGCAAGGCAATCAAACAAGTGAAATGCCAGTACAGGGACAGCAATTAATTGGCTCAGACACGAGACATATGTGGCAGGGTCTACATGAAATCCCGGACTACAAAAAGAAACCCAGCCACGTTTCGGACACCGACGTCACGCTTCCAGACAATTTAAACACCTTCTTTGCCCGCTTTTAGGATAATACAGTGCCACCGTCGCGGCCCACTAACAAGGACTGCACCCCCCCCCGCCCTCCTTCTCCATGTTAACCCTCTCAAGGCTGTCTCTTATTCATCCCTTTACATTTGTGTGTATAATGTAGTCTTTGTGAATTTGTTAGATTACTTGTTACATATTACTGCACTGTCGGAACTAGAAGCACAAGCATTTCGCTATACTCGCATTAACATCTGCTAACCATGTGTATGTGACCGATAAAATTTGATTTGATTTGGCCCAGACTGCATCCCTAGCCTCGTCCTCAGCGCATGCGCAGACCAGCTGGCTGGTGTGTTTACGGACATATTTAATCGCTCCCTATCCCAGTCTGTTGTCCTCACATGCTTCAAGATGGCTACCATTGTTCCTGTACCCAAGAAGGCACAGATAACTGAACTAAATGACTACCGCCCGGTAGCACTCACTTCTGTTATCATGAGGTGCTTTGAGAGACTAGTCAAGGATCATATCACCTCCACATTACCGGCCACCCTAGACCCACTTCAGTATGCATACAGCCCCAACAGGTCCACAGACGACACAATCGCCATCACACTGCACACTGCCCTATCCCATCTGGACAAAAGGAATACCTATGTAAGAATAATGTTCATTGACTATAGCTCAGCATTCAACACTGTAGAACCCTCCAAGCTCCTCATCAAGCTGGAGGCCCTGGGTCTCAACCCAGCCCTGTGCAATTGGGTCCTGGACTTTCTGACGGGCCGCCCCCCAGGTGGTGAAGGTAGGAAACAACATCTCCACTTTGCTGACCCTCAACACTGGGGCCCCACAAGGGTGCGTGTTCAGCCCCCTCCTGTACTCCCTGTTCACCCACGACTGCATGGCCATACACACCTCCAAGTCAATCATCAAGTTGGCAGACGACACAACAGTAGTGGGCTTGATTACCAACAACGACAAGACAGCCTACAGGGAGGAGGTGAGGGCACTCGGAGGGTGGTGTCAGGAAAACAACCTCTCACTCAACGTCAACAAAACAAAGAAGATGATCATGGACTTCAGGAAACAGCAGAGGGAGCACCACACTATCCACATCGACGGAACAGCAGTGGAAACGGTGTAAAGTTTTAAGTTCCTCAGACAGTGTGGTGAAGAAGGCACAACTGCGCATCTTCAACCTCAGGAGGCTGAAGAAATTTGGCTTGTCACCCAAAACCCTGACAAACTTTTACAGATGCACAATCAAGAGCATCCTGTCGGGCTGTATCACAGCCTGGTACGGCAACTGCACCGCCCTCAACCGCAAGGCTCTCCAGAGGGTGGTGTGGTCTGCACAACGCATCACCAGGGGCAAACTATCTGCCTTCCATGACACCTACAGCACCCGATGTCACAGGAAGGCCAAAAGATCATCATGGACATCAACCACCCGAGCCACTGCCTGTTCACACCGCTATCATCCAGAAAGCGAGGTCAGTACAGGTGCATCAAAGCTGGGACGAGAGACTGAAAAACAACTTCTATCTCAAGGCCATCAGACTGCTAAACAGCCATCACTAACTCAGAGAGGCTGCTGCCTACATAGAGACTCAATCTCTGGCCACTTTAATAAATGGATCACTAGTCACTTTATATAATGCCACTAAATAATGCCACTTTAATAATGTTTACATATCTTACATTACTCATATCACATGTATATACTGTATTTTATACCATCTTTTGCACCTTGCCTATGCCTCTCGGCCATTGCTCATCCATATACTTACATGTACATATTCTCATTCACCCTTTTTAGATTTGTGTGTATTAGGTAGTTGTTGGGGAATTGTTAGATTACTTGTTAGATATTACTGCACTGTCGGAACTAGAAGCACAAGCACTTTGCTACACTCACATTAACATCTGTTAACCATGTGTATGTGACAAATAAAATTTGATTTGATTTGAATGCACTATGTATGCATGGTTACACACACCAGACATGCACGCACACACATCGAACCCGATAACTTCAAGACTTCCCTCAAATCTCTGCCTTAGTGTCACTCTGCACTCTCCAGGCATACATATCCCTTTTCCAAGGTCCTCTAAGAGCACAGCTTCTGTATTTGTCGTGACAGAAATGACACATAACAAGACCCATGGGGCACCCTGGGAGCAGATAGCTGTGCGAATGGGTGATGATTACTCATCATCACAGAACTGAGTACTAGTTACGTGGTTTGGCTGATAAAAAAGAAAGACAGAAAGTCGCACACTCTAAATACTGTATGCTCCCAACAATTGAATGGGTAAACCTAATAACCAAGGATGATTTTTTGGGGCAGATTTTAGTGACAGCTGTTTTTGCTGAATAGTTACAGGCCAACAGACTGGTTTGTGGAGGTTGTTTTCAGGCCTTGCTTTGTGTATGCTTAGACCTTGAGTAATGTTAGTCTTTTCCTGCACAACCTAGTCTCTTGCAGGGAGCATCGGGCCACATTAATTAATTGATAGACAAGTTAGAGAGATTGTTTCTGTTCCATTTATTGTAAATATGGACAACCAAATGCTTTACGAGTAACTTTGATGCCACCTCTATACATCAAAATAACAAAAATATATCTCTTTAAAAGAAAGTTGTTTTTTTACGGTCACAATCCTGCAATGACGACCATTCAATGTATGGTAAAGAAGTAAGATAGAAGGTTCTCTCTCCAAATACATTTATATTTTTTATTTTCTTTAACCTTTATTTAACTAGGCAAGTCATTTAAGAACAAATTCTTATTTACAATGATGGCCTAGGAACAGTGGGTTAACTGCCTTGTTCAGGGGCAGAACGACAGATCTTTACCTTGTCAGCTCGGGGATTCGATCCAGCAACCTTTAGGTTACTGGCCCAACGCTAGAAATGACAACCAAATATGACTAAAAGTAAGTTAATGTTCTCCATACATAGAAAACACACAAAATAGTTTATTATTTAAAAAATATATGCTTTTGGTGGAAAAATACAAAAATGTGGGTCGTTCAAGTGAATCAATTTGCCTATTTCAGACAAAATATGACTTAATTTCAAATGTGTATACATGACATAATATTTTCCATCACGTGTACATGCTTGTGATCCATTTTGATGTAATTTTAATATTATTTCACAATTGTGTTAATACACATACCATTGAAACCCAATGTTGTATTTTTGCAATGTTTCCAGAAAATTGTTCTACAAACTTGAAATTAAAAAAAATACTTATTTTCATAGAGGCCTATTAAAAGTATTTCTGAAGGGCAATAATTTGCATATATCATTTTTTATTTGGATATATGCTTAGGTCTCAATTGGTTAAAGAAAGAGAGTGAAAAACAGATTGCTTAGAGGGTACTTCTGAGCAGCTCAGAACAGAAAATTGATGCAGGGTTATTGCTCTGTGACCGTAGTCCACACTTGAATGAGATGATTACTGATCTCATCACTGAACATGGCCAGCACTCAAGTCTTCATTCATTTCCTCTACAGTCTGCTAGTATAGCTGCCCAATCCACATCAGCCATGCCCGCCTGACAGAGGATAATGATGTTTCACACTCATGAGACAGCTCTTTTCAAACAGAAAATTACAAATTACATCCTTCCTTTCCTTCCTTCCTTCTGCTGGGGTAAAATTACACCTGGCACAAAACAGCAAAATGACATCTCCAGGTGGGCCATGGGAATAATCAGTAGCTTTGTAAACTTGCTGGATAGCTTTTTTTTCACTGTACTCTCTTTCTTTCTGCTGCAGTTTTTTGCACCCTCTCTGTCACTCCCCTCCCCTTCCTTTAGAGGCTTCCTTGCCAATGAAGGTATATCCACAGAGGAACCAAGGCGAATATAAAGCTGCACATTTCAACTTGAGAGAGTAAGTAAAACTGACAAAGAACCTCCCTGATTATAAGACCACAGGCTTCATGTTAGTAGAGACAGGGCAGTGACATTGACCTAAGACGAGCCATTAGTCGTCATGTGATCTGAAGTGAATACATTGCGTTTCCCCTTGATTCTCCTTACTGCGTTGTGCTCCTGTTTGAATCACAGAACACAAGTGCTCCCTATCAAACCTAATTGCAGATGCAACCATGCTATAACAACTGCAAACACATCTCCTCCCCTCACAAACTTGAGAAGAGCTATAGTAGCTAAAATACATATGAAACAGATGGGGGTTCAAATATTATTTAGGATATTTCACTTACATTCAAAGACATTTTGAAGTAACTATTTTGATAGTTTTTCTTTGAAAATAGAAGTAGTTGAATATTGGAATGTATTTAGAAATACATTATTTAATTAACATTTAATTAACATTTAATTACAAAAATCCACATAAAAATCCTTAAATTTAAGGTAGAGATATCTGTTATTTTGCATGTCTCAATCCAACACATCCGCCTATGTTGTCCTTCCGCATCTGCAGTGGAAAGTGGCAGAGCTACAGTGCTGTTTGTCAGACCAGGAGACATCCCTAAAAGGGGTCTTCTCACGAAACCGTCTGTAGCTTCTGAACCATTTGGGCTACAAACTAATATGACGCCACTGTGGAAAGGGGACTCTTCTGAAGGTAACCCATATAAATTCATGGAAGTATGGAGGTAGTTTTGTGCCAACAAAAATAAGGGGTTAAATATGTGTCCAAAAAAATAGATATCTCCTAGATATAGGACAGACACTTCAAAACCGTATTTCTTATGATTTATTTTTTTACTCTCTTTTCTTTCATTTTTGAATGTGTTATTCAATGCGTTTCTATGAGCTATAGTAGTAAAGGCCAAATTCAATATTTTATCAAATCATTTTTTATATATATTTTAGATATACTTTCTACAGTTCTAGATCAAATAGCTAAATGATCCATAGTATGACCATCTTAAAACAATTCCATATGTTAGCTTAGTAACCCCCCCCCCATTTTGATTGATGAGATGACATAGTCAATTAGAACCTAATTGTGGCATAGCGAATTAAAATAATTGAACCAATGTTTTGAATATTTTATTAAGCAATTGCATACCTAGTGCCAACATGATTATTCCTGAGTTAATCACACTTACCTTACACAATCAATCGGGCATGGTTCTTCATATGAATGTCACTTTGTGGAATGATACAGAATGCAGGATTGATGGATGAGGTGTGAAGGTCTTACCCATCCGATACCCAAATCAGCCTGTCTTGTCTGCAGCTGTGCCAGCATGAGTCTGTCAAACTCAATTCTGCAGGCAGAGGAGCACCGTCTCTTCTCTCATTACCATAGTCCAGTCACTGAGACACTCATTGTGACACTCATTTCCTCTCTTTCTCTCTGAGTCTATATCTCCTCTCTCTCTCTCCACTCTCTCTCCCCCTTCCCACCCCCCTCTCTGACTCTTCTGTGGCGTTTATCTGATCTTCGCCCGCAGGACCTGCATAATCTTCTCTCTTAGCCCCTCTCTGGGTGTCTGAGCCCTCCTACTGTCCATCTATTTAGAATTCTCACATATTTTCTCATGTTTTCTCTTGATCACAGACATCATCAACAGGATGTTCTGCCTAATAAAGTCTCTGGTCTGTCTGTGATAACGATTATAAGTAACAGTTGGGCTGCAGGGGGTCAGATGTGTGGCTGTGTGGTCCTGTCACCTTTTTGCCTCCACTAATAATTCTAATTGGTTTCAGTATAAAAAGGCTGTCAAGTAACATATTAGATACATTTTTCATTCCAGTCTCTTATTAGCTGCTCAGGCAATTTTCTAAGATACAATATAATTTAGGGAAGAATACAGATTTGTTTTAATGGTAATATTTTTGTTGTTTGACAGCTTTGTGAGGAGAAAAGTTCAAAGATAAAATAGCTTCTTCATGGAACTTAGAAAATTTGATTGGTAGATATTAGATCATTGGTAGACAATTACATTTGAAAAGGAACTGTAGAGCACCCATAATTAAACCTTTTCATAAAGTATAAAGTATCAGATAAAACAATTTGCAAACATTCAAAACCACCTTCAGACCATTTACTAGACAGAACAGATTTATTTGTATTTATTTTTTCCACATAAAATCTTTAAATGTTTTGTTAATTTCTTTACAGGTCTGGTAGGTAACACAAAGATAAGGCAAGGTAAACAAAACGGGACAGTTCCTCTACATTCCAGCTGAATCTCTTGGTGATAAAGCCATTTAATTTCTTGTTGTTTTCTGTCCCTGAGTAGCAGTCTAACCTCAGAGGAACGTGATGCTGTCTCCTCCTGCATGCACTTCAATTGGCTGTGCCTGAGAGGATTTTGGGTGAGACGCAGCGGTTCCATATTCTCCATCAGTCTCCAAGGCACCTGTGGGGAATCCTGAGAAAGAACAACAAAACAAAACCAGGTAGCATAGCAACAAAAGACAGAGCAGCAGAGAGAGCCACTCGCTTCAGTCAACTCCTGACTGGGGTTCTCATTTGAATTTACATTTAATTATCCTACCTCCTTCCGTGAAGTTTAGAAATAAGCAGTCACCTTGAATGTTCAACCTTAAAGGAGCAATCTGGAGCAAGCTGTAAATGAACAAACCGCTTTGTTAATGTTTTAAAACCTCTTAAGGATCCAACTTTATTTTACAATTTTCGCCTTAAATGACATACCCAAATCTAACTGCCTGTAGCTCAGGACCTGAAACAAGTATATGCATATTCTTGATACCATTTGAAAAGAAACACTTTGAAGTTTGTGGAAATGTGAAATGAATGTAGGAGAATATCACACATTAGATCTGGTAAGAGATTATACAAAGGAAAAAAACAATGCATTCTTTTGTATTTCTTTTGTACCATCATCTTTGAAATGCAAGAGAAAAGGCCATAATGTATTATTCCAGCCCAGGCGCAATTTAGATTTTGTCCACTAGATAACAACAGTGTACGTGCAAAGTTTTAGATTGATCCAATGAACCATTGCATATCTGTTCAAAATGTTCTATCAAGACAACCCAAATGTGCCTAATCGGTTTATTAATACATTTTCAAGTTCATAACTGTCCACTCTCCTCAAACAATAGCATGGTATTATTTCACTGTAATAGCTACTGTAAATTGGACAGTGCAGTTAGATTAACAAGAATTAAAGCTTTCTCCCCATATCAGATATGTCAATGTCCTGGGAAATGTTCATGTAACTTACAACCTCATGCTATTCATATTAGTCTACGTTAGATTAACCGTCCCGTGGGGGTGTGGGGGACACACACACACACTAATCCTGTAGAGGTTAACTAAGGATTGCCCTGCGGTTTGGGGTATATAAATCAAATAGGTGTATCCAATTTCTGCTGGCTTCATGACTGGCTTAAAAAGCAACCCATCTATTTTCTACACACTGACGCTTTTTTAATGGAAATGTGATTCTATCTTGTTGGTGCCCTGTGGTTGTTGTTGCTGGCGCTGCTGAAATCCTTGATGCAAGGAGTCACTTGCCCAAATCTCTGGCAGTATTCATCCAGAAACTTGTAGTGTATAAGAGACATCCATTCCATTCAGTCCTGCCCTTGAGCTGTTCACCCACAATACAGCACAATGACTTTTTGAAAAGGTCTGTCCCACTGGGCACCAACTGGTTGAATCAACGTTGTTTCACTGTCATTTGTCAACGTATTGTGTCAATCAAACAAGATATAACAGTCACATGATTTGCACAGCAAAACAACATGAGCAAGTAGGGAGGGATTGAAACAGCAGTTCAAGATACAACAATTGAAAGATAATATTACTACCTAACAAAGGTCTTTGATGGTGGAGATGCACTAAAGCTTATGTAGCTGAGCTATGCAGCTTAGCTGTGGAATGTCAAAAAATTATACTTTCCAGGAACATTGAAAATAAGTATTTGGATCAAACCACTTTTTTTGAATTGCATTTTTGGCAGCAGTTATGGCACACATTAACAATTTCATCGAATCCAATAGAATGTCAAAATGATTTCCTAGTAAAACAGACCGGGCAACATATATATATTTACTTCTATCAAGGTTTGATGAAGGTATTTAATGTATGTCCAGAGGTCAGAGACCACTGAGCATTCCCAAAAACACATGTACAGTATCTCAGTTTTCAAACCCTTCTTTTTTTCCACATTTAGTTGTGTTAGAGCTTGAATTAAAAATATATTTTTTGTCACTGGCCTACACATAGTATCCCATATTGTCAAAGTGGAATTATGTTTTCAATTTTTTTAAACAAATTAATTAAAAATGAAAAGCTGAGAAGTATTGAGTCAATACGTATTTCACCCCTTTGTTATGGCAAGCCTAAATAAGTACAGGAGTAAAAATCTGCTTAACAAGTCACATAATAAGTTGCATGGATTCACTCTGTGTGCAATAATAGTGTTAAACATGATTTTTTGAATGACTACCTCATCTCTGTACCCCACACATACAATTATCTCTAAGGTCCCTCAGTCGAGCAGTGCATTTCAAACACATATTCAACCACAAAGACCAGGGAAGTTTTCCAATGCCTCGCAAAGAAGGAACTTATTGTTCATGGGTTAAAAAAAGCAGACATTGAATATCCCTTTCAACATGGGGAAGTTATTAATTACACTTTGGATGGTGTATTAAAACACCCAGTCACTACAAAGATACAGGCGTCCTTCCTAACTCTGTTGCCGGACAGGAGGGAAACCGCTCAGGGATTTCACCATGAGGCTGATGGTGACTTTAGAACAGTTACAGAATTTAACGGCTGTGATAGAAAACTGAGGATGGATCAACAACATTGTAGTTACTGACAGAGTGAAAAGAAAAAAGCCTGTACAGAATAAAAAATTATCCAAAAATGAATCCTGTTTGTAACATGGCACTAAAGTAATACTGCAAAAAAATTGGCAAAGCAATTCACCTTTTGTCCTGAATACAAATTGTTATGTTTGGGGCAAATCCAATAAAACATATTTTCAAGCATAGTGGTGGCTGCATCATGTTATGGGTGTTTCAGGATAAAAAAGAAATGGAATGGCACAGGGAAAATCCTAGAGGAAAACCTGGTTCGTTCTGCTTTCCACCAGACACTGGGAGATGAATTCACCTTTCAGCAGGACAATAACTTAAAAGACAAGGCCAAATCTACACTGGAGATCCTTACCAAGAAGACAGTGAATGTTCCTGTGTGGCCGAGTTACATTTTTGACCTAAATCTACTTGAAAATCTATGGCAAGACCTGAAAATGGTTGTCTAGCAATGATCAACAAATATTGCACAGTCCAAGCGTGGAAAGCGCTTAGAGTTACCCTGAAAGACTCACAGCTGTAATCACTGCCAAATGTGCTTCTACAAACTATTGAATCAGGGGTGTGAATACTTATGTAAATTACATATTTCTGTATTTCATTTTCAATACATTTGCAAAAATTGTGTGTAGATGGGTGAGAAAAAAATCTATGTAATCCATTTTGAATTCAGACTGTAACACAACTAAATCTGGAATAAGTCAAGGAGTATGAATACTGAATCAAGAGTGCAACCGTTGAAGATATTATCATCCAAGTTTTATTCAGAAGTGACAATATGGTGTATAATTATGAGAAAACATTGTTCCACATCACCTTCCAGTTCACTTGTTCTCCAAATTGTAGGAGCTAACTGTTCCAGATGGAAGTAACCGCAGGTGCACATTTTTCGGTCTAGTTAATTTTGAAGGAGAGAGTGGAGACCAGGCCAACAGATTTGGGAGTATTCCAAAGAGTCTCATCCAGGGGATGTGTGGCGATAAGGGAATCCCAGCTACTCCGTAGTCTTTTAGAGCAGAGTGGAGCTTAAGGTTAAAACAAGAAGTCCCTGGGAGATAATATCATTCTTTGAGGTCTTGAAAAGTTTGAAGACCTGAATTGTCAAAGAAATTATTTCTACTAGACCATTGACGAAAAAACAAGGGTTTTGAGCCTGATAAGATTAGGCTATTATTCCTGTGAAAAGGGAATGAGATCATGAGATGTCTATTGGCCTGTCTCCACATCCACTCCATTAGCAATTATTGGACCCATTTGGAGACAGAGAATAAGTCTTGTAGTCTAATGGGTTTTATTAAAGCCTCTTCGATGGGATGCCTTGTGGCTTCATTAGTAGGATCTAGAAAATAAAAGTAATATAATTGAAAGTTAGTTAAAACCATTCATTTAAACGGTATGTCATCATGGTACCGAATTTTCTACATAGACAATCTGTAGAAAAAGGCCATCCTGCTCCTCTCCTCTCTACTTCTAACTAACTTCCCCTCACAGTCCCTTCAATTTCCCTTCAGTCTCTTTAGTTTGGCTGTTCAGCCTAATTATTCCTCACTTATCAAAGCCCTGCCATTCCCAACCAATCAGAGCACTTGGAAATGCGCATCTGGACACTTCACCCGCCCATTCGGGTCAGAGTGTTGTCATCATCCAAGGGAAAGGGGGGGGGGGGGGGGGGGGGGGTGTTATCATCATCCAAAGGGGGGTTATACAGGTGGTACCGGTACAGAGTCAATGTGCAGGGGCACCGGTTAGTCAAGGTAATTGAGGTAATATGTACATGTAGGTAGAGTTATTAAAGTGACTATGCATAGATAATAACAGAGTAGCAGCAGTGTAGAAGGGGGGGGGGGAATGCAAATAGTCTGGGTAGCCATTTGATTAGATGTTCAGGAGTCTTATGGCTTGGGGGTAGAAGCTGTTTAGAAGCCTCTTGGACCAAGGCTTGACGGTCCAGTACCGCTTACCTTGCGGTAGCAGAGAGAACAGTCTGTGACTAGGCTGGCTGGAGTCTTTGACGATTTTTAGGGCCTTCCTCTGACACCGTCCTGGATGGCAGGAAGCTTGGCCCTGGTGATGTACTGGGCCGTACGCATTACCCTCTGTAGTGCCTTGCGGTCGGAGGCCGAGCAGTTGCCATACCAGGCAGTGATGCAACCCGTCAGGATGCTCTCGATGGTGCAGTTGTAGAACCTTTTGAGGATCTGAGGACCCATGCCAAATCTTTTCAGTTTCCTGAGGGGGGATAGGTTTTGTCGTGCCCTCTTCACAACTCTCTTGTTGTGCTTGGACCATGTTAGTTTGTTGTTGATGTGGACGCCAAGGAACTCTCAACCTGCTCTACTACAGCCCAGTCGATGAGAATGGAGGCATGCTCGGTCCTCCTTTTCCTGTAGTCCACAATTATCTCCTTTGTCTTGATCACGTTGAAGGAGAGGTTGTTGTCCTTGCACCACACGGCCAGGTCTCTGACCTCCTCTCTATAGGCTGTCTTGTCACTGGGCAGCTCTCGGCTGTGCTTCCCTTTGTAGTCTGTAATAGTTTGCAAGCCCTGCCACATCCGGCGAGCGTCGGAGCCGGTGTAGTACGATTCAATCTTAGTCCTGTATTGACGCTTTAACTGTTTGATGGTTTGTCGGAGGGCATAGAGGGATTTCTTATAAGCTTCCGGGTTAGAGTCCCGCTCCTTGAAAGCGGCAGCTCTACCCTTTAGCTCAGTGCGGATGTTGCCTGTAATCCATGGCTTCTGTTTGGGGTATGACCCCATGTTGTAAGTGTAATGCCATTTCCCTATTATTCATGTACATGTGTATATTGCATAGTTATAACACTTAACTAATACTGTTTACATGTGTGCATATATTTCCCTTATAGAACCACAACAGTAAGATTTGAAGTAATTTGGATTACCACACATAAAGAACTTTGAGGGTATCAGCTGTGTCTGTGTGATTGTGTTGATTACCAAGTGTTCAGTATGGGCCTCAACATCATGTTCTGACCGGACAGCACTATAGTGGGCAAAACCAAACCAATCAGTTATAAGTACATAGCGGGTAAGGGCATTCACAGCCAACCGCTCAGACGGGTGAGGAAATACCAGCCAACCGTTTTTACTCAATCCTTGTATAAAATATGTTGCATTTCTACTTTTGAAACAACGTTAGATCTTCAATGTTATATCCAATATCAGAAAAAAATAGGCTGGAAAGCACCACCTACTGGACATTTCTACAGCTATCCCTTTGGTCTCCTTTCCAGAGTTTTAACAGAGCCCTGCTTAGATTTGATATTTGTCACTGACTACCACCAATGTGCTATCATGAGAATGATTATTGAGAGATCTCTTAACAACTAAATAGATTCACTGATGCGATCAAAGTCATTCCAAAGGGTGGGTTTAACAGAGCAAATTAAATGTAACCATACTTCATAAAGCATAATCATCAATGATACTATTTAGGCCTATAGCATTTGTGAAGTCATCAACAACTATTGTTTGAATTCAAACCAGGGTTCAACTAAAACTATACAATACAAATAGGCATAAGGTTTCAAGCATTGGTTGATTTCAAATTTAATCTACGAGTTAATAATAAACATGTTGGATTCATGTCTTCATCTCAACCAAAAATCTAAGGTAGCCCTTTCCTGCAGCCAAACGACCAAATCACCCTCTAGTGGCCTCATGGGTGGAATGTTATTGATATGTTAATCAACATAAACCATTTTTAAAGTCCGAAAATCCGGAGTTTCTTTGTCGAACCGTTTTGTTATATTTCAGTCTTCTGTGATGTACAGTTGAAGTCGGAAGTTTACATACACTTAGGTTGGAGTCATTAAAACTCGTTTTTCACTTATAATTCACTGTATCACAATTCCAGTGGGCCAGAAGTTTACATACGCTAAGTTGACTGTGCCTATAAACAGCTTGGAAAATTCCAGAAAATTATGTCATGGCTTTAGAAGCTTCTGATAGGCTAAATGACAGTCGTTTTAGTCAATTGGAGGTGTACCTGTGGATGTATTTCAAGGCCTACCTTCAAACTCAGTGCCTCTTTGCTAGACGTCGTGGGAAAATCAAAAGAAATCAGCCAAGACCCCCGAAAAAATTTGTAGACCTCCACAAGTCTGGTCCATCCTTGGGAGCAATTTCCAAACGCCTGAAGGTACCACGTTCATCTGTACAAACAATAGTACGCAAGTATAAACACCATGGAACCACGCAGCCGTCATACTGCTCAGGAAGGAAACGCGTTCTGTCTCCTAGAGGTGAACGTACTTTGGTGCGAAAAATACCAATCAATCCCAGAACAACAGTTAAGGACCTTGTGAAGATGCTGGAGGAATCAGGTACAAAAGTACCTATATCCACAGTAAAACGAGTCCTATATCGACATAACCTGAAAGGCCGCTCAGCAAGGAAGAAGCCACTGCTCCAAAACCGCCATAATACATAGGGACAAACATCGTACTTTTTGGAGAAATGTCCTCTGGTCTGATGAAACAAAAATTTAACTCTTTGGCCATAATGACCATCGTTATGTTTGGAGGAAAAAGGGGGAGGCTTGCAAGCTGAAGATCACCATCCCAACCGTGAAGAACGGTGGTGGCAGCATCATGTTGTGGGGGTGCTTTGCTGCAGGAGGGACTGGTGCACTTCACAAAATAAATGGCATCATGAGAGGAAAATTAGTTGGATATATTGAAGCAACATCTCAAGACATCATTCAGGAAGTTAAAGCTTGGTCGCAAATGGGTCTTCCAAATGGACAATGACCCCAAGCATACTTCCAAAGTTTTGGCCAAATGGCTTATGGACAACAAAGTCAAGGTATTGGAGTGGCCATCACAAAGCCCTGACCCCAATCCCATAGAAAATTTGTGGGCAGAATTGAAAAAGCGTGTGCGAGCAAGGACTCAGATACACCAGCTCTGTCAGGAGGAATGGGCCGAAATTAACCCAACTTATTGTGGGAAGCTTGTGGAAGGCTACCCGAAACATTTGACCCAAGTTAAACAATTTAATGGCAATCTACCAAATACTAACTGAGTGTATGTAAACTTCTGACCCACTGGGAATGTGATGTAAGAAATAAAAGCTGAAATAAATCAGTGATAACAGTGATAACACGTTGTTTTATAAATAGAAAATATCTGACATTGTATTCCAATTTGAACTTTGTTGTTATTTAAATGGTTGAAACCACATTGATAACAGATTTTGATGACAACTACACCAAAAATCAAACATTGTTTTTCAATTGGAATTTTGTTGTGCTTTTAGATGGTTTTTAGATGGTTGATAACACATTGGGAATTCCACACACTTCTGGCTGTCTTTTTGAGTGGGTGAATAAAGGTTGAAATCTCATGGAGCAACGTTTCAACCAAATATTACACACATTTCCACGTTGAAATTATGAAGGTATGCTCATTGGGGTGATTGTGTTCCATCTGAGCAGATGAAGAAAATTAACAGCAGAGAGAGGGAAGTAAGTGCTTCTGTATTCCTATCCATCTTCTGCTCTGTATGGGACCCCTGGCCAGGTGAATAGCACTAACACAAAGGGCAGTTGGAGTTGGAGAGAGGGATAGAGGAGGATTGGAGAGAAGGGTAAATACAGGGAGAGGAGAAGAGAGAAAGTTGGGGTTGCAGTCTTTGATAATGACCTTCATTCAATGATTTATATATACACTCTAGATGACTAACAGGGGGCGCTGTTTTGAGCCTACATGCCTCCATCTTGGCACTCCCCCACCATTGTTACAAATATTTTGTAAGCTAAAGAAATGCATTTATTTATGTCTAAAAAATGTATTTATTTATGTCTTGTTTTTGCCATGTTTATTATATTAATGCATAATTTTAAATTATATTTTGTGAGCTAAACATAAACATTTAAAATTGTAAAATATGATAATACATTTTCCTTACAGTATCCTTTTTAGAAAGTACTGTACTTACTGTCCCCACTACAACAACACAAATACTTAAAATATTTTCCTGCAGTCAATGACCAAAAGCGCCCTCTAGTGGCCTTGTGCGTGGAAAGTTATTCATATTTTTCATGATTTAATAATGAATAAACATTATTTTAAAAGTCCCGCCTGAAAATCCGGTGTTTCTATGTCATTGTTTTAACATTTTGCAAATATTCTGCGCAGAACATATGCACGCACATTCAGTTTCTACAGCCTTTGACCTTTACAACAATGTACAACATGTTCTATTCGGTTGAAGTATTACGACATAACAGACATAGCATGTATGCGTATCCCTCCCTATGCAGTGATTTAGCATGTGCCCCTCACACAACACAATATTGCACAAGGCTTGTACGCTGTGCTTTTGTATCTATCTGGTAAACAATTGGATAGGTCTTTGTCATTCAACAGCGGCATATTCTGTCTATCCTTATAGTATTTCAGTCACATATACATGGCCTGTATTGCCCATCCCCCACCAAAATGATTTGACCCTGACAGTTGCTGTTCAGCATGGAGGCTTGTTTTGGTGGAAGACGCATTCAAGCAAGGCATGGCCTTATTCTGCTGGGTCACACTTGTAAGTAGCACCATTGGATATGTTTATTGATTATTGGTGTTATTGGTGTTATTGTTATAGCTACAATGTGTAGTTATTGCTATAAATGTTAGTTACATAGTGCATTCAGGATTCATAGAATGCCATTGTAGCCGGTAACATAAAACACATTATAATGCGAACACAAAGTTCAGATTGAAATATATTATATAACAAAATGCGTCTGACATGTAAATATGGAATTCTGTCAGCTCTGTTTATGACATTTATTTTATGTATAACTTTATCGCCGGAGAAAATTGAGATGCTAGAGATGCTAGTCTGCCAAGAGACTCAACTAGCAATTCCATCACTTCCTGTAAATTGCGCTTGCGCAATGAAGATTCAGGCAGAAGTCACTGGAAGTAATCTTATTTTGAGTAAAAGTTGAGTATCATGATTTTCTATTTAGTCTAGCTCGCACAAGTCGGAGAATCTTCTATCGACTACTTTCCATTCCCTGTCCACTGTCATAAAAACAAAAAATATGTTTATTTCGGCCTGTTCAATGTGAATTGTTCAATAGCATAAGCAGTTTGAAGCATATTTGATTGGAAACAAGTTGCTGTGATAATGTTAGGCCGATCTGTCTTAGGGCTGGTTAAGGCTACCACACATTTTGGGGCTGTTTTGCTTCCGCTGGTCCTGGGGCCCTTGTTAAGGTCAACGGCATCATGAACTCTACAAGTACCAGGACATTTAAGTCAAAAACCTAGTTGCCTCTGCCAACAGGCTGAAACTTGGCAGCAAGTTGATCTTCCAGCAAGACGATGACCCCAAGCACACATCAAAATCTACAAAGAAATTGGCCACAAAATCAACATTTTGCAATGGCCATCTCAGTCTCCGGACTTGAACCACAATGAACCTGTGTTTTGAATAGAAGAGGGCAGTCCATAAGTGCAGACCGAAGGATATCAAGGATCTGGAAAGATTCTGTATGGATTGGGAGATCCCTCCCAATGTGTTCTCCAATCTCATAAAACATTATAGAAAAAGGCTAAGTGTCAATATCCTCGCAAGGGGATTTAAAAAAATGTATTTCACCTTTATTTAACCAGGTAGGCCAGTTGAGAACAAGTTCTCATTTACAACTGTGGCCTGGCCAAGATAAAGGAAAGCAGTGTGACACAAACAACAGAGTTACACATGGGATAAACAAACATACAGTCAATAACACAATAGAAAAATCTATATACAGTGTGTGCAAATGTAGTAAGATTAGGGAGGTAAGGCAATATATAGGCCATAGTGGCGAAATAATTACAATTTAGCATTAACACTGGAGTGATAGATGTGCAGAAGATGATGTGCAAGTAGAGACACTGGGGTGCAAAGGAGCAAAAATAAATAACAATATGGGGATAAGGTAGTTGGGTTGGCTATTTACAGATGGGCTGTGTACAGGTGCAATGATCAGTAAGCTGCTCTGACAGCTGGTGCGTAACGTTAGTCACCAATTTGTTCCAGTCATTGGTAGCAGAGAACTGGAAGGAAAGGCGGCGAAAGGAGGAGTTGGCTTTGGGGATGACCAGTGAAATATACCTGCTGGAGCGCGTGCTACGGGCGGTGCTGCTATGGTGATCAGTGAGCTGAGATAAGGCGGGGCATTACCTAGCAAAGACTTATAGATGACCTGGAGCCAGTGGGTTTGGCGACCTATATGAAATGAGGGCCAGCCAACGAGAGCATACAGGTCGCAGTTGTGGGTAGTATATGGGGCTTTGGTGACAAAACAGATGGCACTGTGATAGACTACATCCAATTTGCTGAGTAGAGTGTTGGAGGCTATTTTGTAAATGACATCGCCTAAGTCAAGGATCGGTAGGATAGTCAGTTTTACGAGGGTATGTTTGGCAGCATGAGTGAAGGATGCTTTGTTGTAAAATAGGAAGCCGATTCTAGATTTAATTTGTCTAGAGGTTTGTTAACACAGTGTCCAAAGAAGGGCCAGAAGTATACAGAATGGTGTTGTCTGCATAGAGGTGGATCAGAGAATCACCAGCAGCAAGAGCGACATCATTGATATATACAGAGAAAAGAGTCGGCCCAAGAATTGAACCCTGTGGCACCCCCATAGAGACTGCCAGAGGTCCGGACAACAGACCCTCCGATTTGACACACTGAACTCTAGTAGTTGGTGAACCAGGCGAGGCAGTAATTTGAGAAACAAAGGCTGTTGAGTCTGCCGATAAGAATGCAGTGATTGACAGAGTCAAAAGCCTTGGCCAGGTTGATGAAGACGGCTGTACAGTATTGTCTTTTATCGATGGCGGTTATGATATCGTTTAGGACCTTGAGCGTGGCTGAGGTGCACCCATGACCCGCTCGGAAATCAGATTGCATAGCGGAGAAGGTACGGTGGGATTCGAAATGGTCGGTGATCTGTTTGACCCATCCCGGATCCGGGATCCTCCTCATCAAAAAAGCTGACTAGCATAGCCTAGCCTAACGGGACAGTGATATCATATAATATAATTTTCATGAAATCACAAGTCCAATACAGCAAATGAAAGATAAACATCTTGTGAATCCAGCCATCATTTCCGATTTTTTAAATGTTTTACAGCGAAAACACAATATGTATTTCTATTAGCTAACCACAATAGCCAACACACAACTGCATATTTTCACCATGTTTCCACCGCATAGGTAGCTTTCACAAAACCGACAAAATAGAGATAAAATTAGTCACTAACCAAGAAACAACTTAATCAGATGACAGTCTTATAACATGTTATACAATACATTTATGTTTTGTTCGAAAATGTGCATATTTGAGGTATAAATCATAGTTTTACATTGCAGCCACCATCAAAAATAGCACCAAAGCAGCCAGAATAATTACAGAGAGCAACGTGAAATACATAAATACTCATCATAAAACATTTATGAGAAATACATGGTGTACAGCAAATGAAAGATAAACATCTTGTGAATCCAGCCAATATTTCAGATTTTTTAAGTGTTTTACAGCGAAAACACAATATATATATATTTCTATTAGCTCACTACAGTAGCCAAACACACAACGCAATTTACTCCCCGCAAAAAAATAGCTTGCACAAAACCGACAAAATAGAGATAAAATTAATCACTAACCTTGAACAAATTCATCAGATGACGGTCTTATAACATCATGTTATACAATACAACTATGTTTTGTTCGAAAATGTGCATATTTAGAGCTACAAATCCTGTAGCATCGATTCACCAGAATCTCCGGAGATATTTTGGACACTCACCTAATCTGACCAAAGAACTTATCATAAACTTTACATAAAAATTCTTGTTGTATGGCAAATGAAAGATACACTGGTGTCACGATCGTCTATGGGTGAATGAATGGACCAAGGCGCAGCGTGATATGAATACATCTTCTTTTATTAGACGACGAAGATGAACACGAAACGAAACACTTATACAAACTATACAAAACAACAAACGACCGTGAAGCTACAAACGAAAGTGCACACACAAGCTACTTACGTTCAACATAGACAATTACCCACATTAACCTAATGCCTATGGCTGCCTTAAATATGGCTCCCAATCAGAGACAATGAATGACAGCTGTCTCTGATTGAGAACCCTTCAGGCAACCATAGACTTACCTAGACAACTACACTAGACACGGCCCCATACACATACAACACCCATAGACACTACAAAAACACATACATTCCCCATGTCACACCCTGACCTAACTAAAATAATAAAGAAAACAAAGATAACTAAGGCCAGGGCGTGACAACTGGTTCTTAATGCAACCGCTGTGTTAGATTTTTTAAAATAACTTTACCATAACATACAGCTTGCGTTATTGCGAGACAGCGCTCCCCAAAACGGCGGAGAATAGGACTCAACATTTTACACATAAATACGAAATAACATCATAAATGTTTTCTTACTTTTGATGTTCTTCCATCAGAATGTTGTACAAGGAGTCCTTGGTCCAGAATAAATCGTTGTTTGGTTTTAGAATGTCCATTTCATCTGTCGAATTCGCGCCACAATGCTAGCCAAGGTTGCTAACATTCCCATCCTCTCTTGACGCAAAGAACGGAAAACTCCAAAAGTCCCAATAAACGTTGAATAAACTGATAAAACTCGGTTGAAAAAAACTACTTTATGATGTTATTATCATATGTATCAAATAAAATCAGAGCCGGAGATATTCGCCGTGTAAACCGAACGCTTTTCAGAACACAATGTCGAGCTCCGCCGCGCGCCTGAGAAGACAAAGAAAATTCCGGACCTGTCACTCCAAAAGCTCTTGTTCGGCCTCAGATCAAGCTAGACACCCCATTCCACCTTCCACTGCCTGTTGACATCTAGTGGAAGGCGTATGAAGTGCATGCATATCGATAAATAAAAGCCAGTTGAATAGGCAGGCCCTGAAACAGAGCCTCGTTTTCAGATTTTTCACTTCCTGTATGGAAGTTTGCTGCAAAATGAGTTCTGTTTTACTCACAGATATAATTCAAACAGTTTTAGAAACTTGAGAGTGTTTTCTATCCAATAGTAATAATAATATGCATATTGTATGATCTAGAAAAGAGTACGAGGCCGTTTCATTTGGGCACGATTTTTTCCAAAGTGAAAACAGTGCTCCCCTATTGACAAGAAGTTATTAACTTGGCTTTCGAAGACTTTAGAAAGGCAGGGTAGGATAGATATAGGTCTGTAACAGTTTGGGTCTAGAGTGTCCACAGAGGGGGATGACTGTGGCAGCTTTCCAATCTTTAGGGATCTCAGACGATGCGAAAGAGAGGTTGAACAGGCTAGTAATAGGGGTTGCAGCAATTGAGGAGGATAATTTTAGAAAGAGAGGGTCCAGATTGTCTAGCCCAGCTGATTTGTAGGTGTACAGATTTTGCAGCTCTTTCAGAACATCAGCTATCTGGATTTGGGTGAAGGAGAAATGTGGGAGGCTTTTGCAAGTTGCTGTGGGGGGTGCAGAGCTGTTGGCTGGGGTAGGGGTAGCCAGGTGGAAAGCAAGGCCAGCCGTGGAAAAATGCTTATTGAAATTCTCGATTACTGTAGATTTATCGGTGGTGACAGTGTTTCCTAGCCTCAGTGCAGTGGGCAGCTGGGATATTCTCATATTCTCCATGGACTTTACAGTATCCCAGAACCTTTTGGAGTTTGTGCTACAGAATGCAAATTTCTGTTAGAAAAAGCTAGCCTTTGCTTTCCTAACTGCATATCACAGGGGCTATTTGATGCTAATGCAGTACACCACAGGATGTTTTTGTGCAGTCAAGTCTGGAGTGAACCAAGGGCTATATCTGTTCAAGTTACATTTGAATGGGGCATGCTTATTTAAGATGGTGAGGAAAGCACTTTTAAAGAATAACCAAAGTGTGCACAAAGTGCACAAAGTATTTAACAATTGTTTCTTTAACATATTTTTCTCTGAGCAATTTATTTTTATAAAACAATATAATTTTCTATTTTTTTTAGCATACATTATAGCTCATTATTTGTATTATTTATTTTATGCAGTCTGTTTTATTCATCTTTATCAAGGGTTCCAATAATTTTGGAGGTGACTGTTTATAAGCAATTATAATAAATCAAGGTGTCACGCCCTGGCCTTAGTTATCTTTGTTTTCTTTATTATTTTAGTTAGGCCAGGGTGTGACATGGGGGATGTATGTGTTTTGTATTGTCTAGGGTTTTTTGTATGTTTATGGGGCAGTGTTTAGTCTAGGTGTATGTATGTCTCTGGTTGCCTAGATTGGTTCTCAATTAGAGACAGCTGTCTATCGTTGTCTCTGATTGGGAGACATATTTAGGCAGCCATAGTCATTAGGTAGTTTGTGGGTGATTGTCTATGTCTATGTGTAAGTTGCCAGTGTCTGCATTTATTGTTTGTATAGCTTCACGTTCGTCTGTTTGTTGTTTTGATTAGTTTATATAGTGTTCGTTTCGTTTTCGTCTTCATCATTAAAGAAGAATGTATTGTTATCACGCTACGCCTTGGTCCTCCTCACTTAAATGTTACGACGAACGTGACAGAATCACCCACCAACCTAGGACCAAGCAGCGTGGGAAAAAGCAGCAGCAGCGATCGCAGGACTCATGGAATTGGGAGGAAATTCTGGACAGCGGAGGACCCTGGGCACAACCTGGAGAATATCGCCACCACCCTCGTGAAGAGCTGGAGGCAGCTAAAGCCGAGAGGCGGTGGTATGAGGAGGCAGCACGGAAGCGAGGCTGGAAGCCTGAGAGTCAGCCCCAAAAATTTATTTGGTCTGCTCCAACTTCCCGGGCTTACCGTGGAGAGCGAGAGTACGGGCAGACACCGTGTTATGCGGAAGAGCGCACGGTGTCTCCTGTACGTGTGCATAGCCCGGTGCGGTACATCCCAGCTCCTCGTATCGGCCCGGGCTAGAGTGGGCATTGAGCCAGGTGCCATGAAGCCGGCTCAACGCATCTGGTCTCCAGTGCGTCTCCTCGGGCCGGTGTACATGGCACCAGCCTTACGCATGGTGTTCCCGGTTCGCCAGCACAGCCCAGTGCGGGTTATTCCACCTACCCGCACTGGTCGGGCTACGGGGAGCATTCAACCAGATAAGGTTGGGCAGGCTCGGTGCTCAAGGGAGCCAGTACGCCTTCACGCTCCGGTATATCCGGCGCCACCTCCTCGCCCCAGCCCAGTACCACCAGTGCCTACACCACGCACCAGGCTTCCAGTGCATCTCCAGAGCCCTGTTCCTCCTCCACGCACTCGCCCTGTGGTGCCTGTCTCCAGACCGGTACCACCAGTTCCGGCACCACGCACCAAGCCTCCTGTGCGACTCCAGAGCCCTGTGCGCCCTGTTGCTGCTCCCCGCACTAGCCTTGAGGTGCGTGTCCTTAGCCCGGTACCACCAGTTCCGGCACCACGCACCAGGCCTACTGTGCGCCTCAGCCGGCCAGAGTCTGCCGTCTGACCAGCGCCGTCTGCTCTGTCCGTCTGCCCAGCGCCGTCTGAGCTACCCGTCTGCCCAGCGCCGCCTGCGATGCCCGTCTGCCAAGCGCCATCTGAGCTGTCCGTCTGCCCAGCGCCGCCTGCGTTGCCCGTCTCCCCAATGCCGTCTGAGCCGCCCGTCTGTCCTGAGCCGCTAGAGCCGTACGTCAGTCAGGAGCCGCCAGTGCCGCCTGGCAGTCAGGACCTGCCAGAGCCGCCAGTCAGCCAGGAGCTGCCAGAGCCGCCAGTCAGCCAGGAGCTGCCAGAGTCATCAGTCAGCCAGGACCTGCCAGAGTCGCCAGTCAGCCAGGACCTGCCAGAGTCGCCAGTCAGCCAGGAGCTGCCAGAGCCGCCAGTCAGCCAGGACCTGCCAGAGTCGTCAGTCAGCCAGGACCTGCCAGAGTCGTCAGTCAGCCAGGACCTGCCAGAGTCGTCAGTCAGCCAGGACCTGCCAGAGTCGTCAGTCAGCCAGGACCTGCCAGAGTCGTCAGTCAGCCAGGACCTGCCAGAGCCGTCAGTCAGCCAGGACCTGCACTTATTGTTTGTATAGCTTCACGTTCGTCTGTTTGTTGTTTTGATTAGTTTATATAGTGTTCGTTTCGTTTTCATCATTAAAGAAGAATGTATTGTTATCACGCTGCGCCTTGGTCCTCCTCACTTAAATGTTACGACGAACGTGACACAAGGTACTTCAAGGCAAACATTTCAAATTTCTTGTTTTCATACCGTGTGACTCTGACTCGCAAACCCATTGAGGCCCTAAATAACCGGCTGAAATTGCCTTTGTCAGTTTGCATCTTCTGAGATGAGAGACAATCTGATAGAGACTATCCCCACCCATTCAGAGTTTGACATCTGTACTAAGACAAACAGTTCTGAACCAATCAGAAACCTTTTCAAAACAATTCCACATCAGATTCAGGTAGACTACAAATGCAGTTGCCTTAATCTAAAACGGAGACAGAAAAACATTTCTTAGATATACAGTATCTTGAACCACATTTAACAAAATAAAATCAAGCTACACAGATACAAAATATTTTTATATTTTATACAATTAAAATATCGCATGGCAAATAAAGGTCTAAAAACAGAGAAGTTACAGTACAGTGATAAAAGCATGCCATTTCCCAGTAAAAAAACAGTCATACAAATGATCTTTACAAAGAAAATATTTACAATGATTTTAATTTATCCTTATTTGACAGGATGCACACCTTACTAGAAACAATAACAGTCATGATCATGATTCTTGTAATTTTTTTGGTTGACCTCTTTTAAATTTGAGATACAATTATAAAACTATATACACAAAATATACATTTCAATCTGACTCTCACAACTCGACCTTTGATGGTTATGTTTTAAACAATGATTTTAAAAAATAAAACCATGATAGTTTATGACTATTTTTATAATTTGTTGCTTTCATCTGTTATGTATTTTAAGATCAGAGAAAGTACCTGGATAATGCATAATGTAATAATCCATGATGAGTTGTCCCTGGTTAAACCATGCAGGACTAGTCCACTCTTCTACAGTAGGAGGGGGTTTCTCATCAGCATTATATAATCCAAAGAATATCAAGGTTGGAAAAAGACACATGAAACTGTCAATAGGAAAATCAGTGTAAAACAATAAATAACTTTGTTATCGTTACTCTTTGGAGTTTTAGCTTAAAATAATATTCAGGCCAGCCCAACGAGAAAGTACAGTAAAATTTACAGAATCTTTAAAAAATGTGCACAATACTGCTTAAAGCGAAATATAGTTGTCACAAAAAAACGGACAACAACCATCCCATCAATCTATCCTGGTCCTTTTGTGCTCTTTTGGCAAGACAGCGCAAACAGATCTCGGACCAGGCAAGCATTAACTTATGCCTGTCATTAAACCAGGGTGATTATGGTTTTATAAAACTCCCAGATGTTGCTAGGTCACGAGGTCAGGCATCATGGGGTCATGTCCAGCAACTAGCGTCCAGCCCCTTAGATCTGAGACTCTCCCGTGTTCTGGGCGCTCTTGGATGTCTGGGGGACACAGACAGAGAGAGGGGAAAGACAGACAACAACGTCAATCAGTTGCTTTTTGATCAGACTCCGTCATCACAGTCCTTGATTATTAATGCACAAGTGGCTCTGCTTTCTCTCTCTTTCACCCGCCAGACAAAATGCTTCACTTAACACCTTCCTCACCCACCTCATTATCTTTAGGGAGCTTCGGCTCTGGCCCAGAATCACACGTTTGCCTATTTTATGGAAATCACAAATTACAGTTCTTTTCCTCCTTTGTTGTGCTTTGAAAGGTTTTTTAAAATTGCCTTTGAGCAATCTCACTTGAAGGAAATGACTAGACTGATCACACCTCTGCTCAGGCCTGAACATGATGTCCCAAACTACGGTCAGTAATGATTAACGATTAAATGAATGGACTGATTAATTAAAGATGTCTCTGGATGGGGAAAGAAGTGAGAATTTTACAATGCGCTGTAAAACAAATGTTCCAAATTGGCCGTTAACCTGATAAGAGTGTGCCCTCTGAGAAATTGAGATTGAAGTACTCTGAAGTTTGGATGAATGCACATTTGACTTGTATCTAAATATTCTAATATGCTTATATCCTTTGTATAATTCAGTACATGTAATATGTAATGTAGAACTTTAACTTGCAGATCAGCCTTAATAATATTACAGATTCTATCAAGCAAATTTGTCTAATTTCTAATGCCCCTATTATTATTATTATATATTGTTTTTCAGCACTATCAATCCTCCCCTGATTGGAGAAAACTAACGGCCAACAATACTTATTCTACTGCTACTCACATGTATCTTCCCTCACATATACAGTACACTCTAATCTTAATTCCAACCCTCCGATGTCTACAGACTAACCCATCTTTCCTAGTACACTACCATTTTACTATTACCTTTTGCAATACATCCTTCTATTTTACTGTGATGTCTTACAAGCGTCTTGAACCTCTCTATTTGTACCATTTGTACCAAGATTACCCTAAAGATAAATACTTTACCGAAGAGTGTAATCATATTTCCCATCGATTGATCGTGGTTTTTCAGATCTCCTAACAGTACTGTTTGTAGGTCCATCTGAACAGAGATATGACTTACAGTGGCTTGCGAAAGTATTCACCACCCTGGAATTGTTCATATTTTGTTGCCTTACAACCTGGAATTAAAATTGATTTGTTGGGGGTTTGTATCATTTGATTTACACAACATGCCTACCATTTTGAAGATGCAAAATATTTTTTATTGTGAAACAAACTAGAAATAAGTAAAAAAAGATAACTTGAGTGTGCATAACTATCCCCCCCCTCAAGTCAATACTTTGTAGAGCCCCCTTTTGCAGAAATTACAGCTGCAAGTCTCTTGGGGTATGTCTCTATAAGCTTGGCACATCTAGCCACTGGGATTTTTGCCCATTCTTCAAGGCAAAACTGCTCCAGCTCCTTCAAGTTGGATGGGTTCCGCTGGTGTAGAGCAATCTTTAAGTCATACCACAGAATCTCAATTGGATTGAGGTCTGGGCTTTGACTAGGCAATTCCAAGACATTTAAATGTTTCCCCATAAATCACTCGAGTGTTGCTTTAACAGTATGCTTATGGTTATTGTCCTGCTGGAAGGTGAACCTCCGTCCCAGTCTCAAATCTCTGGAAGACTGAAACAGGTTTCCTTCAAGAATTTCCCTGTATTTAGCCCCATCCATCATTCCTTCAATTCTGACCAGTTTCCCAGACTCTGCCGATGAAAAACATCCCCACAGCATGATACTGCCACCACCATGCTCCACTGTGGGGATGGTATTCTCGGGGTGATGGGGGTGTTGGGTTTGCACCAGACTTGATGGCCAAAATCTACATTTTTGTCTCATCTGACCAGAGTATCTTCTTCCATATGCCTTTTGGTGAACACCAAACGTGTTGGCTTATTTTTTTTAAGCAATGTCTTTTTTCTGGCCGCTCTTCCATAAAGCCCAGCTCTGTGGAGTGTACGGCTTAAAGTAGTCCTATGGACAGATGCTCCAATCTCTGCTGTGGAGCTTGACAGGTTATCTTTGGTCTCTTTGTTGCCTCTCTGATGTGCCCTCCTTGCCTGGTTCATGAGTTTTGGTGAGCGGCCGTCTCTTGGCAGGTTTGTTGTGGTGGCATATTCTTTCATTTTTTTAATGGATTTAATGGTGCTCTGTAGGATGTTCAAAGTTTCTGATATTTTTTTATAACCCAACCCTGATCTGTACTTCTCCACAACTTTGTCCCTGACCTGTTTGGAGAGCTGCTTGGTCTTCATAGTGCCGCTTGCTTGGTGGTGGTGTTGTAGACCCTGGGGCCTTTTAGAACAGGTGTATACGTATATACTGAGATCATGTGACAGATCATGTGACACTTAGATTGCACACAGGTGGACTTTATTTAACTAATTATGTGACTTCTGAAGGTAATTGGTTGCACCAGATCTTATTTAGGGGCTTCATAGCAAAGGGGGTGAATACATATGCACGCACAACTTTTCAATTTTTTTTATTTTTTCATTTTTTACATTTCCCTTCACCAATTTGGACTATTTTGTGTATGTCCATTAGATGAAATACAAATAAAAATCAATATAAATTGCAGTTTGTAATGCAACAAATAGGAAAAATGCCAAGGGGGATGAATACTCCTGGACCTGACTGCAAAATCGAGCCACTAAAGGACAGTGTAACAAACGTCTACATCGTCCTCCTCCTCAGACGAGGAGAGGCGAGAAGGATCAGATGACCAATATGCAGCGTGGTAATTTGACATAACGATGTTTATAAAGAATAAAAGACGAACACGAAAAACACTTGAGAATTTACAAAATAATAAACGGAGTCAACAGACCTGAACAAACGAACTTACATAACACGAAGAACGCACGAACAGGAAAATAGACTACACAAAAACCGAACGAACAAACGAAACAGTCCCATGTGGTGCAAACAGACACAGACACGGAAGACAACCACCCACAACAAACAATGTGAAACAACCTACCTTAATATGGTTCTCAATCAGAGGAAACGTAAACCACCTGCCTCTAATTGAGAACCATATCAGGTAACCCATTAACCAACATAGAATGCCCACCCCAACTCACGCCCTGACCGACTAAACACATACAAAACAACAGAAAACAGGTCAGGAACGTGACAGACAGTACCAAAAGAGATAATCTGTTTATTGTGTTTCCTCATAACAGAGTCTGCACAGGGCTGACTGTTCATTGTGCCATATATTGAGGATTATGTTTGTGGCGAGAATTTGATACTGTAGTTTACATTGAAAAGATCGGATTGATATGTCCATTTTTTGTTTTGTATATCAGTTCATAAACCTGATTCAAAGGTATTGGGACATCAAAACCTGTTCCAGCTATCTTTCATTTTATGCTTTATAGTTGTCAAACCTCTCAACCCTATATTGAAACTGGTACATTTCATGATTTATACCGGTCATTTTAAGCTATGCATGGTTTTTCGTTGGAGGCAGACAAACTAATTAATTTGTTTCTGTTTTGAGTAATTGCCTCTTCTATTTTTGTGGCAGAGCTGCAATGAGTTGGTTATACTTCTGTATTTATCTCCATACACATTTGTTCATTTCTTGTGACATAATTTTACCATCCTTATTTACATTGTCATTCATAAACATGATACCTTCCTTCTACATTTCTTCCCCCAAAAAATCAGTACATTGGAGTTTAGACATATTATTTGCTGTAATATTTGTTCTGCCTCTTCTGGAGGATGACATTTGAATTTTGACCAGCTCTGTATGGCTTCATTTTAAAAGAAGAATACTTTAAACAGGGTTAAGTTATCAATCCACCGGAAATGGTTTGTTTTAATCAGTATAAAAGCAAAAAGCTCACTTTTGAAATTGGATGTGCCTCTTAGTATCCATCTGGAAAACCAGTTTGGATTTAGATATAATTTTGGTATAATAGAGGCTTTAAGAGAGAGGTTTAATGCCTTAAAATCCCAACTCCTGTTCATTATATAAATATAACTTTATCTGGTTTGCCATTCAAATTAAATCTTTTTTTCTCGCATGATTTGAAAAAGGATTCTCCTGAAGCCGGTAGAGCCATTAGTAAATATAGAAACAGATATCAATAGAGAATGAATCAGGGTAACTTTCCCGTAGATGCACAGGTGTTTCCCTCTCTATGATTTAAGGATCCTATCTATTTTGTTTTCTATCAAAGTTAATAGTTCCAAGATCGTTCAACTTTTCTGGTATATGTACACCAAGCACATAAACTTCACCTTCCACCCATTTAATCGGGAGGCCACATGGCAAAGTTAATGTTTTGCCCCTTAAAGCTGCAATATGCAACTTTTTGGGCGACCAAATTCACAAAAAGGTGAGTTATAGATCTGCCATTGTCATTGAAAGCAAGTCTAAGAAGCGGTAGATCTGTTCTGTGAGTTATTTCTATGCTTTCCATTCTTAAGTTTAGTTTTTGCGTCTTTTAATTTCAGTTTTGTACACCAGCTGAAAGTACAATATTTTTGGTTATGGAACATATATTTCACAGTGGTTTGATGATTCAAGGATGCCCTACACTATATGTGCTTGTTTTGTCACATACTGTTATTTATTATTTTTAATTATTATTTTCCTTTTCTCTGTTGACCAATTTTTGGGGATGAAGATTCAATTTAACCTGTATTGTGCAAGAAAAAGTAGTATGTGCCTAGTTTTTGTTAAGAAAGTCTGTCATAGTTATATGGAGGGATATAAGTTGATGATATGATCGCATTCGATCCTCAATCAATACATATTTCACTTTTGGCACCATAGAAAAGGATACAAGAAAATAATCAATCCGACTAGCTTGATTAAGCCTCCTACATGTATATCTTACGAGATCCGGGTTTCTGAGCCAATGGCAGTCAATTCCAACGTGACCATAATATTCATAATCTCTATGAGCGCCACAGGGTGATAGTTGGTAGTGTGATTTTCTTTACGGTCTACTGACTTACTTAAAACTGTAAGTGTTATTTGCATCTAATTAGATTAATATAAATATTTTCAAAGAAGTTTGGATGGTCATTATTCGGTCCATATAAATGTATGAGCAATGTGTTTATCATCAAGTAGTATAATCAAAGCAATCCATCTTCATTGAGGATTTAAAAGTATTGCACCTCAAGATCTAGAATTTCTTAGTACATGACAGAAATAGATTTTACCATCCCATTCTTTTTCCAAGGGCAGTTCGTCAGAATACATTTAATGACTTTCCTGTACACAATAAATATGGTATAACTTTTACTCGCAGAACTTTGCCTCGCAGAACTTTACCTAGTGTTCGGTGTCACTCAAACTCAACAGTGTTGGGGGCATAAGTACATCATATTGAAGGCCTTTCTGCTCTTTTAGATGTTGGCTACTCAATTAGTAAGAGTTAATACCTGTGATTTGCTGTTGCTTGACTGGTTGGAGGAAAACTCTGAGTACTTCTTCTTCTGTAGTGCACAGACGCTGTCCAGGATCTTGCCATACTCCTCTCTCACCTACAAGGTGCAAAAGAGAGCACTATGAGCAAAGACGGTAGAAAAACCTGGTCGAGCAAGGGTGGGGGGAAGGGAATAAGTAGACCAGAACCAGCTGTTATTGGGCAGTTTCCAATTTAAAAAAATTGTCATTTTTCCTGTCTCTGTAAGTGGGCGTTCCTTCTCTAGTGTGACAATGTTTGAGCATGCGGTAAAGCATGCTCATGAGAGAGCGGGAACGCTCATTTACATAGACAAAACCTTGACCATTTATTTCAATGGTAAACCGCTTTTATGCATCATCTTTATTATCCACCATATTTGTTATGAGTCCAACAAGCACATATTTGCCTACCCTTTCACTGTAGGCCCTACAGTAAACTAAACCCAATCAGTATTATTTAAACACTTAACAACTAATTTGGAATTCAGCCAAAGTAGTATAGCCCAAAGCCATTTATTTTGAGAGTTGGACCTATGTGGTTCTTGCATTATGATGCATTTACATGACACTGTTAGCTCCTAAAAAATACTATACAGAAGGAGCATAATGGCGCATGTACATGACACTACAACATTCTATGACAGCCATGTTATCTCCCCATTAACATTACATGGGGAATATTTAAACAATGCTGAATCCCTCCCTCTAGGCTTTTGTGAGGCCCAAAGGCCCTACTTGGTCCATGACATTTGGTTTGGCCCGCCAGAAGCTTCCAGAATGAACTTATGTATTGATGAACAATGTTATTTAATGTTTTTTGGTTCGAGGCCCAATACTGAGATTACATTTCATCCCACCAAGCCCAACAGTTTGGACTCATCTGTACGATGTCCATATTAGAACTTCTTCAAGGCCCCTGGTTGACAGAGTCTTGAGTCGTGACGTACCTGTTTAGAGAGCAGGCAGTGCATGAGGAACACGAGGACCCCCTGCAGACTGTTGAGGATGGTGAACAGGTACGACATGGCCAGCGTGCTTTCCTCAAACTGGAAACAGCCAAAGATCCACATGGTGCCCAACACACACAGCTGAGCCACTGCAGTTATGGTGAATGCCCTGCAGGAGGTGACAAACACACATAAAGTTAGATCAAAAGCATGGGTCACAACATGTCATCTTACAGTAAGGCCTGTTTTTTTCCCACATGTTCTGGCCAGGAAAAACAGTGGTCCTTTGTTATGGGCTATAACACAGCCTGTGTGAGAATGTCCGTTTCTTTGCCGGCTCACTTGATTTTGCGGAGTTTGTCAAGGTCAGGGTTCAGGCTGGAGAACTTCTGGGCCAACTTCCACACTGTGATGAGGAAGAAAAACACGTTCACCTAGGAGGGGAGAGGGAGATAAGTAGAACTCTAACATGACACAAAACATTGTAAGTAGGAGTGATGAAACTATTGCACCTTTCATCTGTGATACGCACCATGATGATGATACAGACAGGGCCAAAGAAGCTCCAGATGAATCCATCCTCAAGGTTGAGCCAGCAGCTAAAACACACAACGCACACATGAATACCTGATCTCTATAGTACACAACAGACAGAAGGACAGCGAGTCAGACAAATATATATAGGGAATCCAGTCAGGAGATGACACTGTCAGGGATCAATGCAGTGGTCACTCACTGGCGCTCTGTTCCGTATCCTTTGGCGTTGGCGAGGGCAGAGATGGCGACGATGACAGCAGGAACGCCGTAGCCCCCCGCCATCATGTAGAGGGGCCTGAAGGTGGTGTTGAAGACCAGGACCACCATCCTGAAGAGCTGCACTCCCTCCAGACACATCCAGCAGAACGCTGCCAGAAAGAAGAAGTGAAGCAGCCCAGCCACCACCGCACAACCAGCCTGAGGAAGAGAGGAGAGAGGGATGAAGAGAAAGGAAGTAAGGGGGTGAGAGTGATCGAGAAAACTAAATGTGAGCGAAATGACATATACTGTAGATAGTGATAAGGTTCACAATACAATAAGTTACCCACAACTGAACACACAATCGCTGCATACATTAACATTTCTTCCTACTTAAACATTGTTCTCACCACCCACATAGACAGAGTACCTACGCCACATGTAAATGTTACACACATTGTCACCTCCTCTGACCTCTCACGCCCAGAAAAGCTCAGTGGAGTTTTCCTTATTCAATCTTGTTCCGAGGGCAATTCTGACTCAAGGGCTGAGCGTATGTGATTGGTTGGATGCAAGCTTACCTGGCTCTCGGTGCGTGAGATGCCGACGAGGAAGATCAGGTTGGCGATGAAGAGGCTGAGGCAGAGGTGGAGGTGGATGGTATTGCGGGTGCTCTGGATGGAGCGGATCAGGGAGAAGGTGAGGATGCAGATGAAGAGACACAGCAGGGACAGGGACAGGCCCACCCAGGTGATCAGCTGCAGCTGGAATGTGTCCTGGAGGGAGGAATGGAGGCGAAGACACGTCACCATATAGTCACAGAAGTGGAGGCTGCTGAGGGGAGGATGGCTCATAATAATGGCTGGAACGGAGTAAATGTAATGGTACCAAACACATGGAAACCATATGTTTGATACCATTCCACTTATTCCACTCCATTACCACGAGCCCCAGTTAATGTGTCACCAACCTCCTGTGAGTCACAGTAACTGACACAACTTTCATGGATGTGTCTTAAACAACATGCCACTGGAGAAATAATAATGGAGCCCTATCTAGCCAGGCAAGACACAGAACAAATTTAAAACAAAACAAATCTTAATGGATTCACTGTTCTCAAATGAATGCAAACTTTTAAAAGCCAAACGATCTCCTTTTGCACAAGTACATAGAAAGTGAAATGAAACTATTAGAAAAGGCATTGTTCCTGCTCTATCTTACAGCAGAAGTACAGCTAGACTAAAAGAGAAATCCCCCTCACCTTGAACTCATAGAGAGCCATAAGAACAGCAAAGCTGCTGAGATGGTAGCAGGAGCACACAGTGTGGGTGGCATTGGACTGCACCAGGAAACAGCCTCGATCAGACCAGGTCCCTTCTCCCAACTCAGCATCCCAGTACACACAGGTGTAGTTCCCTTCATCTGACTGGGAAACAACATTCACAATTACCATAGAAGAGAAGTAGAAAAACAATGTTACTCCAGGACACTTCACATAGTGACCATCCCAGAAAAAGCAAAGCAGGTTCATTCAGATGTCTGCATAGATCTTGAAATATAGTGCAGCATATGAAGAAGATTTGATACTGCCACATTCACATAGACCATCATAATGGGATAGAGGGGTAATGTTTTTGCTCCTCACCTCCTTCAAATGGGAGAAGGTGAATGTGACTGGCTCCTTGAGAAAGGATGTGTTCTTGTTACTAATGGTGGCCGTCACCACTTTGGAGTTGATCTGGAAGCTGTGGCCCTCCTGTGCCTTCAGCCCTGAGAAGGAATGGTTGGTGGATGTCTCCAGACCCTTGTAGCTGAGCAGGGACACCGTTGCAAATCCTGAGAAAGCAAATGTTTAAGTCTAGGAGTTTGTACACTGTGTACATTCATTTCACATTATATCATTACATTATAAAGATTGGTTCTGATGATTGTGGTGGGATTATGATGGCAGTGTTGAAGCTTATCATGAAGATGAGGATGATGAAGATGGTAACCTGGGTAGGAGGTGTCTCCAGCAGCAGTCTCCCAGTGGCTGTCTAGCTGAGCGTGTGTAGAGGACAAGGTGAGGGGTCCCTTGGGTGAGGAGGCATTTCTCTGCACCAACAGCTCCACCTCTGGAAGCAAATACATTCACATCTTCACAAACAGGCCTACAGTAGGTGAGATGTTACAACTCTCAGAATGGTTATCTGCTAGAAAGGCAGACTTGTGCGCAGCAAATTATGCAATGAAATGTGACCCATATAACCTAATGAAAAACTTTGTAAGCTATTCAAAAATGGCCACAAATGAACATATTCTACGAAGGAAGTTATAACAACTTGTCTTCCGTTAGGTGGCTTCAAAAGCCAAAACAATCATGGCTGAGTTTATGTTGTCTGGACTCATGGCTGAGTTCAGGATGTTCTCCTACCGGTGTGAGTTTTGAACCTCCTGGTCTCGGGGTGTTTCAGCAGAGGTCCGATTATTCTCAGAGCAGTCTCTACCAGGTCCAGCAAGACACTCACTTCCTTGTTATTATTCAGAGGCCCGCGAGACAGGAGCCTGTCTATAGCAGACAACAGAGTCTTCAGAGACACAGAGAGAGGTGGGGGAGGAGGGGTTACATAGACACAGTCAGACAGGCTGAGACTTTTATTTGTCACATGCACAAGTACAGTGAAATTCTTAACTTGCAAGCCCTACGCAACATTGCAGTATTCAATTTCAAAATAGTATAACTGATCAAATAAATAAATGAAATAAAAACACAAGAAATAAGAGAAGAAGAAAAAAAGAAGAAGAACGTTATATACAGCAGGGTCAGGGCCAATTCCGAAATGTACATGACTATATATTTGGCATACACTAACCACAATGCTATGTTTAGAAGTCATACATCGAAAGGAGGCTAGTTTCCATTATAAACTAGATGTACCAACAGTGCTGGTCATCAGTCGTTGTTTCACTGCATGTATCCTTTCCTTAATGTGTGTGGGCTGAGTCTGAACATGCATATGTCAACCTCTCTATGATGGATGCCTGGTTTATAATGAGCCTCAAATAGAAATAAGGGCCTCAAATATAAGTAAGGGCCTCAAGTATAAATATATAAATAAGCAGTAGTACCTCTAGCAGGGCCTCTCCATCGACTTGTTTTGCCGTATTACTCTCACTCAACTCCAGACAACTGGTCCTCATCAGGGCCACAGCATCCTGCAGACCTGGGATGACCTGAGAACGAGGGATGAGGAGAGAAAGTGAGGAGAGAGAGAGAGCAGGTGGGAGGGGGGGGGGGGGGGTAGGTAGAGAGAGGAGGAGGTTAGTCTGTATTTTGTTCTGCAGATATCTGTAGGTGTGAATCATTACACTGTATACTCATGTGGCTTACCATTTTAAGATGCTTCTCACTCGCAAACGTGTCACAGTTCAACTCTGTGGAAAGAGAAGAGATGAGTGAATAAGGCATCTTAAATGAAAATATATTTTTTTATGAAATTATTGATGAAGTGATGACAACTTGATCATGCAGCGGAAGTATTGAAATTTGAATGTGGAAACAGCTCCATCTCAATGAGAATGATGATCTATAAATGTGATTCTCACCAGTACATCTCCCCTGCGGGTCTCCGTAGTTGGTGAATCCTGCATGGCACGCACACCGATGGCCACTGTTGGTGGCATTATGGCACGTTCCATTCCCTCCACAGATAAACATATTTATTTTACACAAGTCTACAAAGGAATGACAGAAAGCACAGGTGACATTTTCATAAGATGTTCAGATCTACCTAAAACCAATCAATTCACATAATATTAATTACACATTCTGGTCATAAAGAAATTAGTATCTGGTGCTTCATGAGGAAGAAGATCAATTGAGCAAAATACATCAAGGGGTATAGATAAAGAATTATTTAACTTTCTCAAAATTCCCAGGTTTTCCCCAAATCCCGGTTGGAAGATTCTTGGAATTATCAGGAAATCTGGAGGCCTCCAACCAGGATTTCTAGAAAACCCATCCAGGGTGATAATACAATTCCTCCCATACCTTTAGCACCTTGAGCATCCTCACTGTCTGTGGTTGCTGTCTGGTCTGTGGTGGCTTTCTGATCTGTTATTTCCTCGCATGATTCTCCATTCCCTGTGAATTGAGCTTTGCCAGACTTCAGGCCAAACCCTGGATTGCAGATACAGGAGTAGTTGCCTGTTGTGTTGACGCACTGTGTATGCTTCCCGCAAATTGTGATGTCGTCCACACACTTGTTTCTATCTACATGTGGGTAAAAGACACCATTAGGAAAAGGAAACTCTCACCATTTCATGCATGATGACATCCTGTATATGCCTGATATGCTCTCTGGATGTACTGTACCCATCTTTTGATATTTAGTGTTATTACCAGTTCTCTTTGGCATCTTACCTTCACACGCAACTCCTTGGTAAGATATAAACCCCTCATTGCAGATGCAGGAGTAGGACCCTAACGTATTGTGACACTCGGCATTGGGACCACAGGTGTCCTTATTCTCCAAACACTCGTTGATGTCTTGAGGCACAGAGAAAGGAATAGTCAGTCACACCTCAAATGCAAACGTAGAATATACACTGGACAAAAATATAAACGCAACATGTAAACTGTTGGTCCCATGTTTCATGAGCTGAAATGTTGTGTACAAATTTGTTTACATCCTTGTTAGTGAGCATTTCTCCTTTGCCAAGATAATCCGGCATATCAAGAAGCTGATTGTACAGCATGATCATTACACAGGTGCACCTTGTACTGCGGACAATAAAAGGCCACTCTAAAATGTGCAGTTTTTTCACACAACACAATGCCACAGATTTCTCAAGTTTTGAGGGAGCGTGCAATTGACTTCAGGAATGTCCACCAGAGCTGTTGTTAATTTCTCTACCAAAATCCACCTCCAATGTTGTTTTAGAGAATTTGGCAGTACTTCAAACCGGCCTAGCGATCGCAGACCGCTAGGCCGTTGTGTGGGCGAGTGGTTTGCTAATGTCAACGTTGTGAACAGAGTGACCCGATGGTGGCGGTGGGGTTATTGTATGGGCAGGCATAAGCTATGGACAAGGAACACAATTGCATTTAATCTATGACAATTTGAATGCACAGAGATACCGTGACGAGATCCAGAGACCCATTGACGTGCCCTTCATCAGCCGCCATCACCTCATGTTTCAGCATAATAATGCACAGCCCCATGTTGCAAGGATCTGTACACAATCCTTGAAGCTGAAAATGTCCCAGTTCTTTCATGGCCTGCATACTCACCAGACATGTTGAGCATGTTTGGAATGCTCTGGATCGACGTGTGCGACAGCGTGTTCCAGTTCCGATCAATATTCAGCAACTTCACACAGCCATTGAAGAGGAGTGGGACAACATTCCACAGGCCACAATCAACAGCCTGATCAACTCTATGTGAAGGAGATGTATTGCGCTGCATGAGGCAAATGGTGGTCACACCAGATACTGACTGGTTTTCTGATCCACACCCCTACCTTTTTTAAAGGTATCTGTGACCAACAGATTCATATCTGTATTCCCAGTCATGTGAAATCCATAGATAATGGCCTAATTTATTTATTTCAATTGATTGATTTCCTTATATGAACTGTAACTCAGTAAATTATTTTAAATTGTTGCATGTTGCGTTTATATTTTGTTCAGTACAGTATAGTCACTTTAGTGAATAAGTGTATGGATTCCAAAATTGCAGCAGTGCTGTGTTCTCTGGCCAGGACTGCAATGTATAGAAATGCTATAAGGTAACTAAAAAAGAGAGTTGTTTACCTATACATCTTTCAGGTGTGGCAGCTGTGAAGTTCATCCGCTGTGATGATGATCTGAACCCAAGAGCACATTGACAGTAGAAGCTTCCTTCAGTGTTGATGCATGTTGCATTCTCACCACAGATTTGTGGTGTTTCACGGTCATTGTTATAGTAATCACTAGGAGGATTACACTCATCCTCATCTGGGGTCAAAAACAGAGGCATTGAGAAAGTGTGATGAGAGGTAGAATGGTTGGGGAATGGGAATGGTCATTCAAAATATAATAGAGTTGGAAGTTTAGATACACCTCAGGGAAATACATTTAAACTCAGTTTTCACAATTCCTGACATTTAATCCAATTAAAAATTCCCTGTCTTAGGTCAGTTAGGATCACCACTTTATTTTAAGAATGTGAAATGTCAGAATAATAGTAGAGAGAATGATTTATTTCAGCTTTTATTTCTTACATCACATTCTCAGTGGGTCAGAAGTTTACATACACTCAAATAGTATTTGGTAGCGTTGCCTTTAAAATTGTTTAACTTGGGTCAAATGTTTCAGGTAGCCTTCCACAAGCTTCCCACAATAAGTTGGGTGAATTTTCGCCCATTCCTCCTGACAGAGCTGGTGTAACTGAGTCAGGTTTGTAGGCCTTGCTCGCACTCGCTTTTTTCAATTCTGCCCACAAATTTTCTATGGCATTGAGGTCAGGGCTTTGTGATGGCCACTCCAATACCTTGACTTTGTAAGCCATTTTGCCACAACTTTGGAAGTATGCTTGGGGTCATTGTCCATTTGGAAGACCCATTTGCAACCAAGCTTTAACTTCCTGACTGATGTCTTGAGATGTTGCTTCAATATATCCACATAATTTTCCTACCGCATGATGCCATCTATTTTGTGAAGTGCACCAGTCCCTCCTGCAGCAAAGCACCAACACAACATGATGCTGCCACCCCCGTGCTTCAAGGTTGGGATGGTGATCTTCGGCTTGCAAACATCCCCCTTTTTCCTCCAAACGTAACGATGGTCATTATGGCCAACAGTTCTATTTTTGTTTCATCAGACCAGAGGCCATTTCTCCAAAAAGTACAATGTTTGTCCCCATGTGCAGTTGCAAATGGTAGTCTGGCTTTTTTATGATGGTTTTGGAGCAGTGGCTTCTTCCTTGCTGAGCGGCCTTTGAGGTTATGCCGATATAGAACTTGTTTTTACTGTGCATATAGATACTTTTGTACCTGTTTCCTCCAGCATCTTCACAAGGTCCTTTGCTGTTGTTCTGAAATTGATTTGCACTTTTCGCACCAAAGTACATTCATCTCTAGGAGACAGAACTCGTCTCCTTCCTGAGCGGTATGACGGCTGTGTTGTCCCATGATGTTTATACTTGCGTACTATTGTTTGTACAGATGAACGTGGCACCTTCAGGCATTTGGAAATTGCTCCCAAGGATGAACCAGACTTGTGGAGGTCTACAAGTTTTTTTTCTGAGGTCTTGGCTGATTTCTTTTGATTTTCCCATGATGTCAAGCAAAGAGGCACTGAGTTTGAAGGTAGGCCTTGAAATACATCCGCAGGTACACCTCCAATTGACTCAAAATATGTCAATTAGTCTATCAGAAGCTTCTAAAGCCATGACAACATTTTCTGGAATTTTCCAAGCTGTTTAAAGGCACAGTCAACTTAGTGTATGTAAACTTCTCACCCACTGGAATTGTGATACAGTGAATTATAAGTGAAATAATCTGTAAACTGTTGTTGGAAAAATTACTTGTGTCATGCATAAAGTAGATGTCCTAACTGACTTGCCAAAACAATAGTTTGTTAACAAGAAATTTATGGAGTGGTTGAAAAACGATTTTTAATGACTCCAACCTAAGTGTATGTAAACATTCGACTTCAACTGTATATAGAAGATATAATACAAGACAGACATGTACATACCGATGCAAGCTTTCCCATTTTTAGAGAATCCTGGTAGACAGCCTGATACATGTTCCATCAGCGGGGCAAGGTGAAGAGCTGCAGAGTAAGCAACAGGCAGATTCTCCAATAAGTTGTCCCATTATCATATGGTCAGTGCTATCCTGGATACTTGGAACATCCCTACCCTAAAGCCTAACCCTAACCGTAACCCTCACCTTACCCTAACCTTCCCCCTTACCTTTTTACATTTCAAATTCAATATGGTAGGAACGTCCCAAGGATCCTGGATAGCACAGAACATTAATGGTATTGGGGGAATGCCCGGGAACATGTGTAATATTGACAAGTACATGACAAAACTACTTTTGTAGAACCAACCTTTGACTATGATTGTAAGGTTGTAACATTAATCAGTTGGAGAGGTTTCAGGAACAGAAACTTACAGCAATAGTTTGTAAAGGTTTAAAGGTTTATCTCTCTCTGTTCAAAAAGGTATACCCCCTATCTGGATTTCAGCAGATTGTTCCTATGGCAACTGTGCTCACAGGATATGCCCATAATAACCCCTGAATTGCACACGGCTGTCCGGAGGTGACCATTTCCTCTTTACCAGGAAGCCATCACCTGGCATGGGACTATGTGATAATGACTGTAAACCTCCTGAGTCTGTATGATAGTGAATGGGTAGTCAGTCCATTGTGGTGATGAGTAGAGAGAAGAGGCAGCAGTAGTGTGGAATGTTGTGGTCACAGAGAGAGTCTTCTAAAACGATGTGTAGGCACTGTTTAAGTTCCACATTGATGGTGCTCTCTGTTTCACTCTAACTAGTAAAAAATATGAAGACAAAACGTTTTTAAATAGTGTAACATTTCATTGAGGAATCATCTGTCAAACAATGTTGTCTGATACAGTAGCTTTGTTCTCTCTTAATAATGGAACACTGGTCACTTTACATACTGTTTTATATACATATACTCCGTACTCCAACATTGCTCGTCCTAATATTTCTATATTTCTTAATTATTTTACTTTTTTGATTTGTGTGAATTGTTGTGTATTGTTAGATATTACTGCAAGCATTTCGCTACACCCCCAATAACATCTGCAAAAAATATGTACGCGACCAATAACATTTTATTTTATTTGATACTTCTAAATTCTAAAGAATTTGACAGAAAAGGTTTCAGCCATTGAGACACTAACTAACCAAATGCACCTAAAGAGGGATAGTCGCCTCACCTCAATTAGCCACCCCTTGCAACGTGTCATCAAAGACTTCCTGTCTTCTTCACGGCAGCGAGACATCACACTGAATGTTATCACCTTGCTGTGATGTCATGGCAACAAGGATATACAGTGTATGTGTGTGCATACGTGTGCATGTTTTTGTGTTTGTGTGTGTGTGTGTGAGCGTGTGTGTGCATGCACATGTGTGCGTTTCAAAGACAATATGGGTGAGGCGGAGTGGGTGTGACTGTTATCAGACTGTGGGGTGCTTCAGGGGAGATCACAGAGTATAAATACCACTGTTAAAGGCCGAGGAACAGAGGGTCTCTTTAGGGAGAGGGACCCAGAGTCTAGGATGAAGATAGGGAGAGTGTCTCTCTCTGGCTGTCTCTCTGTCTACTGCTAATTCCTCTGAATGTGCTCCTTCAGGCTTTTAGTCCTCAGATTCCCAGAAGTCATTCAGTGTTATGACAACGGTCTGTCCTTTAGGTTCCATTCAGTTCTGATGAGTGTCATTGTTTCCATATTAAGAGCTGTGTCCCTATTGCTCTGTCTTACTCAATGAACCAGTAAAAAGTACTTGCTGATTTTCCATTTACTGGAAATAAGTTATAAACGCTAATGCCGTAAAAGGGATTCCACAAGGAAGCAAGACAGATCTATTAGCCACATGTAAAATAGTTGCAATAAACTGAACAACTGAACAATTTCAACAGGCTATTAACAGGATTTTAAATGGATTCCAACCTTGGCACACACAATGGCACGTTGTCATCTCAAATATCTCAAAGGGACTTGCTGTGCTCTCCCCCCACCGTATGTCTTAGAGATGTTCTCAATTGTTGTGATTAAACCACTATATCATTAAACCTGCAATTACTGAGAAGAACGAGATACATTTCTGCTGTCATCTGACTCATTTCAATACAAAGGATTCAAATAACTCACACTGGTGTAAAGTACTTAAGTAAAAATACTTTAAAGTACTACTTAAGTAGATTTTTGGTGTATCTGTACTTCACTATGTATATTTTTGACAACTTTTACTTTTACTTCACTACATTCCTAAAGAAAATAATGTAATTTTTACTCCATACATTTTCCTTCACACCCTCAAGTACTCTTTGCATTTTGAATGCTTAGCAGGACAGGAAAATGGTCCAATTTACACCCTTATCAAGAGAACATCCCTGGTCATCCCTACTGCCTGGCGGACTCACTAAGCACAAATGCTTTGTTTGTACATGATGTCTGAGTGTTGGAGTGTGCCCCTGGCTAACCATACATTCTTAAAACAAGAAAATTGTGCCGTCTGGTTTGCATAATATAAGGAATGTGAAAGGATGTATACATTTACTTTTGATACTTAAGTACATTTAAAACCAAATACTTTTAGACTTTTACTCAAGTAGTATTTTACTGGGTGACTTTCACTTTTACTTGAGTAATATTCTATAAAGGTACCTTTAATTTTCCTTAAGTATGACAATTGGGTACTTTTTCCACCACTGATAAATCCACCATTCCGCTTTACTTAATAACATTTTTCAGTTGTTCCTAAATGTAGTTTCAGCTTATGTCAGAAATTATGTCTAATGCAATCTGAGAGTAGCCTGATCCCAGATCTGTTTGTGTTTGGCATGTGATCATGACCATAGGGGTTGTCAAGACAGTAAGAACAGATCTTGGAGCAGGCTAAGCTGAGAGGTGTTCAACCCTGTAGTGACCTCCTGTGGGACCCTGATCATGATGACCTGCCAATGAATTTGCACGTTAGCATTTCAGGCAAATCCTAATTTAAGTCAAATTATCACTTAGTTATGCTTTGATATCAATGGGAGACTAAGTGAAAATTCAATTAAAGTTAGGATTTGCCTCTTCAAGTTCAACAGCCACATGTCTTTTACTTTACTCTTCATCTAACCATCCCCAACCAAACATAAACACTGTCTGATTTAGTGCTTTCTCTCCCAAACACACAACCTTCTCCATGGCAACATGACTTCTGTGTAAACAGTTTACAAAAAGGACTCACCCAGAATCAGGAGATGCAGTCTGCCTGTCATGGTGAAGAATAATCTCACTATGAGAATCACAACGCACAAGATTAGACCAGGGCTGAAACTCTGCCCCTATCTGAACGGTCTATTCAAAAGTGTGATAAAGATCCGTCTTCTCTTTTTTCTCAGGAGTTTCTCCAAACTTCTCAGGGTTGTTTTACTGAAGAAAAATGGCACCCGTATCCATCAACTCTGTCAATCTTCTGTCTAGTAGATTGAGCTCTGCTGACATCACCAAATGAGAGATAAACTGACAAGTAGTCACTGTGCTCTCATCACTTGCCTAGAACTCTGTGTCTCTGACTCACTCTCCTTCTCTTCCACCCTGTGTGTTTGGCTGTGGTGGTCTGGGCTGTGCCTGGCTCACTGACATACTAAGAGGTTTCTGGGCAGAGTTTCAGTTGAGCCGCTGGTGTTGAGTCACGCCTCTGAGACAGTGAGGGAGGGAAATGAGGTTGGAGGACGAGGAGGGGGGTTTAGCAACTGCTGCGGTTTCATTTTATTTTTTTGATCTCTGCTCTTTAGGGTTCCATGACAACAACACGACCTAACTGGCCTCTCTCTCTCTCTCTCTCTCTCTCTCTCTCTCTCTCTCTCTCTCTCTCTCTCTCTCTCTCTCTCTCTCTCTCTCTCTCTCTCTCTCTCTCCCCTCTCTCTCTCTCTCTCTAAAGGAATAAAGACATTTCAAATGTCATATTATGGATATATACTGTGTTGTAATGATGTGCAAATAGTTTCCTCCCCCTCTCTATGTCTTTCTTTCTATCTACAACCTTGTTTTCCACTTCCTCCACTCTATCAAACTGTGTGGCCTAAATTGAATCAGACATGAAGGAGTCTGGGTTGTGAGACTGTTCATTGTTATACAGAACACTGCTTGGACACACTCCCATAGGCTGTGGTTGTCTATTAATGGTGGTGATGACAAATATATGGTTCTCTCCTTTTCGTCTTTGAGCAGATGGCGTCTGTTCATACTGATAACAATGTAACAATGTAGTGTAATATACAAAACTCCCAGTGGAATCCACTAACAATGGACATTAAAAACAAGTCATTTTCTTTCTGTGCGTAAATCAAATGTTATGATTTAAAGTGAACATTTTATTTAAAAGTTTTAAAAAAAGTATCGGACAGCAGAATATAGCTTTTGAATGACAGAAAACAGAATAGTCATCCACACAAGCCACAGGATTACCACAAGTTTAGAACGTGTGGTTTATTTGGTCTACACAGAAAATGCACATTCAACATTTTTACTCAAAGGAACAATATCATCATCATTGCTGTTGTGTCACAATCATAATCAATTTCTTTAGGATTTTAACTATTAATGCCACTATTCTATTTCTTAAACATTCGTTGTCATACTGTAACACATCTTCAACAGTATATCAATTGTACTTCTGCTACTCTTGCTAGTACAGTTACGACTTGTCTTAGAAGAGGAAGAAGGAGTGCTGAGAGCAAAGAAGCCGAGTGCAACGTGGCGTTTCTGACAACGTTATAGAGACACAGTGTTCTTTTTGGTTATGCTGTTGTCAACACCTTCTTAGTGGCAGACCTCAGCACTGTAGGCACTTCATTTGATCACAGGAAATGCAGATGAGGAAATACAGATGAGCTTTGTAATTGACATAAATTCATTGAAAACCCACACTAACACACGGTTATATTAACAGTATTCCACTTTTCATGTAGCCTCATTTTGATCAACCTATAAGGGCACAGGGCGAGACCCAGATGCAGACACGGGAGGCAGATGGTTTGAGTCTCTGATATTTATTAGTATCCAAGGGGCAGGCAAGAGAATGGTCGTGGACAGGCAAAAAGATCATAACAAGGTCAGAGTCCAGGAGGTACAGAGTGGCAGGCAGGCTCAAGGTCAGGGCAGGCAGTATGGTCAGGCAGGCGGGTTCAGAGTCAGGGCATGCAAGGGTCAAAACCGGGATGACTAGCAAAAGAGAGAATAGAAAAAGCAGAAGCACGGAACTAAATCCTGTTGCTGCAGGATTATTTTACATCTTATCCAGAGCAATTTACAGTAGTGAGTGGATACATTTTTTTACTCTTATCCAGTACTGGTCCCCGTGCGAATCGAACACACAACACTGGCATGGCAAACCCCATGCTCCACCAACAGGTCAGATGAAGATCCTAAACCTGTAAGAAGGGTTATATATAAATGTCCTAAAGCAAAAAAAATCTTCCTGAGAGAGAGAGAGAGAGAGAGAGAGAGAGAGAGAGAGAGAGAGAGAGAGAGAGAGAGAGAGAGAGAGAGAGAGAGAGAGAGAGAGAGAGAGAGAGAGAGAGAGAGAGAGAGAGAGAGAGAGAGAGAGAGAGAGAGAGAGAGAGAGAGAGAGAGAGAGAGAGAGAGAGAGAGAGAGAGAGAGAGAGAGAGAGAGAGGTCATGTAGTTGTCATGGAACCCTAAAGAGCAGTGATCAACAAAATGACTAGAAAATACATTTATTTCCATGACAGCATTAAAAGCAATTTTGGATTGACCAATGTAGATATTTTCAAAAACATGCAACTTAAAATGTATATTTTACCGAATCTTTTGGACGTCAGAGTAATGTTGAGGGAATCCTATTTGTGATATACAAAACCTTGCAGAGAGCCTTTCCAACTATCCAATCTCTTTAAAAAAAAAAAAACTATTGGATCCAAGACTTAAAAAGAACTGATATTGGCACAAGTTGGAGGAAATGTTGGAACATAACTAACTACATTACCGTTAACAAAAATGTATGCTTAATCCAGTATAAACTAAACTAATGTATAGAATGTATTAAGAGACAACATTCACAAATTCTACAGCTCAATGGCAGAGTCTTGTAAATCTAACAATGACTCAATAATACATGCCTTCTGGGAATGCTCTAAAGTCCTAAAGTTTTCAGTCTGCATATTTCAAGACATGGCATATGAGGGTGCAATGAGGTACTCAATGGGTTGGACTATACTTTTTTGGTCAATCATCTTGAAAAAACATATATTTAAAAACTGGAAATCAACCAATCCTCCATTGTTAACACAATGGAAAGGTGAAATGCTTTATTATTTAAATGTTGAAAGTGCGTGGGCGACGGAGAGAAACAAAGTGGTGCAGTTTGAGGCGAGAGTGAGGCGAGAGTGATGCGAGAGAGTGATGCGCGCTGGAGATGGGGCTGTGAGCATGTGTGTCTGGGCAGGTGTGATGTAATGGATGTTTTGTAATGTTGTTGTTTGTATGTGTATGTTTTGTGTTGTAAAAAATAAAAAACCATACTAAATAATTATTTTACACACCTTCCTAATCTTGATTTGCACCCCGTTTTGCTCTCAGAACAGCCTGAATTCGTCAGGGCATGGACTCTACAATGTGTAGAAAGCATTCCACAGGGGTGCTGGCCAATCTTGATCCAATGCTTCCCACAGTTGGGTCAAGTTGGCTGGATGTCCTTTGGGTGGTGGACCATTCTTGATACACACAGGAAACTAATCAGCGTGAAAAACCCAGCAGCGTTGCAGTTCTTGACACACTCAAACTGGTGCACCTGGCACCTACTACCGTACCCCATTCAAAGGCACTTAAATCTTTTGTCTTGCACATTCACCTTCTGAATGACACACATACACAATACATGTCTCAATTGTCTCAAGGCCTAAAATCATTCATGAACCTGTCTCCTCCCCTTCATCTACACTGATTGAAGTGGATTTAACAGGTGGCATCAATAAGGGAGCATAGCTTTCAGCTGGATTCACCTGGTCAGTCTATGTCATAGAAAGAGCAGGTGTTCCTAATGTTTTGTACATTCAGTGTATATACTAACTAATGCTAATGGGTCCTTACCTCCCATCTTATAACTCTTAGCTCCCAATAGGGTCTCTTCATAAAAGTATAGCTCTTTTTAATTTGGGTCTTGGGGTGAGGACATTTGGGTGATGGGTGGGGACGGCCATCTGGAATACGTCAGTGTCCCTCGCTCCTAAACAATAGCACAGGCATGGAGCTCTGGTGACCTGTGGACCTAGTGGTGACAGACAACTGACATGGCATGGCCTTGACTGGTTTCATTCTGGTGTCTAGGGAGGAGCAGCAGTTTTACTGTACTGTGACCTTGGTGTGACTAGAATCTGACCTGGGCAAGACTAATGGTGCCAACAATGGATCAAAGAATTCATCAAGATTCCTAGTGTGGGTCTGTAGTCCTGGTCCTGGTCAGTCCCTGGATGGGAGACCAGATGCTGCTGGAAGTGGTGTTGGAGGGCCAGTAGGAGGCACTCTTTCCTCTGGTCTAAAAAAAAAATATCCCAATGCCCCAGGGCAGTGATTGGGGACACTGCCCTGTGTAGGGTGCCGTCTTTCGGATGGGACGTTAAACGGGTGTCCTGACTCTCTGAGGTCATTAAAGATCCCATGGCACTTATCGTAAGAGTAGGGGTGTTAACCCCGGTGTCCTGGCTAAATTCCCAATCTGGCCCTCAAACCATCATGGTCACCTAATAATCCCCAGTTTATAATTGGCTCATTCATCCCCCTCCTCTCCCCTGTAACTATTCCCCAGGTCGTTGCTGCAAATGAGAACGTGTTCTCAGTCAACTTACCTGGTAAAATAACGGTAAAATAAATAAAATAAAAGTAGTACGTACTGCCCTTAGGCGCCAAGGATTCTTATGGTAGTGATGAGTGAACTCTGGCTAAGTTACACCGTCAAATGATACTGTGAACTAATGCAGAGAAAAGGAATGTGATTAAAGAGATGCAGTTTTGAGATATTTGAGCAGGTGGGGCCTGAAAAACATTTTGATAACCTACCATTTATCCCTTACAAAATAATCACTGCCAATAATTAATCTAGTGTAGCTCATTTCCCCACATAACTTTCTTACAATACATAAAAACAAAAAGAATAGCTTAGTGGGCAGATGTATTTCCTCACACCTACAATGAGTATGTACACAAAGCCTTTGTTTTAGATAATGTAGTTCTTATACATAGGATTACAATAGTATTTAGCCTGCTGTACATGTTCTGGATGCTACTAGAGAAGAAGTGGAGCACAGATGTATAAATGGTCCACCACAGACTTTATTCAGAGCTGACGTTAAAGCCAGTCTGTAAGGCATCTAGGTGTAGCAGGTAAGGTGGAGTAGGGTGCAGGACAGAGAGATGAGTGAATCACGTAACTTTACTCAAAACAACAAATATTCCAAGAAGGAAAATATACAAGCTCACAAATACAGACCAACTTACAACGTACAAACACGCACAAAACCATGGAGGAACCAGAGGGATAAATAAGGAACATAATTATGGGAATGGAAGCCAGGTGTGTACAATGAAGACAAAACAAATGGAAAATGAAAAGTGGATCGGTGGCGGATAGAAAACCGCTGAACGCCGCCCGAACAAGAAGAGGGACCAACTTCGGCGAAAGTCGTGACAGTACCCCCCCCCCCCTTGACGCTCGGCTCCAGCAGCAGGAACACCCGGCGGACGAGGCGCAGGGCGATCCGGGTGGAGACGGTGAAACTCCCGCAGCAACGAAGGGTCCAGGATATCCTCCACCGGCACCCAGCATCTCTCCTCCGGACCGTACCCCTCCCACTCCACGAGGTACCGAAGGCCTCTCGCCCGACGCCTTGAGTCCATGATGGCTCGAAAAGCATACGCCGGGGTCCCCTCGATGTGCAGAGGGGGCGGAGGAACCTCCCGCGCCTCAGATTCCTGGAGTGGACCAGCCACCACCAGGGAGACACATGGAACGAGGGGTTAATACGGTAATCAAGGGGGAGCTGTAACCTGTAACAAACCTTGTTCAGTCTCCTCAGGACTTTAAATGGCCCCACAAACCGCGGACCCAGCTTCCGGCAGGGCAGGCAGAGGGGCAGATTTCGGGTCGAGAGCCAGACCGGTCCTCACTGCGGTGGCGGTCGGCGCTCGCCTTCTGCCGCCTTATGGCCCGTTGCAAATGCAAATGGGCGGCGTCCCAGGTCTCCTCCGAGCGCCTAAACCATTCATCCACCACAGGTGCCTCGATCTGGCTCTGATGCCATGGTGCCAGAACCGGCTGATAACCTAGTACGCACTGGAAGGGAGATAGGTTAGAGGAGGAGTGGCGGAGTGGCGGAGTGAGTTTTGGGCCATATCTTACCAGGGGATGAAAGCCGCCCACTCCCCCGGCCGGTCCTGGCAATAGGACCGCAGAAACCTACCCACATCCTGGTTAACTCTTTCCACCTGCCCGTTACTCTCGGGGTGAAAACCTGAGGTGAGGCTGACCGAGACCCCCAGACGTTCCATGAACGCCCTCCAGACCCTGGACGTGAACTGGGGACCCCGATCAGAAACTATGTCCTCAGGCACCCCGTAGTGCCGAAAGACGTGGGTGAACAGGGCCTCTGCAGTCTGTAGGGCCGTAGGGAGACCGGGCAAAGGAAGGAGACGGCAGGACTTAGAAAACCGATCCACAACAACCAGGATCGTAGTGTTTCCTTGTGACGGAGGAAGATCGATGCCAGGATGACCAGAGGAGGGTGACGTGTGGGCCCAATAGATCAGACGGTCGCGGACAGCAGACGGAACGTACAGACGCCCAGCTGGACACTGGGTGGGAGTGGGCTCTGTACGTAACACCCGCTCGATGTCCGCGTCCAGCTCCCACACCACCAGTGCCACCAGGCAAGAAGCCGGAAGTATGGGAGTGGGATCCATGGGCCGCTCCTCTGTGTCATACATCCGGGACAGTGCGTCTGCCTTAGTGTTTCCATCTCCACCCCTGACGTGGAAATGCGGTACCCTAAGAAGGAGACGGACTGTTGAAAGAACAGACATTTCTCAGCCTTGACGTACAGGTCCTGCTCCAACAGTCGACCAAGCACCTTGCGCACCAGGGACACATGCTCAGCGCGTGTAGCGAAGTATATCAGAATGTCGTCGATATACACCACTACACCCTGCCCGTGCAGGCCGCGGAAAATCTTGTCTACAAATGCCCGGAAGACTGATGGAGCATTCATCAACCCGTACGGCATGACGAGGTACTCATAGTGTGCAGAGGTGGTACTAAATGCCATCTTCCACTCGTCACCCTCCCAGATACGCACCAGATTGTAAGCGCTCCTGAGATCCAATTTTGTGAAGAAGCGCGCCCTGTGCATTGACTCTATTGCACTGGCTATGAGAGGCAGCGGGTAGCTGTCCCTCACAGTGATCTGATTGATACCTCAAAAGTCAATACACGGGCGCAGACCTCCATCCTTTTTTTCACAAAAAAGAAACTCGAGGAGGCAGGTGAAGTGGAAGGCCGAATGTATCCCTGCCCCAGAGATTCGGAGACATATGTTTCCATAGCCGCCGTCTCTTCCTGTGACAGAGGATACACATGATTCTTGGGAAGTGCTGCGTCTACCAGGAGATTTATTGCACAATCCCCCCGTCGATGGGGTGGTAGATGAGTCGCCTTCTTCTTACAGAAGGCGAAGCCAAATCGGCATATTCTGAGGGGATGTGGACGGTGGAGACCTGGTCTGGACTCTCCACCGTAGTCGCACCGATGGAAACACTTACACACCTCCCCGAGCACTTTCGTGACAATCCCTTGAGAGACCTCTGTTGCCACGAAATAGTGGGGTCATGATAGGCCAACCAGGGTAGGCCCAGCACCACGGGAAACGCAGGAGAATCAATAAGGAAGAAACTGATTCTCTCCTCATGACCCTCCTGCGTGATCATGCTTAGTGGAGCGGTGGCCTCCCTAATCAGCCCCGACCCTAATGGTCGACTATCTAAGGCGTGCACAGGGAAGGGCATATCAACAGGAACAATGGGGATACCTAAACTATGGGCAAATGAACGGTCAATAAAGTTCCCAGCTGCGCCTGAATCTACTAGTGCCTTATGCTGGGAATACGGGGGAAAACTCCGGAAATTCTATAAACACAAACATGTGAGCAACAGGGGGCTCTGGGTGAGTCTGCTGCCTACTCACCTGGGGTGACACGACAGTGCCCTGCCTGCTGCCTCGACTCCGGGAGGAACCCCCCCAGCACCGATTAGCAGTGTGCCCTCTGCGGCCACAGATGGTGCAGGGAATGGCCCCCCCTCCGGTCACCCTAAGAGCAGCACCTCCTAGCTTCATGGGTGTCAGAGCGGAGGTGCTGGGGGATGGAACTGACGGACCCCGATCTGGCCGTCCGCGGGTGGCCAGCAGGTTATCCAGCCGGATGGACAGGTCCACCAGCTGGTCGAAAGGTAGGGGTGGTGTCCCTGCAGGTCAGCTCCCGATGGACGTCCTCGCGCAGACTGCACCGGTAATGGTCGATCAGGGCCCTGTCATTCCATCCCGCGCCGGCGGCCAGGGTTCGGAAGTCCAAAGCAAAGTCTTGTGCGCTCCTCGTCCCCTGCCTTAGGTGAAACAAGCACTCCCCCGCCGCTCTACCCTCAGGCGGATGGTCGAAAACCGCCCGGAAGCGCATCGCCCTCTCCCCAAACGGCGTTGGCCCACTCCAGAGCCTTCCCGGATAGACAGGAGACGAGGGCGGACACTCTCTCGCGTCCCAAAGGAGCCGAGTGGACGGTTGCCAGGTAGAGCTCCAGCTGGAGTAGGAACCCCTGGCACCCGGCAGCCGTCCCATCATATTCCCTCAGGAGCGCGAGCCGAATCCCACTGGGACCAGGTGAAGGAGGGGTGGACAGCGGTGTGGGTTGTTGTGATGATGATGGGGGCGCTGGAAAACATCCTCTCTCCCATCGCTCCATTGTTTGCAGTGCTGCTGGACGCGCTCCTCTGCTAACAAAGGAGGGCTTTGTGCACCTGCTGACTCCATTTTCAGGGTGCGTGTTTCTGTAAGGCGTCTAGGTGTAGCAGGTAAGGCGGAGTCAGGCGCAGGACACAGAGATGAGTAATTCACGTAACTTTACTCAAAACAACAAATATTCCAAGAAGGAAAATATACAAGCTCACAAATACAGACCAACTTACAATGAACAAACATGCACAAAACCATGGGGGAACCAGAGGGTTAAATAAGGAACATAATTATGGGAATGGAAACCAGGTGTGTACAATGAAGACAAAAAAAATAGAAAATGAAAAGTGGATTGGTGGCGGCTAGAAAACCGGTGACGTCAACTGCCGAACGCCGCCCGAACAAGGAGAGGGACCAACTTCGGCGAAAGTCGTGACACTGACTGTGTGTCCCCACCATCCGCCTGAGGGTAGAGCGGCGGGGGAGCGCTTGTTTCACCTAAGGCAGGGGACGAGGAGCGCGCAAGACTTTGCTTTGGACTTCCGAACCCTGGCCGCCGGCGCAGGATGGAATGACAGGGCCCTGATCAACCATTACCGGTGCAGTCTGCGCGAGGACGTCCATCGGGAGCTGACCTGCAGGGACACCACCCCTACCTTTCGACCAGCTGGTGGACCTGTCCATCCGGCTGGATAACCTGCTGGCCACCCGCGGACGGCCAGATCGGGGTCCGTCAGTTCCATCCCCCAGCACCTCCGCTCTGACACCCATGAAGCTAGGAGGTGCTGCTCTTAGGGTGACCGGAGGGGGGGCCATTCCCTGCACCATCTGTGGCCGCAGAGGGCACACTGCTAATCGGTGCTGGGGGGGTTCCTCCGGGAGTCGAGGCAGCAGGCAGGGCACTGTCGTGTCACCCCAGGTGAGTAGGCAGCAGACTCACCCAGAGCCCCCTGTTGCTCACATGTTTGTGTTTATAGAATTTCCGGAGTTTTCCCCCGCATTCCCAGCATAAGGCACTAGTAGATTCAGGCGCAGCTGGGAACTTTATTGACCGTTCATTTGCCCATAGTTTAGGTATCCCCATTGTTCCTGTTGATATGCCCTTCCCTGTGCACGCCTTAGATAGTCGACCATTAGGGTCGGGGCTGATTAGGGAGGCCACCGCTTCACTAAGCATGATCACGCAGGAGGGTCATGAGGAGAGAATCAGTTTCTTCCTTATTGATTCTCCTGCGTTTCCCGTGGTGCTGGGCCTACCCTGGTTGGCCTATCAACTGGGCTACAGTACCAAGGAAAATCAACCTTTTCACTAAATACACGAAAACCCTAATTCATGTCAAAAGTTATATCAGATGCCATGTCAGATTAACGTTTACCCTTCTGTTTCACCCTTTGAGTTTACACTTCTTGCTTCATCATATTATCCCAAACTTAGAAAAATGGGCTTGTTCACCATAATAGCCTGACTGATTGTAATGCATAACCATTGGGCACAGACATCAGTTCAACGTCTAGTTTGGATTTACATTTGGTTGAGCTGTCAACTAACTTGAATTGAATGTGAATTCAACATGAAATCAACCACAAATGTCACCCTGTCATCGGATTTAGGTTAAAAGTTAGGTGGAAAAAATAAAAAAAATCCCTTACGTTGATTAATTTTTGCAAACCTAATCTGTTTTTTTGGTTGAAATGACATGGAAACAGCGTTGATTCAACCAGTTTTTGCCCAGTGTGTAAGTGGTTTGTCACTGATCTTGGAGTGGTTTTTATGGGTCAATGTACATTCACTTCACAGACCAGTTCATTCTGTCCCGAAGTTCCTCCTCTAGCCATTCAACACACACAATTCCACACAGTCCCTTTATATGCTAGCGAGCCAATCACAGGCCAATAGATATGATCTTGGCACGGTTCCAGCTCATCCTGTTGTCTCCTCACCCCTTTTCCTGTTCATGCAGAGGATGAATATATTAGACAAATGTTTGGGCTTTATTTCGGATCTATTTATTTTTTATTGTGTTTCTTCTAAAGGCTCAAACAATCGAGACAACCCTCAAACATGGGCTGCCTGTCTCAACTACTACCTGACCTGGACCAGACCAGAGGCCTGACTGGAGCCGGCGCAGCATTGGGAGAGGAAATGGTTGTGTTCATTAGGGCACACCCCATGAAAACCTTTTGCAAACGGAAAATGAAAACAAGTGTTTTTGACCCACATAGTCACATAAAATATAAAGAATATGACATACTGTTCCAATAACATAACATACGCAAACTGTTTTAGTTGGAGCAGAATCAATCAAAAGTCATTACAAGATATCAAAATGATCTAATATCTAGTGTAGATCATCTCTTCACAGCTCGCTCTGTGACTTCCTTGCTCTTTTACTCTACGCCAGCCTTTTATAAAGCAGAATATATTTAACTCAACCCTGAAAACCACCCTCTCATAACCACATCCCTTTATAAAACACAAGCTGTTGCTTTGCAACCAATGAAGTGTTGCGTTGCAAACATAAACAGAACTGTTGCATCATGTCAAGCATTACAGCAGCACCATCATATAGCTGATAAACTGCACTGCATAGATTATGTTTTGATGACTTTCTTGATGGAAAAAATATCTTACAATGAGAGCTCCTTGCCTGTCCACAATGGAAAGTGACACTCTAACACCAGTCTGAGGTGGTTGATCACAGCTTCAGAACTTTCACTAGTGTGTGAACAACGTGGTACTGTTGGCTATACAGTATGTAGGCAAAAGGGTACCGACCCTGGTCCCACTGTTAACCAGCCCCTGAATAGATAGCCTGGTCCCAGATCTGTTTGTGCCAATGGCGTGACAATGACCATAGGGGTTGGCAAGACAGCGCAAACAGATCTGGGACCTGGCTATTGAATAGATACCCTGATGGTGACATCATAGGTTCCATTTCCTGGCAGCTGTTTTAGGAACGCTGTAAAATCTGCTGCTTCCTGTGTCAGGGTATGGACAGTGAGGTAGAGAGACGTTGGTGAGGTATTTAAAAACAAACTTTTCAACTAAATCTTCTCATTGTATGAGAAGGCAAGAGAAGGCAGCCTGTCCTATTTGTGGCTGAGCAAACTTTTATTTTCGGAAATCATGAATTACATTTTTTATTTATAGAATTTTAACAATTGCGTTGAGTCTCTTTCACCCACTCTCCCCATCTAATCACTCACCCCTCCCTCCTCCTCCCCGTCTCTCTTTTCCATTCAGCTTTCAACGTCATTGCAACAGTTGGAAGGATAGGCCTCCATTAGAGTCCTGTCATTTGTTTTTATCTGCCAACACCGCTTCCCTCAGACACCATTTATAGGAGCCATAATGTATTCACTTGTCCAGGCATCTTGGTTAGACATTTACAAACCTCGCCATGTAACTCTGTGTTGTTGTTTTTGTCGCACTGCTTTGCTTTATCTTGGCCAGGTCGCAGTTGTAAATGAGAACTTGTTCTCAACTGGCCTACCTGGTTAAATAAAGGTTAAATAAAGAAATAAAATAAAATAAAAGATGAGATGGGAAACCTGGGATATTTTGAAAGGATAGTATGAGGCAGTATGGCTATAGGTTACGTATAGTATGACAGGCAGTATGGCTATAGGTTACGTATAGTATGACAGGCAGTATGGCTATAGGTTATGCATAGTATGACAGGCAGTATGGCTATAGGTTATGTATAGTATGACAGGCAGTATGGCTATAGGTTACCTATAGTAGGACAGGCAGTATGGCTATAGGTTACGTATAGTATGACAGGCAGTATGGCAATAGGTTATGTATAGTATGACAGGCAGTATGGCTATAGGTTACGTATAGTATGCCAGGCAGTATGGCTATAGGTTACGTATAGTATGACAGGCAGTATGGCTATAGGTTATGCATAGTATGACAGGCAGTATGGCTATAGGTTACGTATAGTATGACAGGCAGTATGGCTATAGGTTACGTATAGTATGACAGGCAGTATGGCTATAGGTTACGTATAGTATGACAGGCAGTATGGCTATAGGTTATGCATAGTATGACAGGCAGTATGGCTATAGGTTATGTATAGTATGACAGGCAGTATGGCTATAGGTTATGTATAGTATGACAGGCAGTATGGCTATAGGTTATGTTATGTATAGTATGACAGGCAGTATGGCTATAGGTTATGTATAGTATGACAGGCAGTATGGCCATAGGTTATGCATAGTATGACAGGCAGTATGGCTATAGGTTATGTTATGTATAGTATGCCAGGCAGTATGGCTATAGGTTATGTATAGTATGACAGGCAGTATGGCTATATGTTATGCATAGTATGACAGGCAGTATGGGTATAGGTTACCTATAGTATGACAGGCAGTATGGCTATAGGTTACGTATAGTATGACAGGCAGTATGGCTATAGGTTATGTATAGTATGACAGGCAGTATGGCTATAGGTTATGCATAGTATGACAGGCAGTATGGCTATAGGTTACCTATAGTATGACAGGCAGTATGGCTATAGGTTACGTATAGGATGACAGGCAGTATGGCTATAGGTTACGTATAGTATGACAGGCAGTATGGCTATAGGTTACGTATAGTATGACAGGCAGTATGGCTATAGGTTATGCATAGTATGACAGGCAGTATGGCTATAGGTTACGTATAGTATGACAGGCAGTATGGCTATAGGTTACGTATAGTATGACAGGCAGTATGGCTATAGGTTATGCATAGTATGACAGGCAGTATGGCTATAGGTTATGTTATGTATAGTATGCCAGGCAGTATGGCTATAGGTTATGTATAGTATGACAGGCAGTATGGCTATATGTTATGCATAGTATGACAGGCAGTATGGCTATAGGTTACCTATAGTATGACAAGCAGTATGGCTATAGGTTACGTATAGTATGACAGGCAGTATGGCTATAGGTTACGTATAGTATGACAGGCAGTATGGCTATAGGTTACGTATAGTATGACAGGCAGTATGGCTATAGGTTACGTATAGTATGACAGGCAGTATGGCTATAGGTTACGTATAGTATGACAGGCAGTATGGCTATAGGTTATGGATAGTATGACAGGCAGTATGGCTATAGGTTACGTATAGTATGACAGGCAGTATGGCTATAGGTTATGCATAGTATGACAGGCAGTATGGCTATAGGTTATGCATAGTATGACAGGCAGTATGGCTATAGGTTATGCATAGTAGGACAGGCAGTATGGCTATAGGCTACGTATAGTATGACAGGCAGTATGGCTATAGGTTACGTATAGTATGACAGGCAGTATGGCTATAGGTTACGTATAGTATGACAGGCAGTATGGCTATAGGTTACGTATAGTATGACAGGCAGTATGGCTATAGGTTACGTATAGTATGACAGGCAGTATGGCTATAGGTTATGCATAGTATGACAGGCAGTATGGCTATAGGTTATGTATAGTATGACAGGCAGTATGGCTATAGGTTACGTATAGTATGACAGGCAGTATGGCTATAGGTTACGTATAGTATGACAGGCAGTATGGCTATAGGTTATGTTATGTTTAGTATGACAGGCAGTACGGCTATAGGTTATGTATAGTATGACAGGCAGTATGGCCATAGGTTATGCATAGTATGACAGGCAGTATGGCTATAGGTTATGTTATGTATAGTATGCCAGGCAGTATGGCTATAGGTTATGTATAGTATGACAGGCAGTATGGCTATATGTTATGCATAGTATGACAGGCAGTATGGGTATAGGTTACCTATAGTATGACAGGCAGTATGGCTATATGTTATGTATAGTATGACAGGCAGTATGGCTATAGGTTATGTTATGTATAGTATGACAGGCAGTATGGCTATAGGTTATGTATAGTATGACAGGCAGTATGGCCATAGGTTATGCATAGTATGACAGGCAGTATGGCTATAGGTTATGTTATGTATAGTATGCCAGGCAGTATGGCTATAGGTTATGTATAGTATGACAGGCAGTATGGCTATATGTTATGCATAGTATGACAGGCAGTATGGGTATAGGTTACCTATAGTATGACAGGCAGTATGGCTATAGGTTACGTATAGTATGACAGGCAGTATGGCTATAGGTTATGTATAGTATGACAGGCAGTATGGCTATAGGTTATGCATAGTATGACAGGCAGTATGGCTATAGGTTACCTATAGTATGACAGGCAGTATGGCTATAGGTTACGTATAGGATGACAGGCAGTATGGCTATAGGTTACGTATAGTATGACAGGCAGTATGGCTATAGGTTACGTATAGTATGACAGGCAGTATGGCTATAGGTTATGCATAGTATGACAGGCAGTATGGCTATAGGTTACGTATAGTATGACAGGCAGTATGGCTATAGGTTACGTATAGTATGACAGGCAGTATGGCTATAGGTTATGCATAGTATGACAGGCAGTATGGCTATAGGTTATGTTATGTATAGTATGACAGGCAGTATGGCCATAGGTTATGCATAGTATGACAGGCAGTATGGCTATAGGTTATGTTATGTATAGTATGCCAGGCAGTATGGCTATAGGTTATGTATAGTATGACAGGCAGTATGGCTATATGTTATGCATAGTATGACAGGCAGTATGGCTATAGGTTACCTATAGTATGACAGGCAGTATGGCTATAGGTTACGTATAGTATGACAGGCAGTATGGCTATAGGTTACGTATAGTATGACAGGCAGTATGGCTATAGGTTACGTATAGTATGACAGGCAGTATGGCTATAGGTTACGTATAGTATGACAGGCAGTATGGCTATAGGTTACGTATAGTATGACAGGCAGTATGGCTATAGGTTATGGATAGTATGACAGGCAGTATGGCTATAGGTTACGTATAGTATGACAGGCAGTATGGCTATAGGTTATGCATAGTATGACAGGCAGTATGGCTATAGGTTATGCATAGTATGACAGGCAGTATGGCTATAGGTTATGCATAGTAGGACAGGCAGTATGGCTATAGGCTACGTATAGTATGACAGGCAGTATGGCTATAGGTTACGTATAGTATGACAGGCAGTATGGCTATAGGTTACGTATAGTATGACAGGCAGTATGGCTATAGGTTACTTATAGTATGACAGGCAGTATGGCTATAGGTTACGTATAGTATGACAGGCAGTATGGCTATAGGTTATGCATAGTATGACAGGCAGTATGGCTATAGGTTATGTATAGTATGACAGGCAGTATGGCTATAGGTTATGTATAGTATGACAGGCAGTATGGCTATAGGTTATGTTATGTTTAGTATGACAGGCAGTACGGCTATAGGTTATGTATAGTATGACAGGCAGTATGGCCATAGGTTATGCATAGTATGACAGGCAGTATGGCTATAGGTTATGTTATGTATAGTATGCCAGGCAGTATGGCTTTAGGTTATGTATAGTATGACAGGCAGTATGGCTATATGTTATGCATAGTATGACAGGCAGTATGGGTATAGGTTACCTATAGTATGACAGGCAGTATGGCTATAGGTTACGTATAGTATGACAGGCAGTATGGCTATAGGTGACGTATAGTATGACAGGCAGTATGGCTATAGGTTATGTATAGTATGACAGGCAGTATGGCTATAGGTTATGCATAGTATGACAGGCAGTATGGCTATAGGTTACCTATAGTATGACAGGCAGTATGGCTATAGGTTACGTATAGGATGACAGGCAGTATGGCTATAGGTTACGTATAGTATGACAGGCAGTATGGCTATAGGTTACTTATAGTATGACAGGCAGTATGGCTATAGTTTATGTATAGTATGACAGGCAGTATGGCTATAGGTTATGTATAGTATGACAGGCAGTATGGCTATAGGTTACGTATAGTATGACAGGCAGTATGGCTATAGGTTATGTATAGTATGACAGGCAGTATGGCTATAGGTTATGTTATGTATAGTATGACAGGCAGTATGGCTATAGGTTATGTTATGTATAGTATGCCAGGCAGTATGGCTATAGGTTACGTATAGTATGACAGGCAGTATGGCTATAGGTTACTTATAGTATGACAGGCAGTATGGCTATAGGTTACGTATAGGATGACAGGCAGTATGGCTATAGGTTACGTATAGTATGACAGGCAGTATGGCTATAGGTTACTTATAGTATGACAGGCAGTATGGCTATAGGTTACGTATAGGATGACAGGCAGTATGGCTATAGGTTACGTATAGTATGACAGGCAGTATGGCTATAGGTTACTTATAGTATGACAGGCAGTATGGCTATAGGTTATGCATAGTATGACAGGCAGTATGGCTATAGGTTACATATAGTATGACAGGCAGTATGGCTATAGGTTATGTTATGCATAGTATGACAGGCAGTATGGCTATAGGTTACGTATAGTATGACAGGCAGTATGGCTATAGGTTACGTATAGTATGACAGGCAGTATGGCTATAGGTTACGTATAGTATGACAGGCAGTAAGGCTATAGGTTATGCATAGTATGACAGGCAGTATGGCTATAGGTTATGTTATGTATAGTATGACAGGCAGTATGGCTATAGGTTATGTTATGCATAGTATGACAGGCAGTCTGGCTATAGGTTATGTTATGTATAGTATGCCAGGCAGTATGGCTATAGGTTATGTATAGTATGACAGGCAGTATGGCTATATGTTATGCATAGTATGACAGGCAGTATGGCTATAGGTTACCTATAGTATGACAGGCAGTATGGGTATAGGTTACGTATAGTATGACAGGCAGTATGGCTATAGGTTATGTATAGTATGACAGGCAGTATGGCTATAGGTTATGCATAGTATGACAGGCAGTATGGCTATAGGTTACGTATAGTATGACAGGCAGTATGGCTATAGGTTACGTATAGTATGACAGGCAGTATGGCTATAGGTTATGCATAGTATGACAGGCAGTATGGCTATAGGTTATGTTATGTATAGTATGACAGGCAGTATGGCTATAGGTTATGTTATGTATAGTATGACAGGCAGTATGGCTATAGGTTATATATAGTATGACAGGCAGTATGGCCATAGGTTATGCATAGTATGACAGGCAGTATGGCTATAGGTTATGTTATGTATAGTATGCCAGGCAGTATGGCTATAGGTTATGTATAGTATGACAGGCAGTATGGCTATATGTTATGCATAGTATGACAGGCAGTATGGCTATAGGTTACCTATAGTATGACAGGCAGTATGGCTATAGGTTACGTATAGTATGACAGGCAGTATGGCTATAGGTTACGTATAGTATGACAGGCAGTATGGCTATAGGTTACATATAGTATGACAGGCAGTATGGCTATAGGTTACGTATAGTATGACAGGCAGTATGGCTATAGGTTACGTATAGTATGACAGGCAGTATGGCTATAGGTTATGGATAGTATGACAGGCAGTATGGCTATAGGTTACGTATAGTATGACAGGCAGTATGGCTATAGGTTATGCATAGTATGACAGGCAGTATGGCTATAGGTTATGCATAGTATGACAGGCAGTATGGCTATAGGTTATGCATAGTAGGACAGGCAGTATGGCTATAGGCTACGTATAGTATGACAGGCAGTATGGCTATAGGTTATGCATAGTAGGACAGGCAGTATGGCTATAGGCTACGTATAGTATGACAGGCAGTATGGCTATAGGTTACGTATAGTATGACAGGCAGTATGGCTATAGGTTACGTATAGTATGACAGGCAGTATGGCTATAGGTTAGGTATAGTATGACAGGCAGTATGGCTATAGGTTACGTATAGTATGACAGGCAGTATGGCTATAGGTTACGTATAGTATGACAGGCAGTATGGCTATAGGTTACGTATAGTATGACAGGCAGTATGGCTATAGGTTACGTATAGTATGACAGGCAGTATGGCTATAGGTTACGTATAGTATGACAGGCAGTATGGCTATAGGTTACGTATAGTATGACAGGCAGTATGGCTATAGGTTATGGATAGTATGACAGGCAGTATGGCTATAGGTTACGTATAGTATGACAGGCAGTATGGCTATAGGTTATGCATAGTATGACAGGCAGTATGGCTATAGGTTATGCATAGTATGACAGGCAGTATGGCTATAGGTTATGCATAGTAGGACAGGCAGTATGGCTATAGGCTACGTATAGTATGACAGGCAGTATGGCTATAGGTTACGTATAGTATGACAGGCAGTATGGCTATAGGTTACCTATAGTATGACAGGCAGTATGGCTATAGGTTACGTATAGTATGACAGGCAGTATGGCTATAGGTTATGTATAGTATGACAGGCTGTATGGCTATAGGTTACGTATAGTATGACAGGCAGTATGGCTATAGGTTATGTATAGTATGACAGGCTGTATGGCTATAGGTTATGTATAGTATGACAGGCTGTATGGCTATAGTTTCCGTATTGTATGACAGGCAGTATATGTTGCTTATTATTTTTTTTAATTTAAATGTTTATTTAACCTTTATATAACTAGGCAAGTCAGTTAAGAACAAATTCTTATTTACAATGACGGCCTACCAAAAGGCGAAAAGGCCTCCTGCGGGGACGGGCCCTGGGATTAAAAATAAAATAAATATACAATATAAATATAGGACAAAACACACATCACAACAAGAGAGACAACACAACACTACATAAAGAGAGACCTAAGACAACAACATAGCAAGGCAGCAACACATGACAACACAGCATTGTAGCAACACAACATGGTAGCAGCACAAAACATGGTAGAAACATTATTGGGCAAAGTCAACAGCACAAAGGGAAAGAAGGTAGAAACAACAACACATCACACAAAGCAGCCACAACTGTCAGTAAGAGTATCCATGATTGAGTCTTTGAATGAAGAGATTGAGAAAAAACTGTCCAGTTTGAGTGTTTGTTGCAGCTCGTTCCAGTCGCTAGCTGCAGCGAACTGAAAAGACGAGCGACGTCTCTAGACGTCTCTGGATTGCAGAATTGCTTTTTTTACAAAGTGAGACAGAAGATGAACTCAGAACATAACGTGTCAGAACACAGAAAATTAGTCAGAACATCAAGTGTGGCAAAGATTCATGAAGAACAATGACTGATGGTTAAAGTAGCGAATTAGCTACAATTCTAAAGTAGTCCTTGATGAGATTCGAACACGCAACCTTTGATTTGCTAGATGTTCGTGTTATACGCCCACCAATCCACTCCGAACAACCACCCTCCTTTCGATTTTGCCTCAAGTTACCTGTCTTATGTAACCATACCAAACATAACATATTATACTAATTTGAGTTTCCCGGATTTACTTTTACCATGTTATACGTCTAGTCTATGAGACCAGGCTGGAATTCATGGTTACTAGTTGGCACAGCCCAGTCCGAGCTCAGACTGCAATGTTGACTGGTTTTATGGATGAGCATGCTCTGTAAAACAAACAATATTGTAGCAAGTTTGCTTGAGGATTGTGGGTAATTGAGAATTCCTGTACATTATTTCACTAAGCTTTGTATCTGTAATGTTGGTCCTTTTTTATTCTGACTATTATTCTGACTGTATTACTCCATATATGAAATATAGTATTAATCTCCCTTATGAATTCATTTTTCTCTGCTCAATAAGTGTAGGAGGACATTTCCTAGTGTGGGGACTTTCTATGTGGACTTCAACGGAACAGAGGCCAGTAATTTACAGGAAGTTGACCTTCTGAAGGTGTTGATGGGAGGGTGTGAATTCTCTAAGTGTGAGATTCTGTTCATTTAAACCAATAACCAACGACCGGGTTAATGGAAACATGAAATGCTGGAACACTTTTATAAATGCAGACAGACAGTTTGACAATTTGTTCGTCTGACAAGGTGGAATCTTTTTGTATCTGTAAAACTAATTATGCGAGAAATGGCAGTGTAAATGCGCAAATATTGATAAAATAACCATCTCGAAGTAAATTTGTAGTGTGGTTCACCCACTACAACTCGGAAAAGCATGCAGTTCATTAGGCTACAGATAAAATAAGTTATGAACTTCACAGGGTGGTGAAAGTAGAAGGTGATGAGCTTGATGCTCCTTTCCTTTTTTTTTATTAATTTTTTTAAATTTTATCCCATTTTCTCCCCCCTTTTTGTGGTATCCAATCGCTAGTAATTACTATCTTGTCTCATCGCTACAACTCCCGTACGGGCTCGGGAGAGACGAAGGTCGAAAGCCATGCGTCCTCCGAAGCACAACCCAACCAAGCCGCACTGCTTCTTAACACAGCGCCTCCAACCCGGAAGCCAGCCGCACCAATGTGTCGGAGAGGAAACACCATGTACCTGGCCCCCTTGGTTAGCGCGCACTGCGCCCGGCCCGCCACAGGAGTCGCTGGAGCGCGATGAGACAAGGATATCCCTACCGGCCAAACCCTCCCTAACCCAGACGACGCTAGCCCAATTGTGCGTCGCCCCACGGACCTCCCGGTCGCGGCCGGCTGCGACAGAGCCTGGGCGCGAACCCAGAGACTCTGGTGGCGCAGTTAGCACTGCGATGCAGTGCCCTAGACCACTGCGCCACCCGGGAGGCTTGATGCTCCTTTCCAATAGATATCGAGGGTATTATTCTAAAGACATGATTGATGCTTAGCTGCCATTTGACAGATAAAATCTTGGTTTTATCACTTAATCTTGGTTTAATCTCATAATGTAGGTACCTTATCCACACTGTATCTGCGAGCTGTTCGCTAGAGCGCATGTGTTTTTCATTCGTTTTATGGGAATTTATTTTTATGTGCGCTACGTCATCACGCACAGCCTTTTATCCATAAAAAGTCAGTTTGATGGAAACTCATCTCTGGTGGGAAAATGGCATGTTGGTTTATGCAGATTTTAGAATAGTTGCATGAAAATCTGTTGCAAATTGTATGGAAACCTAGCTACTGTCACACTCTTTTGGCAACTTACTCATCTTCATTCAGCCTTTTTTAAACCACTAACACCTCACCATCATCATCAGGTCTGCCATACCAACACTCCCAACGCTCTGCGTGATTGAGTAATGACTGATTGTGTAGTGTTTCTTTGCTCATAACTCAATCTGTCTGCCTCTGGAAGTTGTGCGACACCAACAATATGAACAACATGGTAACACTTCAATTTAAAGGGTCCTCGTTACAGTGTAATTACATGTGTAATTACATTAACAGTGTTGCTAATTGTAACAACTCATAGTTACAGTGTAATAACAACATGTAACTGGTAGTAATTGAGGTATGTAATTACCAAGGTGTAACAATGAATGCTTGTTACCATGCGTGTTACAAATGGGCAGGTTTCCACTAAATTCACCAACTTAGTGTTTCGCTTCTTCTCAGCTGCATACAGTTACAACTGTCACAAAGGTTGTGACCCCTTGTGGAAGCGCTGGGTGTCTGAGAGATTATAGCTTATGCTCAATAGGCTCTAATTACTTATCCTTGAATGCGCACTGTTCAAACGATATCTCCACACAGTGTTGTTGCTAGCACTTGCCCCCAAAATAAAGTGCACCAATTGGGTTAACTTGGTTGAGCATACAAGAACAGATCAGTAGGTCAACCTCACTGACTGGAATCTAATATGGGTGGCATCCCAGATGTGGAAAAATACACTATTTCAAAGCATAGTACATGTAATATTTGCCTAAGTACAATGTAATTACTAGTTGTTACACAGGATATAGCTAGTTAAAATGAAGTGTATCTTGAGGGTTACTTACTTGTAATTAATGTGTACTTATACAGTACATTACCAATCTTGACAACCTGGCCCTCATTTTAAAGCTTCTAGTAGTTTCACTTTATTTTGCAATAAGGTACAGAAATTAAGTGAAACTTCCAGAAGCTCTAAAATGAGGGCCAAGTTGTCAGAATGCAGTGACATTTGAAATGTGTTTTTCCTCATCCGGGATGACCATGTTAGTTTACCCAGTTGGTACACTTTATTTTGGTGGCAAGTGCTAGCAATAACATTGCGTGGAGATATTTTTTCAACATTGCACATTCATGGGTAAGTCATTGGAGCCTATTTAGCATAATCTCCCGGACACCCAGCGCATCCACGAGGGGTCACAACCTTTGTGACAGTTGTTAAGAATCGGATGCAGCTGAGAAGAAACAAAACACTAAGTTGGTGAATTTAGTGGAAACCTGTACATTTGTAACAAGCATGGTAACAAGCATTCATTGTTACACCTCTATAATTACAGACCGCAATTACTGCCAGTCACATGTTGTTATTACAGTGTAACTTTGTTGTTTCAGTTAACTACAAAACTTGTTACAGTGTAATTTCACATGTATTTACACTCTAATAAGGACCCCATAAAAGGAAATGTTTCCCAACATGACCATCTAATGAAACAGGCGCACATCTGTCAAACTCAATTTACACCCACCTCCACAGTGGTGGAAAAAGTACTCAGTTGTCATACTTGAGTAAAAGTAAAGACACCTTAATAAAAAAAGACTCAAGTAAAACTGAAAGTCACCCAGTAAAATACTACTTTAAGTATCTTGTTTTAAACGACACCCAACCCATGTGACAACCAGCTCCATCTCCTATACAGCACAGTTCATACTGTCGCCTGCACAGTTATAGCAGTGACAGGCCTGTAAACTGGGAAGGCCAGATTGTTTATTTCAATCAACGCAGTAACCGAGAGAGGAGAGCAGGTTCCAGATAGGGTATGAAACTCTTATCTGTGGTGTTCACACAGGATGCTACTGCCCGTGTACAAGTAGAGAGGGGAGAGTTTGGCCCAAACGTTGTACTACTACTATTGAATCTGATGCCATAAATACGTGCCGTATACAATAGTCAATGTTCCCACTTCTCGTTTGTAAATTCCTCCTGTTGTCCTGTAGTGTAAATTAGTCAATGCGATGACTGAAGGCTGTGAGAAAGTTGTCCAGGTCATATGTGGTTCAGGGGTGATACGGTGGAGAGGACAGGACACACAACACAATCAACCCTATTAGCATTCACTTTATTAAAGTATTTTAAGACCATCAAGCAGTCATTTAGCAAACCGTGTTATTTAAATAGGTAGAATATCAGCATACCAGTAGCTGTGATCTGAAGTTTTGAGTGATTTACACAGGGATGTAGCGACATCTTGTGGACACATAGACGTCTTGCAACGCGTTTATAAAAGAAACATTTTCACCTTTACGTTCGTTCACCGAAAATCTTTCCATTTCCCAACGGAATACAAAAAACGATACGTGTAATCTCTTACCAGCAGATTACAGACTACTTTTAAAAACCAGATGATTCCTTGTTGGATTACGTTTAAATTCAGAAGGATGTTTGCACCTTTCTATATTCTCAATGACATTTAAATCAGCATTGAAAAGAGTTGACATTTTTCTGCCTGAATCTGACCTGAAGTCAGAGACCACTATGATAATGCGTTTGTTTGAACGATCGCGAGAAAATAGTATGAACAGGCTTTTATAGGCTACAGTCCAAGCTATGTCTTCCAATAGTGTGACTGTTGTCAGCATCCAAAGATGATCCAATTTGAATAAACGCTTGGAGGACGACAGCAGTGTTGTAGCCTACGGGCGTACAGATATCACTTATTATTGATATCTACATAGAGCATTGATGTGAATCACACTGCTGCTCTCTTATTTAGCTATTAGCTTTTTGCATATTATGGATAATGGTTGTTGTGGATGGCTTCTCACAAATGTATACAGTACCAGTCAAAAATTTGGACACACCTACTCATTGCAGGGTTTTTCTTGATTTTTACTATTTTCTACATTGGAGAATAATAGTGAAGACATCACAACTATGAAATAACACATATTGAATCATGAAGTGACCAAAAAAATGCTAAACAAATAAAAATATATTTTAGATTTGAGATTCTTCAAAGTAGCCACCCTTTGCCTTGATGACAGCTTTGCACACTCTTGGTATTCTCTCAACCAGCTTCACCTGGAATGCTTTTCCAACAGTCTTGAAGGAGTTCCCACATATGTTGAACACTTGTTGGCTGGTTTTCCTTCACTCTGCGGTCCAACTCATCCCAAACCATCTCAATTGGGTTGAGGTCGGGTGATTGTGGAGGCCAGGTCATCTGATGCAGCACTCCATCACTCTCCTTCTTGGTCAAATAGCCCTTACACAGCCTGAAGGTGTGTTGGGTCATTGTCCTGTTGAAAAACAAATGATTGTCCCACTAAGCACTAACCAGATGGGATGGCGTATCGCTGCAAAATGCTGTGGTAGCCATGCTGGTTAAGTGTGCCTTGAATTCTAAATAAATCCAAGACAGTGTCACCAGCAAAGCACCCCCACACAATTACACCTCCTCTTCCATGCTTCACGGTGGGAACAACACAATGCCGAGATAATCCGTTCACCTACTCTGCGTCTCACAAAGACACGGCGTTTGGAACCAAAAATCTAAAATTTGAACTCAGACCAATGGACAGATTTCCACCGGTCTAATGTCCAATGCTTGTGTTTTTTGGCCCAACAAATCGCTTCTTCTTATTGGTGTCCTTTAGTAGTGGTTTCTTTGCAGCAATTTGACCATGAAGGCCTGATTCACGCAGTCTCCTCTGAACAGCTGATGTTGAGATATGTCTGTTACTTGAACTCTGTGAAGCATTTATTTGGGCTGAAATCTGCGAAAATATAGAAAATAATAAAAATAAAGAAAACCCCTGCAATGTGTGTGTCCTAAGTTTTGACTGGTACTGTATGTGTATTTTAACCCAATAATGGTTGATTTGAAGAAGTTTTAACTGCCTTTCATTCATTGTTTAAGCAATCAGTGGACAGCCAGGGAAAAATGGCTCTTGCAATGGCTGCACAGTGCGGATCCAGGGCCTGATTAATGCACGGGCTTACAGGGTCTGAATCCCTGGAGTCCAAGCCCGTAGGGGGCCCTTGATGCAGAGTGTAGATATCCTGCTTCCGCTCTTCTAATCATCAGATGGGGGGAGGAGAGGAGGTAGGGGGCCCACGTGGGTAACAAGGGGGAGGTTGCCCTCCTTTCCCACACCGCCCTTCGCCAGAGCGAGAGGCCACAGTTCATGGAGCAAAAAGATTTGCGTTTGAAACGACAGCGTCTGGGCACAGACCCAAGCGCTGGATCTGGGAGACCGAGGCAGGAAGACCCGGTTCACCGACAACCCCTGATCCCCCTCGGACACGGCCGACGCACCTGCAACATCCATTAATGGCCATCTATGTAAACTCTAACATTGATTTATCCTGCAATAGATGTTGTTCAAGTGGTAATAGAAGTTGCGGTCTTCTTCTAATGCTGCTTAAAGGGAAAGTAATCCAAAAGTAACTGAAAGTAATCAGATTACGTTACTGAGTTAGGGTAATCCAAACGTTATGTCACTGATTACAATTTTGGACAGGTAACTAGCAACCGTAACGGATTGCATTTAGAAAGTAACCTAACCTATTCTCAACTTATTTCCACAACAGAATGCCTTCAAACACATTTTAAATAAAGAAAGTTACATACATAAAATAAAAAAGTATACACAATAATGTTATTTCAATACAAAGCAAACCCACAATACTGCCCTACAAAGGCAAAGCAGTAGCTATGTAAAAAAGTAACTGCAAAATCTGACTTCAAAGTCTTTTTCTGTCTAGACAGAGAGCAATTTCGGGTACTTCATGATATATTCTGATCGACTTGCTTGTTCTTGTGTCAAGAAACTAAATTTCACATTAATCAGATAATATACCTGGCCATTACAACAGATGAAATATATTTGACAAATTTGTAGTTACTGCATTTTGCAGGGCAGAATAGCCTAACATTTCTAGGCAATCACCTTTGACCTAATATTGAGTTTCTTGGCTCTAGATATGTTTAACATAGACATTATGTCATATTACAATGTCCAAGCAAAATAAGCTCTAGTCTACTGCAGAATCAAGGGTTTCCACCACTATTTACATACGTCTGTTAGAAATTATTCATTCCAATTTAGCGCAGGCTTCACAGGCCGTAGCCTAAAGTGGATCAGGCAGATATCTGCTCATTTGCAAATTGGCACGCTCTACAGGCATGGTTAATAGGAAAGACACATCAATTAACTTTGAAGAACTTCCTCCACCTGAACAACTTAGAGTATTCATCCTCATTCATGCTCTGTAGATACTGAGCCAACTTCTCCGGTTTGGAGAAAACATCCACATGGACAAGGCATCACCTGGGATGAACTTCTCATAAACCTGTCTGGGCGGTCCTAGGGCAACTTCATGGCATTGAACAGTTTCTCAGTCATATAGTCAGGATGTTCTCTCCTATTGTCAAATGATAAGTAGAACTTACAGCTGGCCACTGTGCTTGTGTATTCCTCATGACTCATTTGCTTGTTATTAAAGTGGGCTCCATATGTGTTGATAGTGATGAACTTGCTCAGGAGTTGGTCAAATTTGACCCTATAGTGGTTCTCGTTCCAGTTGCTTACAATCCAGCAGTTTGTAACCTTCTTCTGAATGGGTAAGTCTTCCTCAATCTCACTGTTCTTGAAGACTAATCTCTTGCGCACTTTAATGTCAGCATTCCAATAGTAGTTCAACGTCACGTTGAAGAGTTTCCCCAGTCCAGATGTCTTACGTGTGTTCATTGGCGACTCAAAATTCATCCACACCCATTTGTGGAAGGTGGGCCTGGGGTTCTTGGGGCAGGTTGGATAAATCCTCTTCGATCGCTCTGTGGTTGGATGAGAACGGCGTCCCCTTGACTGTACAGCTCCCTGTCCACTGTCAGATGACAGCCTTTGATGTTGAACGTTTGACCTGCAGGATGTGAGGTCGAAGTGATATTTGAAGTGCCAGAACCAGACCAGTAGTATGGTGTCTTTGTCTTGTGACCTGGGTTGAACTGGAGAGAGATCTTTCGATGCCTCTGACTGTACCTTTGTATGGCATGGTGACAGCCCATGGTAGAACATAGTTAGGGCACAACCGAGCACAATGCCGATGAAGACATAATGATGTGCGTTGAGAGTTGGCTTCATTAGACATTGGAAAATAAAATAAGACATTGATGACTTTATAGATAATGTAAATATACAAACTAAGCCTTTCAGGGTATCCTTCTGAGGAAATAAGGTCACTTCCATCTACAGTCTAATCAATTCACAAATTGGACTTGACTCTTATGGAGGAATTCCATGTCCAATTCAACAGTCGGGAATTTAAAGGGATTTGACCACAAACTCAAATTGCATTAAATCAAACCTTGCATTTAAAATCGCAGCACACTTCACAGTAAAAAAATGAAAGCGATAAAAAAACAAAAGGCAATAAAAGAGATTAATAACCGAACATAAAGGAAGTGCATATTCAACCAAGGACTTAAGGATAGGCATAGCGGTCTAAATTATTTAAGGTTAGGCATAGTATCAGGTATGAAGGTAAGACCCAGATGCAGACAACGTCGAATTAACAATGGTTGAATAATCCAACAGGGGCAGGCAATAGACAGGTCAAGGCAGGCAGGGGTCAGTAAACCAGAGGTGGGGGAAAGGTACAGGACGGTAGGCAGGCTCAGGTAGAGTGGTCAGGTAGGCAGGCTCAGAGTCAGGACAGGCAAGGGTCAAAACCAGGAGGGCGAGAAAAAGAGAGACTGGGAAAAGCAGGAGCTGAGACACAAAACGCTGGTTGACTTGACAAACAAGAAGAACTGGCAACCGACAAACAGAGAACACGGGTATAAATACACAGGGGATAATGGGGAAGATGGGCGACACCTGGAAGGGGGTGGAGACAATCACAAAGACAGGTGAAACAGATCAGGATGTGTCACATAGGGGTCAAAATTATTTTAGGGTTAGGTTTAGGGGTTTAAATTATTTTATGGTTAGGTTTAGGGGTTTAAATTATTTTATGGTTAGGTTTAGGGGTTTAAATTATTTTATGGTTAGGTTTAGGAATGAGGGTTATTGTTCAGTTAGGTTAGGAAAAGGCATAAACTGTCACGCCCTGGCCTTAGTATTCTTTGTTTTCTGTAATATTTTGGTTAGGTCAGGGTGTGACAGGGGGGATGTTTGTGTGTATTTGTCTCGTCTTGGGTGGTTGTATGGTATAGGGGTTTTTGGTAGAGTGTATGGGTTTGTGTTGAGTGTAGGTGTCTAGGTAAGTCTATGGTTGCCTGAATGGTTCTCAATCAGAGACAGCTGTCATTCATTGTCTCTGATTGGGAGCCATATTTAAGGCAGCCATAGGCATTAGGCTATTGTGGGTAATTGTCTATGTGTAGTGTTTAGTGTCAGCACTATTTTGTTTGAATAGCTTCACGGTCGTCTTTTTGTTCGTTTGTTCGTCTTCATAATAAAAGAAGATGTCTTTCTATCACGCTGCGCCTTGGTCCTCTATTCAAAGTTACGACGATCGTGACATAAACATTTATATTGGCTTAGCGTACCGCTGTCCGCCATTTATTTTCTGCCAGTTCAGTATACACTACCAAAACAAAAGGATGACTTAAATACTGTAACAATAGGCCCAGTTCTCAATTGTGTCTCTTAACTGACAATGTATGTCATTTCCTAGCAATGGTGGTCAGAATTACAATGCTCCGCTCATGTACTGTATCACCACAATGAGATGTGCTTGTTTTTAAGCTGATACAGCTGGTTCCACAATAAGGGCAGTTTGGTAACCAGCTGAGCGGTGGGGCTGAGAAATGTAACCACTCTCAGGACCAGCCATGAAATCAAAATTATAGTTTTAACTATGTTTTGAAGCTATGCAGTGTAATGATCAAATGATGTAATTATTAATTTTGATTATATAATATAATTGCATTGTTTACAAACAATAGAGTAAAAAAAGCATATGTTTTCGGTTATGATGGTCTCAGCTCACGAGACATTTTACAAGTAATATTCTTCAAGAATGAATGCCTAAATCGCAATGCAACTTTATTAGCAACTGTAAAATAGGGGTTAAAGGCACAAGGCCAGCATTCAACATGATAGAGTAGACGTAGGTAATCCTACTTTACCTAATGTGTCCATAATCAGTCATTTCACTGATCCTATACGGCACAAGAGTCAAAGTCATTCCACAGAGGGCCACGTGTCTGCAGGTGTTCGCTCCTCCCTTGTACTTGATTGATGAATTAAGGTCACTAATTAGTAAGGAACTCCTATACCTGGTTGTCCAGGGCTTAACTGAAAGGAAGAAAACTAAAACCTGTAGACAGTAGGCCCTCAATGGAATGAGTTTGACACCCCTGCTATACGGCATTAAAACACCCTACATCTCATCATATTGTAACGGAATTCTTCGTCCTCCTCTGACGAGGAGTAAGAAATGTCGGACCAAGATGCAGCGTGGTGAGTATCCATTTTAATAGGAATACTTGAAACAAACAAAATAACGAATAAACGAACGAAGACGAAACAGTCCCGTAAAGTGACAACACAGACACAGGAACACAGTAACAGGAACAATCACCCACAACCCACAATGACAAAACAGGGTACCTAAATATGGTTCCCAATCAGAGACAACGACTAACACCTGCCTCTGATTGAGAACCATATCAGGCCAAACACATAGAAACAGACAAACTAGACATACAACATAGAATGCCCACTCATATCACACCCTGACTAAACAAAACATAGAAACAAACAACGCAAACTAAGGTCAGGGCGTGACACATATTAATACACACAATCCATCAATATGGCAGTTAGAGCCATTCAAGTTCAGCAACGCATGGACATGTCCATACAAAGCCTCCCTATTATGTTAGTGTTGCAACCCTACAGCAAACAGAAGTTGTCCAACAAGAAATGGTTATTTTCCATTTTGCCATAATGAATACAACCCAGGCAAATACTAAGGTCCTGTTCACCAGGTCATGTCCATCTCCTTAGGTATTAAGGGCGAGGGAGACATACCTGGTTCTGAATGGGGAGTAGAAAAACAACAAGGTGGGACGTCCCTTGCTCAACACTAGCCACGTCTCACTGAGATAAAGAGGAGAACAGGGAGAATGCAGTTATAGGAATAATATGTAGATAACTGCTCACTAATACACTGAGCTTTTCTATAGTTGTTAGGAGACAAAATAATGACAGTTGATTTCATTTCATGTGAGGTGTTTTTTTAAATAAAGGAAGAGGATAGCCATGGCCTAATGATTTACTTCAGGTTCTTGGATTGGAGATTATGTTAGGCGGAGCAGAGCAGGTGAACCCAAGAGCAGACTCAGACGAGGAGACTGGGATAAGGTAACCAAGGTATTTATTGAAAAACAGGGGGACGATGGGGTGCAGGCCAGGGAGAGCTCGGGCGGGCTGCAGGGAGCCAGGTGCTGAGGCTGGAGTGAGGGGAGTTCTCAGAATGGCATGTGCTAGCTGGGATGGTTTAAAAAAACTCTCCTGGAAAAACACCTGGACATGGGGAGGATGAAGACCCTGTCAAACCGCAGCAACTTGTTCATATGAATTATATTTGAATGAAGGACTAGTGGGGTTTCCTATGCACAGACACAGAGAAAACAACATGATTGGACAATAAAACTCACAGGGCTGAGCTTGCTTTATGAAGGTTTGCATCGTGTAGTCCTGCCCTATGCAACTGTAGGGCTAATAAAATTCCAGTTAATAATTTTGTATTCAAAAAGTCTAGGCAACCTAGTCATCCCAAATTTGAATATAAACCAAATTTGGTCCCACCCACTGGGCACAGATGTCAATTCAAAGTCTAGTTTCATTTACATTTGGTTGAGATTTCAACTAACGTGAATTCAACTTGAAATCAACAGAAAATGTCACCATGTCGTTGGATTTAGATTAAAAGTTGGGTGAAAAGAGGCCCAAGACATGTTAACCTCTCACCATTACAATTACATGGGAGGTTAGCATTTCTGGTGGGTATGACATTATAAACATGTGGAGTCACAACCTTGATGTAATCATTGTGTGCTAATAATATGGCACCAAATGTTTTGACATATTGTTTGGAACAATAATAATCTTCAAACATGTAACATTTCCAGAGTTTGGTCTCTGGTACTTTTGAAGATATTATTAAAGGTCATTAACCAATCACAGCTCTCCTTTAGGGAGTTCCCTTTTAATACATTTTCCCATTCACTGTGTTGGTGGTGCTTATAAAATGTATCATAGCTTAGCAGAGCCCACTCTGGAAATGTTACAGTTGAAGTCGGAAGTTCACATACACTTACGTTGGAGTCATTAAAACTCGTTTTCCAACCACTTCACAAATTTCTTGTAAACAAACTATAGTTTTGCCAAGTCGGTTAGGACATCTACTTTGTGCATTTTTCCAACAATTGTTTACAGAGAGATTATTTCACTTATAATTCACTGTATCACAATTGCAGTGGGTCAGAAATGTACATACACTAAGTTGACTGGCCTTTAAACAGCTTGGAAATTTCCGGAAAATTATGTCATGGCTTTAGAGGCTTCTGATAGGCTAATTGACATGATTTGAGTCAATTGGAGGCGTACATGTGGATGTATTTCAAGTCCTACCTTCAAACTCAGTGCCTCTTTGCTAGACATCATGGGAAAATCAAAAGAAATCAGACGTTAGAAACAAAATTGTAGACCTCCACAAGTCTGGTTCATCCTTGGGAGTAATTTCCAAATGCCAGAAAGTACCACGTTCATCTGTACAAACAATAGTACGCAAGTATAAACACCATGGGACCACGCAGCCGTCATACCGCTCAGGAAGGAGACGCATTCTGTCTCCTAAAGAGGAACGATCTTTGGTGCGAAAAGTGCAAATCAATCCTAGAACAACAGCAAAGGACCTTGTGAAGATGCTGGAGGTAACAGGTACAAAAGTATCTATATCCACAGTAACAACTGTTCGTTGTTTTTGTTCGTTTGTTCGTCTTCAAAATAAAAAGAAGATGTCGTTCTATCACGCTGCGCCTTGGTCCTCTATACAAAGTTACGACGATCGTGACATTCTGACCCACTAGGATTGTGATGAAAGAAATAAGCTGAAATAATTCATTCTCTCTACTATTATTCTGACATTTCACATTCTTAAAATAAAGTGGTGATCCTAACTGACCTGAGACAGGGGATTTTTACTTGGAATAAATGTCAGGAATTGTGAAAAACTGAGTTTTTAATTGTATTTGGCTAAGGTGTATGTAAACTTCCGACTTCAACTGTATGTACTTGTAGAGTATATTATTCCAAACAATATGTCTTAAAATGAACAAAATCAAAAAGGGTACATTTGAGATATAAATATTTTTAATGTTGAATAAATGAATGGAAAATGTTGAATCTTAACACACTCCATACGTTAGATCACACTATAATGAGTATAATGAGCTCTAAAAAGGGCCTAAAATGGCCACTTTCATGATTTATTGTAAATGTAAAATGCATGCCAAACATCCTTCCTGCCAATATAGACTATATATACAAAAGTATATGGATACACCTTCAAATTAGTGGATTTGTCTATTTCAGCCAATCCCGTTGCTGACAGGTGTATATAATTGAGCACACAGCCATGCAATCTCCATAGACAAATATTAGCAGTAAAATGGCCTTATTGAAGAGCTCATTGGCCTTCAACGTGGCACCGTCATAGGAGCCACCTTTCCAACAAGTCGATATGTCAAATTTCGGCCCTGCTAGAGCTGCCCCGGTCAACTGTAAGTGCTGTTATTGTGAAGTGGAAATGTCTAGGAGCCACAACGGCTCAGCCGCAAAGTGGTAGGCCACACAATCTCACAGAACAGAACCGCTGAGCGCTGAAGAGCGTAACGCATAGAAATCGTCTGTCCTCGGTTGCAACACTCACTACCGAGTTCCAAACTGCCTCTGGAAGCAAAATCAGCACAATAGCTGTTCGTCTGGAGCTTCATGAAATTGGTTTCCATGGCCGAGCAGCCGCACACAAGCCTAAGATCACCATATGTAATGCCAAGCGTCGGCTGGAGTGGTATAAAGCTCGCAGCCATTGGACTCTGGAGCAGTGGAAACACATTCTCTGGAGTGATGAATCACGGTTTGGCAGATGCAAGGAGCACGCTACCTGCTCCAATGCATAGTGCCAACTGTAACGTTTGGTGGAGGAGGAATAATAGTCTGGGTCTGTTTTCATGGTTCTGGCTAGGCCCCTTAGTTCCAGTGAAGGCAAATCTTAATGCTACAGCATACAGTGACATTCTAGATGATTCTGTGCTTCCTACTTTGTGGCAACAGTTTGGGGCATGACAATGCCCCAAAATGAGGTCCATACAGAAATGGTTTGTCGAGATCAGTGTGGAAGAACTTGACTGGCCTGCACAGAGCCCTCACTTCAGCCCCATCGAATGCCTTTGGGATTACTTGGAATGCCGACTGCGAACCAGGCCTAATCGCCCAACATCAGAACCCGACCTCACTAATGCTTTTGTGGCTGAATGGAAGCAAGTCTCCGCAACAATCTTCCAACATCTAGTGGAAAGCCTTCCCAGAAGAGTGGAGGCTGTGATAGCAGCAAAGGGGGGACCAACTCCATATTAATGCCCATGATTTTGGAATGTGATGTTTGACGAGCAGGTGTCCACATACTTTTGATCATCTAGTGTAGTTTTTATGTGAGAATTGCCTGTCTGTTTACATTATAGTGCTTATATTTAGCTTTATTTAGGGTTGCAAAATTCAGGGAACTTTCAATAAATTCCCAGTTTTTTCAGAAATCCTCACTTATTCCCTCCTGATTTGCAACCCTAGCTCTATCATAAGCATAGAGGGCTTTCATAGTTTACAGAAGGCTTGTGAGATAAACAGGAACTGAAGGATGTTTGGCTCATCACAGGTGGTGAAAGTTTGAACTAAAGCTGTTTAATGGCAAGCAGTTTTTAGCCATAATACTGTATGTGTACACTACCTTTCAAAAATTTTGAGTCATTTAAAAATGTCCTTGTTTTAGAAAGAAAATCATTTTCTTTGTCCATTAAAATCACATCAAATTGATCAGAAATACAGTGTAGACATTGTTAATGTTGTAAATTACTATTGTAGCTGGAAACGGCAGAATTTTTAATGGAAAAGCTACATAGGCGTACAGAGGCCCATTATCAGAGGCCCACGTACAGAGGCCCACTAATCCAAGTTTATAATTTTAAAAGGCAAATTTATCATTAGAAAGCCCTTTTGCAATTACGTTAGCACAGCTGAAAACTGTTGTGTTAATTAAAGAAGCAATAAAACTGGCCTTCTTTAGACTAGTTGAGTATCTGGAGCATCAGCATTTGTGGGTTTGATTACAGGCTCAAAATGGCCAGAAACAAAGACCTTTCTTCTGAAATTTGTCAGTCTAATCGTGTTCTGAGAAAAGAAGGCTATTCCATGCGAGAAATTGCCAAGAAACTAAAGATCTCGTACAACGTTGTGTACTTCTCCCTTCACAGAACAGTGCAAACTGGCTCTAACCAGAATAGAAAGAGGAGTGGGAGGCCCCGGTGCATAACTGAGCAAGAGTACATTAGAATGTCTAGTTTAAGAAACAGATGCCTCACAAGTCTGAAAAAGAGCTGATGTGAAACAATCTGATGTGATTGGTCAAAAGACCAATTAGTGGAAAAATATCAGAATTGGGCTGCCTGTGTAAACGCAGCCATAGAAGAAGCAAATCAATATCTTTTCAAAAGGACTCCTACCAAAGAGCAAATCTTTACTGTATGATGACAAGTTTAATCTTTACCTTACGATTAATATTTTGAGTATTTACTTCCTCCTTCTCTGATATTTACACTGCATTACACGTATGCATTGTCTTTTTACATTTCATGACACTACTTACACATCATATACTAGGGCTCTCCAACCCTGTTCCTCGAAAGCTATCATCCTGTAGGTTTTCGCTCCAACCCTAATCTAGCGCACCTGATTCTAATAATTAGCTGGTTGATAAGCTGCACCAGGTTATTTACAACTGTGGCTGGAGTGAAAACCTACAGGAGGGTCGCTCTCCAACCCACATTGACAAAACTAAGCACATTATGAAGGTGTGTATTTCTTTGACAAATTGCACACGGCAGGGAAGAGGGCAGTGTGTCTAAGGTGTGACATGAAGGGCAAAGGCTAGAGAGGCTGTCCCGCTGCCTGTAGTTGCACACCAGTTCTAGGCTTATTCTCACTCAAGGATGTGGAGGCACATGAGTGCAATGTGACTCAGCTAGGTGTCAGGTGTGGCTTTAAGTCAAAGCTAGCAACGTCATTCTGTTTCAGTTCAAAGTCAAATCTCAAAGCTAGCAGGTAAGCACCCCTCACCCAGTATATTATTCCTTGAAGAGCAGTGTGGAATGTGGTGTAGATATGAATTATTGGATGTAGCTGTTCTCTGTTTGAATGGAGTCTCTCAGTCTGTCTGATTTAGTGTTGAGTTTCCTATGCGTTTGTCTTTTATCAAGTCTGTATAATTGGTTGTGTTAAAAGGATTTTGTGTTTCTTTTAACAGACACGTCGAAACAGAAAGAACATCGGAATTAACGTTTTATCAGATACCGTGTGTATAGATCCTACATAGCTATATTCATGTATTTAAATATTAGCTGGCTTTATGGCAACTTGTTGGTATCAAAACAGTCACACAGGTTTGTTATTACCATGTCATTTATTTCCTACTCTGGTATTTCCTGTTGTATAACATGCTGTCTTTATTTGACTGCGTAGTATGTTTACGTAGAACCTGTCCTCTCATTAGTAATCCTTTAGGTTACATATCCTGCAACCTGTAGTTAATTACCCCGGGCAAGGGTGAAATCACAGCCCCCAACACATTGGGTCCCATGACTCCTTAGTTCAATAGTCTTACTGTATCCTCAATATTTATTGATATATCCTATATTCTGGTTCAGAGGGGGGACTCTATACACACAATAGCCCGGATAAGTATCCAGAGTATTTGTTTAGTTTGACCACATGGCTAATTTGTTTCTCTGGATGGAAAGCATGTCCTGTGAACTCAGGATCTTAGTGACAACCACTGCCTCAGTCACTTCAGAAGTCACTAACCTAACAGAAACCTAAGCTTGTCTTATTGACTTTGATTACTGTTATGACAACCACATAATATGCATGACTAGTGAACCAATGAAATGGTCCGCTGATAGAGAACTAGCCTCGTCAGCAGATGTCTGTCCTCACCCTAAAACCTGTCTGAGTTTATGATTGACCAGTATTCCTCGTGCTAAAATAATCATTGTTAACTTCACGAATACATGCAATAATAGTGATTAGATGTGTTCGCCTGTTCTTAATAAACTTATAAACAAACAGCCTTTCCTTTTGACAGGCCAAATGACGTGTCTTGGACCAATTGGGCACCGGCGCCTGATGGGCATTCTCCTGCTGGGCTGCTTGCTGACCTGTCTACTGTTCCGACCTGCTATCACCTGGCTCCCTGTCCTGGCCAAGCACTTCCAGGCGGAGCACAAACAGGACGTTACCGTGCTGGTCTGGCACTGGCCCTTTGACCATCCCTTCAAACTGAACTCCTGCAGGTCCTTGTACAACATCGAAGGCTGTCACCTGACGGCGGACAGAGAGCTGTACAGTCAAGCGGATGCCGTTCTCATCCACCACAGAGAGATCGAAGAGGATTTATCCAACCTGCCCCAAGAACAACGGCCCTCCTTCCAGAAGTGGGTGTGGATGAATTTCGAATCCCCGGCACACACCAATAGAATACCTGGCTTGGAAGATCTGTTTAATGTGACTTTGAACTACAGGCAGGATGCAGACATCAACTTGCCTTATGGATCTCTCGTCCCTCGGATTAAAGAGAGGGAGGAGTTTGTCCCGCATAAAAACCGACTGGTCTGTTGGATCGTTAGCAACTGGAACCCAAAACACAAGAGGACTTGGTACTACATGGAGCTGCGCAAATTCATCAGGATTCACACCTACGGGGACCCTTTCAACAAAAAGGTATCTCTTAGTGAATACAGAATGATCGTGGCCAGCTGTAAATTCTACCTGTCTTTTGAGAACTCCGTCCATAAGGACTACATCACAGAAAAACTTTATAACGCTCTCAAGTTGGGCGCTGTTCCTGTGGTCATGGGCCCGACAAGAGGGAACTATGAGAAGTTCATCCCTGGAGATTCCTTCATCCATGTGGATGACTTCCGCTCGCCCAGAGCCCTGGCCAAACACCTCCTCTTCTTGGACGAGAATGAGGAGATGTACCGTAAATACTTCAAGTGGCAGAGGATCCACACAGTCCGCATCAACAGCTTCCCCATTCAGAATGCCTGCAACAGCTGTGAGTACATCAGAGGCCACCCTGAGAATCGGATGGTTACTGAGCTCTATAAATGGTTCTGGGAGGAGTGATGCTGAGACACTTGGAGCAAATCTACTACAAATAAACAATATCCACTACTCCATAGTCAGGGATTGGGGGAACTGAGCAAAATGTATCTTTTACACAATGGCAGAAGTGCCAAAAATTATATTTAATTAAAGTACATTCACCGAACTTTCCCCACTTGAACAATTAATGGGGCGTTACAAGTCATTTTAATATTTTTTACTTTTCTTCTGTCTTTTGCTACTGCTCTATCACATGTTAACTGATGAAAACAGTGTAGTGGTGACAACCGCTATCTGCCTGTTTACTATTGGGTCGTTCCACTAATGTTGAAACTATTCCTTTTTGTTAAATAGAACATCTAATAGTCAAATCATAGAGTAAAGCAGGTGAGCTGGTTCTACTCTTTTTGTCTGTTTCGTGGTGAAAGAACTGAGCAGGTCGGGCAGAACACGTCAACCCTGTTACTCATAGAGAGACAGGCTTTCATTCAATTGCCATTCCCTTTTGCAACAACCTTCCATTCCCCTGTCACAAGTAGATGTATGGCTTATTTAAGAAAAAATCATCAGCCCTTTTACTTTTTTTGACATTTAATAGGCGCTTAATATAGTCTTTCATTTTTTTGAGATGAGGGAAAATGTTTTTTTTATAGTTGAACATGTGCTCTTTTAGACAAACTGTTAAAATTAGGTGAAATCAAAAGTTATTTTTGACAAAATTACACTTCTCAAAAGGCACCAAATTGGTGGAAAGACCCTATTAACATTACTGTGAGAAAGATTTGGTTTTGAACTGTAATACCTGTTGAGAAAGTCTGGTTACTGTTGAAGGTACTATAGCTCTCCTCCCTCTGGTCACTGGAATAGACTCTGAGAGACTCCACTGCGATCAGTCCTGCTTTTAACAAACCATGTGATTGGGAAAGTGATAAAGGGTAATATACGGTAGGTCTCACTCATATACAGGTAGTACTCCCTGTACTGTCAACAGTTGTTAGGCAATTACCTTTTACTGTACTATGGTTGCTAGGTTGTCACAATGAATGTGTCATGTATTTTCACACGTTAAGGGACCTTGTTCGCTCCACTGTTAGGCAACAGGGATTGATCACAGAAGACTGAGATTCAGTGTATGAATTAGGAAAAGATGGATGTAGTACAGTGGTCTCCAGCACAATGACATGACTAAACCCAGTTTACACACCTGTTTCAATACAATGCAATGGGGTAGTTTGAGACGCCACTCTTTACTGCCACCCAAGGGAGTTTTAAAGACGTAAATTAATATATGTTGCAGTACACCTGGCGACCACTAGACAGCACTGCAACCCCACTGTACACGTGCACGTTACGTTGTTTAAAAACCATTTGCATCAGTGTGAATATGAATATTTATATATGTGAGAAAATGAATACCATTTGTCAAATGAATGAATATCTGAGCTCAAATGAGAGGTTGGAGAAATGGAGATTAGCTTGTTGCTTAATGGTTTAATTGAAACCTGCCGCTAATTAGCTATGGCTATAATCACCCAAACTTATGAACAATTCCATGATTTCTTCTTCTGCTCTTTCAAATGTAGAGAATAGAATGTGGCCCTGGGAATGAGTGTAAAATGACTGCATTATGAAGAACTCTTAAGTCTGCCCACAACTTTCACCCATTCTTATATCCCTTTGCCCTTTGAAGTATCGCTTCTAATGCTTTATTAACTGTACAGTACATACAGAAAACCCCTACATTCTTCTGCGCGTTTCATTATGTTTTGGTCATGGAAACTATTAGAATATCACTTTCTACCTCCTATTTCTATGTTTCCGGTCTATTTCTATCTCCGACCTCCACGAATGTCAGTTAATTTCCCATATTGATGTCGTCATTACCTCACTATGTGGTAACACATATGAGATAGATGACAATGCTTACTCTGAGACTTAGTCATGCGTCTAGGGACTGGCTCTGTGGTTTTCAAAAAGGGGTAGAATACATCTACAGACGACTCTTGGTTTGGCAGATGCCAGGAGAACGCTACCTGACTGAATGCATAGTACCAACCGTAAAGTTTGGTGGTGGAATAATGTCTGGGGCTGTTTTTCATTGTTCGGGCTAGGTCCATTAGTTCCAGTGAAGGGAAATCTTACCGCTACAGCATACAATGACATTCTAGATGATTCTGTGCTTCTGGCTTTGTGGCAACAGTTCGGAGAAGGCCCTTTCCTGTTTCAGCATGACATTGTCCCCGTGCACAAAGCAAGGTCCATACAGAAATGGATTGTCAAGATTGGTGTGGAAGAACTTGACTGGCCTCCACAGAGCCCTGACCTCAACCCCATCGAATGCCTTTGGGATGAATTGGAATGCCGACTGCAAACCAGACCTAACCGCCCAACCTAACTAATGCTCTTGCGGCTGAATGGAAGCAAGTCCCCGCAACAATCTTCCAACATCTAGTGGAAAGCCTTCCCAGAAGAGTGGAAGCTGTTATTGCAGCCAAATCCATAATAGTGCCCATGATTTTGGAATACGATGTTCTATGAGCAGGTGTCCACATACGTTTGGTCATGTAGTGTACCTGTCCATTACTGTTGGCTGTCTCCCACCAGTCCCTTCTCTGTTATCCTTTCTTCTTGCTGCTCTCTCTCCTCTCTCTCTTTCCCCCCCCTTGGCTGTAAATTATTGAGCTCTTTCTTTCAAGGGGACCACTCCCTCATCAGATCTGTGGGCCATCGAGTTTGCTGCTTCACCGCTCCTTCACCCCCAGCAACAGCCGTCCCCACGTCACCTCCTGACATTGAAGAAATCACATGTCCCTCACTTTCTTTTCTACCACTCTCTCTCGCGCGCTTGCTTGCTGTAAATTTAGCTCTCTCCTCCCTTTCAACTTTCTCCCTCTCTTGTGTTACTTCCCCAACCTCCCTCTTTTTTCTCTACCACCCTCTCTGTTTTTCTGTAATGTCACGGCTCACTGCTGAGTGTCACTGAGTTGATGGAGAGGAAAAAAAATGGAGGAGTGAGGCAATGGAAGGAGGGTTGACGCAAGGGTGTGTGTGTGTACATTTTGTGAGAGACTTGAGAAAGACATGAGGGAACAAGTGTGGGAGGGAGATTTTGTCTGGTGTGGTAAAATGTTATAGCTTGGTGAAAAAACAGCAGACAGTCAGTCAATGCACCTCCCCCTACTATAACTACTACAGTTCCATGTAGACCGGTGCTACACACAGACTTCCCAAGTGATGTTCACTTACAGTCCCCCAAAATACCCCCCTCTCCAAAACACATCTCTTTCTCATGTCCATCCTGGCAAACCTATGGTTAATCCAACGTATTGTTTAAAATGTTATCAGCAACCTCTGACAGGGATAAACACTTGTTTGATGATTACATTACATGGGATAATACAATCTGAACAGGTTGTTTCCATTCTCCCTTTTCATATTCATCATTACATCTCATTCTGTTGATCTATTTCATGCTTTAGTGTGTAGTTCAGAACTCTAACTCTGGTAGATTAGTAAATGCCTGTTTTGATTGTACAGAGAACACTCTCTCTCTTTCTCTCTCATATTCAATTCAAAGGGCTTTACTGACATGAGAAACATATGTTTACATTGCCAAAGCAAATGGAAAAGACAAACAAAGGAAACATTACACTCACAAGTTAAAAGAATATAGACATTTCAAATGTTATATTATTGGCTATGTACAGTGTTGTAACAATGTGCAGGTAGATAAATATAGGTTGTATTTACAATGTTTGCACTCCACTGGTTTCCCTTTCCTCATGGCAACGGGCCAAAAATCTTGTGACTGCGGTATTTAGACTAACAGATATGGAAGTTTATCAACGTTTGATTTGTTTTCAAATTCTGTGGGTTTGTGTGATCTGTGGGAAATATGTCCCTCTGAGGAGGCTGGTGGGAAGAGCTATAGGAGGATGGGTTCATTGTAATGGAACAGTATCAAACATATGGAAACCATATTCCATTGATTCCATTTCAGCTATTACAATGAGCCTGTCCTCCTACAGCTCTGCCCACCAGCCTCCTATGCTCCCTCCCTCCCTAGACAGTCCTTGTTGTGTTGGTTTCATTGTGTTCCTGGCAGAAAGCAGTGAAGCAGACCCTAACAGTCCATTTTAGAAGCTGCCACTGTCTCTGATCTAAAACACAATCAGTGAGCCATTTTGCCTGGGTCCAACAGCAACATTAAAAAGTCAATACACGACTGCGCTGTTTAATACGATGATGTTCACGTGTCATCTTTATCTGGAAGGTCAGTCAATAGCATTGATTCAATCACCACCAGCAGGACAAAGGCAGAGACACAAAAAACAACTGTCCACAAAGCAAACCAAATGCATATAAACAGCACTAATACCACAAATGGGGACGGTGTCAACCGGTTCTAGCTCTTTTGGCCCCCACCAACCCCCGAACAAGCCATAATACAGATACAAACATGAACCTACAAACACACACATATAAAAGTGCCTGAGTGAACACACAACCAGGTGGGGATCAGATGATTGTATGTACAGGTAACTGTCAAAACAATGGACCACCATCCACCAGAACAGCTTCAATGCACCTTGGCATACATTCTAGAAGTGTCTGGAACTCTTTTGGAGAGATGCAACACCGTTCTTCTCTGAGAAATTCCATAATTTGGTGTTTTGTTGGTGGTGGAAAACGCTGTCTCAGGCGCCGCTCCAGAATCTCCATAAGTGTTCAGTTGGTTTGAGATTTGGTGACTGACACACACACACACAACCTTTAAACTACAAATGCTCCTTTGAGACCCCTCTTTCAAAGTCACTGAGATCTCTTCTTCTAGCCAGGGTAGCCAAAATAATGTTCAACTGGGCATTTTTATACATGACCCTAAGCATGATGGGATGTTTTAATTGCTTAAGTATCTAAGGAACCACACCTGTGTGGAAGCACCTTCTTTCAATATACTTTGTGTCCTTCATTTACTCAAGTGTTTCCTTTATTTTGTCAGTTACCTGTACGTAGGCTTGGCCTTACGTTTTTTGTGAATTTGTGTGTGAATCATGTTTGCAGAAGGGACAGATGTCCTCGACCACCAAAACCACCTATTTGGTGTGAAATGTTGTTTTGGAGCTCCATGACAGCTAATCAAACAGATTAACAGCAACAAACAGCCGACGGGATCAAAATAAAACACAAACAGACTGAGGGAGGAATTCAAGGCGGGAGGCTGCTTGAGCCAGTTACACCCCCAACCTGTAATAGCTATGAAAGCTACAGGGTAAGCCTGTTCTAGGTTTGGTTGTTTTGTTTGAGAAGTAAGTCTGGTAAACATTCATCACCGCCTGTCACCTATTGAACATTGTAAATAAATATGGACACTTTTGCATCAGAGCCTCTTGCCTCCCGCTGAATCTCTGCCCTAAGACCGCATCTCTACGCTACCTGTTCTACAGAAGTATAGAGAGAGAGAGAGAGGAGAGAGAGAGAGAGAGGAGAGAAGTGAGAGAGATAGCGAGAAAGAGAGGCCACCAGCAGAGCAGAGCAGAGCAGAGCAGAGCGGTGTAGATCGGAGTCGAGGTAGGAGTGCCCCAGCTCCTCTGATAGGTGATGATCTGTAAAGGAGGAAGTGGGAATTGGATGATCTGGTTTAGGTTATTAGTTGAGCTCTGTTAGACCATGTAATAGTCTCTGTGCGCAACAGGGGGTCTCTCTATTCCACCAGCCCACTGTAGCCTGGATGACACCGCAATATGGGAGATACTCACAGCTCCACAACAAACACAAACATGCAGGGTGGCTGTTTACAGGTGTGTGTGTGTGTGTGGGGGGGGGGGGGTTTACAGGTGTGGCTGGCGCCACGGTGCATTTGCATAAGTGCTGATTCGGGTCTCCCGATCCACACAGCTCTGCATTTCTTCACACCTTCCTCCTCTTCCTCTCTGCCCTCCAATCTCCATCTCCTCTCCTCCTCCACTTGCTTGCTTTCTCACCCTCACCCTCAATTCGTCACACATGCTTTTTCATTACCCCCCTCTACCTACTGATGGGTAAAAACAGCTGAGGTGTGCTGCGTCTAGCTCGCCACCGACAACCCGGCGTGGTGAAAGTGAGTGCTTGACAGTTATGAGACAGCTGGCAACCTCTGTGACTTCAACGTGAGCAGAGCAGAGCGCTGCGGAGTGGTGGCTACAATGGAGTGGGCTGGCTGCGGAGTGGTGGCTACAATGGAGTGGGCTGGCTGCGGAGTGGGAGGCCGGGAGCCACAACGGAAGAGCTGGACAGACGTCGTCTGAGTGGCGAGAGGAAGTCGATTACTCACAAGAAAAAAAAGTAGCTCCAAGATAGGTCAGGAGTTGAAGAACTGGCTCTTATGAACTCTTGAGAAGGAGAAAACGCAGTAGCACCCTGCTCCCACTTCACCATGTGCAATTAGGGAATAAGCAGAGGAAATGTCTCTTCTCCATTACAGTAGATTGGTGTCAGAGACTCAGAGTAAAAATAGACAGATTATGTTGATGAGTCACTCCAGGTAGGGCCGGGAGACTGGAGAGATCTTACCTCCCACTCCTCTCCTCTTTTCTTCTCCTCTTTTCTCTCCGTCCTCCACTTCAGGTGTAGAGCACCTGAGGACGTAGCTAAGGACGCTCTCAGTGGAACACAGGAGAGAAGTAGAGACGTTTCACCTGCAGCAGACCCAGCAGTAAATGTGCAGTTTAACCACAGGCCCTGGGGCTTATTACGTCAGTGTTTTTCCTGTGAACTTCTAGCTGAACACCAGTGTAATAGTGGTTGGTATAGTCTCCCCAGCACAGCTATCACATCACATCAACGCTTTTTGTCTAAGAGCTAGAAACAGGGAAACGGTGTCTGTCGTCGACATCTTGTTGATCACCGGTAGACTGTGTTCCAATGTGACACACAACACAAACTTGTGCGAACACACACACATGCACACACGAATGCATGTACACACGCGCACACACATGACACACACCACACACACTCTTTCTCTCTCTTTCTCTTACACACACACACACACACACACACACACACACACACACACACACACACACACACACACACACACACACACACACACACACACACACACACACACACACACACACACACACACACACACACACACACACACACACACACACACACACACACAGTGCACATTTGACTGCGCAGTAATCCAGCTTTGTTTAAAGGGAGTAAATACAACAAATGAATCAATAAACAAACCCCCTGCCAGGGTATTTTATGTGGCATCTGTTTCCCATTCCTCTGCTTCGGCACAAAGGGCTGGCCGGGTGCCGCGGCATTGTGGCCAAACCTCTCAGTCTGGGTGGGGTGAGGGATCTGCATTGTGGCCAAACCTCTCAGTCTGGGTGGGGTGAGAGATCTGCATTGTGGCCAAACCTCTCAGTCTGGGTGGGGTGAGAGATCTGCATTGTGGCCAAACCTCTCAGTCTGGGTGGGGTGAGAGATCTGCATTGTGGCCAAACCTCTCAGTCTGGGTGGGGTGAGAGATCTGCATTGTGGCCAAACCTCTCAGTCTGGGTGGGGTGAGGGATCTGCATCTCTCTCTCTCTCTCTCTCTCCCTCTCTCTCTCTCTCTCTCTCTCTCTCTCTCTCTCTCTCTCTCTCTCTCTCTCTCTCTCTCTCTCTCTCTCTCTCTCTCTCTCTCTCTCTCTCTCTCTCTCTTTCTCTCTCTCTCACTCACGCACGCACACACCTTTATCTGTCCCCTGCAGTTTTGGTGTCTATCTGTTAAAGAGAGAGGGAGAATGTTAGAGGCATTCTCTTGATCTTTACAGGACAATGTACTGTACTTTAGAGCAGGGTTTCCCAAACTCGGTCCTGGGGCCCCCCTGGGTGCACGTTTTGGTTTTTGCCCTAGCACTACACAGCTGATTCAAATAATCAACTCATCATCAAGCTTTGATTATTTGAATCAGCTGTGTAGTGCAAAACGTGCACCCAGGGAGGGCCCCAGGACCGAGTTTGGTAAACCCTACTTTAGAGGGAGCTGGTTCACCATTGCCTACGCTCTGTATCTCCTATCTCCCCCTTCTCCACTTCTTCACGCTCCTATTTCTCCTGACTCCCTTTCTTTGCCTCCCTGCATCCCTCCCTCCAGCTTTCCTTTCCTCAGTCTATTTCTCCCCTTCTATCCCCCTCTATCTCTCTCTCTTTTCCTCATTCTCAGCTGTCTTCCGTACCTCAGGGATCTCATTAAGCCACTAACTTCAAATAAATAAAACAAAGTGCAGAGAGAAAATGAGAGATCTATAAAAAAAAAACGGTGTTGTAATGAGCTTTCCATTTCCTTATTCTGGCGCCTTTCTCCCTCTCACCCCTTCACTCTCCTTCCATCTTTGTCTCACTGGCTGCCTCTGTCAATTCAATCAATCTCAAACAGGCTTCATTGGCATGACAGAGGCATTATGGACTTGCCTGAGGTTTTAGAGACAAACAGACAAAAACGGCGCATTATATCTGTCTCTTCTTCCTCCCTTTCCTGTCTTTTCTTCCCCTCCTCGCCTCGACGTCTCGTCACATTCTCCCAGCCAGCCAGTGAACACCGCTCCCTCCTCCTCCTTCTTCTCCTCCCCCTCGGCCATCTTCCCCCTCATCCCCCTCCTCTGTTCAGGTCTTTTCTCTCTACTATTGTCCATCTGGACGAGCTCAGTAACAATAATGTTCTAGCTGTGTTTCCCATTAGCGCTGGAGAAGACTGCCAGTCTGGTCGGCTCGGCTCAGACACTCTCTAGTGACTCCATCTCTGTCTTCCTCTCTCTCTCTCTCTCTCTATTTCTCTCTCTCTCTCTCTCTCTCTCTCTCTCTCTCTCTCTCTCTCTCTCTCTCTCTTTCTTCTCCCTCTCTCCCTCTCATCTCTCTCTCTCTTTCTCTTTCTTCTCCCTCTCTCTCTCTCTCTCTCTCTCAATCAATCAATCAATCAATTTTATTTTATATAGCCCTTCGTACATCAGCTAATATCTCGAAGTGCTGTACAGACACCCAGCCTAAAACCCCAAACAGCTAGTAATGCAGGTGTAGAAGCACGGTGGCTAGGAAAAACTCCCTAGAAAGGCCAAAACCTAGGAAGAAACCTAGAGAGGAACCAGGCTATGAGGGGTGGCCAGTCCTCTTCTGGCTGTGCCGGGTGGAGATTATTATTATTATCTCTCTCTCTCTCTCTCTCTCTCTCTCTCTCTCTCTCTCTCTCTCTCTCTCTCTCTCTCTCTCTCTCTCTCTCTCTCTCTCTCTCATCTCTCTTTCTCTTTCTTCTCCCTCTCTCTCTCATCTCTCTCTCTCTCTCTCTCTCTCTCTCTCTCTCTCTCTCTCTCTCTCTCTCTCTCTCTCTCATCTCTCTCTCTCTTTCTCTTTCTTCTCCCTCTCTCTCTCTCTCTCTCTCTTTCTTCTCTCTCGCTCTCTCTTTCTTCTCTCTATCTCTCTCTCTCTCTTATCTATATCTCTCTCATTTCTCTCTTTTTCTCTCTGTGTGTTTTTCCTACTACAGTAACAGTAGTAGGAGATTGATTACTCTCTAGGCTCCTATCTCTCTGCTTCACCAGTGGATGGGGTTGGTATCCCGGGGCCATGAGAAGTATTGGGGTTGATCCAGCCGGTCCTCCCTCTCCTTCAGAGAGCAGCTGTAGGAGATGCCTGACCCTGCTACTCCATCAAGTCAGACAACCTGTGAATCCTCTGGGAATGTACTTACTGGGAATGTACTGGGCCAGGGTAGGGGTCAGAGAGCAATGGGAATCAAGATGGGCGTCATGGGAACATAGCTTATTATTTGAATCGATCAACCTTCAGAAGGGGTGAGTAGCAGCTCAGATCCAGCAGTGGAAGTCCTGCTGCACTAGTCCATGGGACTCCCTGGACAACCACAGAGATCAACAAAATGTTGCTGCAGAAGAGAGAGAAAGCGAGAGAGAGTGTGAGAGAGGTAGAGTGGAGGGTAAGCAAAAGAGAGAAAAAAAGAATGTCAGGATAAAAGAAATCTTGATTTTGTCTGAGAGGGTATTGATTTTTTCCTCTGGGTTGCCCATGTGCACCCAGTCTGTTATTAGTTTAGAAACAAAAAAAAGTAGGCTGTAGAGAGAGGGAGAAAGTGGTGAGAGGTGGCGGCAGGGTTGTGTGTGTGTATGTGTGTGTATGTGCGCATCCACTTGTGTGTGTATGCACATCTGTGTGTGCTTGTGTTTGTGTGCCGGCCTGGCGGGTAGACCCGTATGCACCCCTGCGTTGGATCGCTCGGCCAGTTGGAGAGAGATGGGGGATTAGTGTGTGAGATTAGAGAGATGATTACACAATGTCTTCGCTCTAATGATCCACTCTGTTTGGTCATCTTATCATCCCTGCTGCACCGGATCCCGCTACCGCCGCTGATACCAGATAACACTGGGATTACCCCCCGGCCCCCGAGACCAATGTAGCAGGGTGAACACAGACCTGGCCTGGGCTAGGCCTGGGCTAGGAGGGAGGGAGGGATGGAGAGGGGGGGGCAAAGAGGGAGGGAGGGAGGGAGGGAGGGAGGGAGGGAGGGAGGGAGGGAGGGAGGGAGGGAGGGAGGGAGGGAGGGAGGGAGGGAGGGAGGGAGGGAGGGAGGGAGGGAGGAAAGTGAAAATGAAAAGCTGTAGTGGGAGGGGATGTGAGATGACTCACTGTACAACACACTGTGCTGTTGACCCCTAGAGTCCACTGAATCATTAGCCAGACCCCCTCATTTCTCAGAGAGACATTACACTGACCCCCTTAAGACCATAGACTACACAGCCTTGGACACTGTTCCCACAATTACATTGTAAAGGATGCAGTGGGGAGTACAATACCACTAATAGGTTGTGTGTACAGGTAACTGCCAAAATAAAGGAAACACTTGAGTAAATGAGGGATACAAAGTATATTGAAAGCATGTGCCTCCACACAGTGTAGGTCATGTATAAAAATGACCAGTTGCCCATAATGTTGTTTACCATGGCTAGATGAAGACATCGCAGTGACTTTGAAAGAGGGGTCTCAAAGGAGCATAGGGGGGTTTAAACGGTGTGTGTGAGTGTATGTGTATGTGTATGTGTATGTGTGTGTGTGTGTGTGTGTGTGTGTGTGTGTGTGTGTGTGTGTGTGTGTGTGTGTGTGTGTGTGTGTGTGTGTGTGTGTGTGTGTGTGTGTGTGTGTGTGTGTGTGTAAGAGAAAGAGAGAGAAAGAGTGTGTGTGGTGTGTGTGTGTGTGTGTGTGTGTGTGTGTGTGTGTGTGTGTGTGTGTGTGTGTGTGTGTGTGTGTGTGTGTGTGTGTGTCTCAGTCACCAGATGATCTCAACCCAATTCAACAATTATGTGAGATTCCGGAGCGGCACCTGAGACAGTGTTTTCCACCACCATCAACAAAACACAAAATTATGGAATTTCTTATGGGAAAATGGTGTTGCATCCCTCCAATAGAGTTCTAGACACTTGTAGAATCTATGCCAAGGTGCATTGAAGCTGTTCTGGTGGATGGTGGTGTTTCCTTTATTTTGGCATTTACCTATATGTCTACATATTGTAAGTGTCTGCAGCACAATGTGTTAGTAACTCTAAGGGTGGGTGGGCGTTGTTTGTGTGTGTCTGTGGGGTGTGTGGGGTGGGGAGGGTGGGGGGGCTGTGTGTATGTTCATATTTGTGGTGGCCTGCATCTGTCATAACGCGTATGATTGTGTGCAAATGTTAGTGTGTGTGTTTAAATGTGTGTGTGCGAGTAAGTGTTTGTATGAGTGTGTGTGTATGACTATGTGTGTGTGTGTATGTGTGTGCACTTCTCTCCATGCCTGCACGCTGCTCTGATCTCCCCATTACAAGGTCGATTAAGCCACTAATCCTCAAAATACACGCGTCCAAAAGCACGACAGTGGAGTAAGGAGTGAAAAAAGTATTCTTCTCCCAAGGAAAAAAAATTCTGCAGCTTTCAGTGCTGAGGCTGCAGCTAGGGGCCTAAGCCCTACACCAATACAGTGTTGTACAGAGTATGAGCACGGTGATGTGTTTTACCTCCAGAACCATACTGACTGGGGATTAGCACCCAGACCTAAACCCTGGAAAACCATGCCTTCAGAGCTGCCTTCAGTCCCCCTTCCAATTGAATTCAGTGCACGTCCAGAATATAAGTGGGAATCTGTGATATTATGTGTGATTATATTTCCTCACCAATCTACGGAACCTCATTCAGCTGGTGTTTTTTCTTTTTTTGGTGGTGCGTGTGGGGGAGGGGTATATTTTAATGAAAGTCACACTGAAAATTAAATACACTGACGAAACAGATTCTAAATTGCTGAACACAACTTAATAGAAAAAAACAAGATAAAAATCTCCTTACCTCCTTATTTTCTCCATCATACACTTTCTAGCTCATCCTGCAAATCTGTCTCTCCACCTTCTATCGCTCTCTCTCTCCTCTGTTCCTCTTTCTCTCCCTCTCTCTCTCTCCTCTCTCTGGCCTTCTTTCTTTCTCTCTCTCTCTCTCTCTCTCTCTCTCTCTCTCTCTCTCTCTCTCTCTCTCTCTCTCTCTCTCTCTCTCTCTCTCTCTCTCTCTCTCTCTCTCTCTCTCTCTCTCTCTCTCTTTCTCTCTCTCTTTCTCTCTATCTCTCTCTCTCTCTCCTCTCTCTCTCTCTCTCTCCTCTCTCTGTCCTTCTTTCTCTCTCTCTCTCCATCTCTCTCCATATTCCTCCCTATCACCTTCTTCATATGATTGCGTGCTGAAACGTAGTAATTACAGTGGCTTTTTTAATTATGCATTCCTTGTCCTCTCGCTGCTCCTGCTGGATGGAGGGGGAACCGGCTTAACCTTTAATTAGTGTGAGTGAGCCGAGCTAGCCCACCAATGAGGCTCAGACTCAGCCAGGGATGGAGCTGGTCCTCTGGACTGTGGAGGAGGCCTGATAGGGGTGTTAGGGTGTTAGGGTTGTATCCATTGGCCCATCTCTGATCTCTTATTCCATTCCATATCTGATAGCCCCTAGATCTGCACCCGGGGAGCTGGGGCCTGGATAGAGGTTGAAACCCCTGCATACTCGTATCCTGACCCCAACAGCGCAGAGGTTGCTCTGTTAGCTCCTTCAGAGTTCAGACCCACACTCAACTCCTTTCTCCTCCCAGGATCCACACACACATTCAGTATATAACCTTGTACCCCTTCCAATCTCTCTCCCAACTCCAGCACCTCACCTCAGGTTGCCCCACCGCCCCACCTTCACCCCACCCAACCACAGAGAGACTCTCCTCACAGCTGGTGGCCTGCATGGTCTCAAAGAATCCAGCTAATACTGCTGACCTCTTTAACTACCTTCATATGTTGCTCTCACACCCTCGACTTCCTGTAGCTCTGTAGTGCATCAGCAGCCTGAAGGTTTACCATCAGTAGCCTGAAGGTTTACCATCAGTAGGCTGAAGGTTTACCATCAGTAGCCTGAAGGTTTACCATCAGTAGCCTGAAGGTTTACCATTAGTAGGCTGAAGGTTTACCATCAGTAGCCTGAAGGTTTACCATCAGTAGCCTGAAGGTTTACCATCAGTAGCCTGAAGGTTTACCATCAGTAGGCTGAAGGTTTACCATCAGTAGCCTGAAGGTTTACCATCAGTAGGCTGAATGTTTACCATCAGTAGGCTGAAGGTTTACCATCAGTAGGCTGAATGTTTACCATCAGTAGGCTGAAGGTTTACCATCAGTAGGCTGAAGGTTTACCATCAGTAGGCTGAATGTTTACCATCAGTAGGCTGAAGGTTTACCATCAGTAGCCTGAAGGTTTACCATCAGTAGGCTGAATGTTTACCATCAGTAGGCTGAAGGTTTACCATCAGTAGCCTGAAGGTTTACCATCAGTAGCCTGAAGGTTTACCATCAGTAGCCTGAAGGTTTACCATCAGTAGCCTGAAGGTTTACCATCAGTAGCCTGAAGGTTTACCATCAGTAGGCTGAAGGTTTACCATCAGTAGCCTGAAGGTTTACCATCAGTAGGCTTACCACAAGGAGCTGATGCAATGTGGCAGTTAGGGTCTGCTGCCTAATTAAAATGCAGTTCATTTAAGATCTGTGTTGATTAGACCCTCCGGTTCTGTCTCTGTTTATCTTATCATGGCTGTGGTAGTTAGCGGCTTGTTAGTGATGTTTTAGTCACCTACTGTACGGTACAGACAGTACTATCAAGGTGATGCTAAAGCATAGCTACACTCGTTTCTTGTTGGTAACTAACTAGAGACATATGGATGGCAATAAAATGAATTAGGATCTGGCTTTATGAGGAAATTAGTATGTAGAAATGCAAGCATACACAGTTCATTTGTATTGCTTATTTATGGCTTATGAATTAGTAATTTGTGGTGTGTTAGGGGCTGAGGTGATATATTGAAACTGTACGGGCCAATCATTAATAATAGATCGCTGTCACCTTTTCTAAAGTTCTCACTTATGAATTGCAAATCAGGGGGAAAAACCACAAGAGGTATGAGGAAATTAATTAAAAATCCCTTATAGATACTAGCACACATAATTTTATTGTAATAATTTCCCACTTTAATGATTTTATTCCATTCCATAAAAAAAGGTTTTATAAGTTCCACTGAGGGGACAAAACATTATGAACACCTGCTTTTTCCTTAACATACGCTGACCAGGTCAACCCATGTGAAAGCTATGATCCCTTATTGATGTCACCTGTTAAATCAAATTCAATCAGTGTAGATGAAGGGGTGGAGACAGGTTAAAGAAAGATTTTTAAGCCTGGAGACAATTGAGACATGGATTGTGTATGTGTGCCATTCAGAGGGTGAATGGGCCAGACAAAAGATTGAAGTGTTTTTGAACAGGGTATGGTAGTAGGTGCCAGGCGCACCAGTTTGAGTGTGTCAAGAACTGCAACACTATTGGGTTTTTCACATGCAACAGTTTCCCGTGTGTATCAGGAACGGTCCACCGCCCAAAGGACATCCTGCCAACTTGACACAATTGTGGGAAGCATTGGAGTCAACATGGGCCAGCATTACTATGGAACACTTTCAACACCTTGTAGAGTCCATGCCCTGACGAATTGAGCCTGTTCTGAGGGCAAAAGGGGGGTGCAACTCAATATTAGGAAGGTGTTCCTAATGTTTTATAGACTCAGTGTATATTTAATGTCTGGATTTGAAGCGGTTTCTCTCCAAGCCTTTAATATAAACTAAATACCTAATTGATTTCTGATTATCTTTTAATGAGCAAATAATTGGTACTTCTTCCAAATGCACTGGGTTCCCCAAAAGGATACTTTCACATTGAATTTTAATGAAATAAAGAAGCACGATTCAATGAACTAAAATGAACTTGACAATAATCACCAGCCGAGCTCTCGATCGAAACAACATCCAGATGTAAAGACAATAAACACACCTCCAACAGAACACACCTCCAACAGAACCCACCTCCAACAGAACACACCTCTAACAGAACACACCTCCAACAGAACACACCTCTAACAGAACACATCTCTAACAGAACACACCTCCAACAGAACACCTCTCCAACAGAACACACCTCCAACAGAACACACCTCCAACAGAACACACCTCTAACAGAACACACCTCCAACAGAACACACCTCCAACAGAACACACCTCCAACAGAACACACCTCCAACAAAACACACCTCTAACAGAACACACCTCCAACAGAACACACCTCCAACAGAACACACCTCCAACAGAACACACCTCCAACAGAACACACCTCCAACAAAACACACCTCCAACAGAACACACCTCCAACAGAGCACACCTCCAACAGAAGTTTTGAGGGGAGAGAAAGTGTGTACAGCTCAAACCGTGACAGATTTCTGCATTGTTTTCATTCTCTCATGGTCTTCTATTCAAATACTTTCATTTCATTTCTTTATTTTTTCCTTCTCACTCTCTCAAGAAGGAAATCTCTGGGTTCCAGGTGTCGCCGGGGGTGTGTGTGTGTGTTTGTGTTAGAATGATGATTATTTTTTGTGCTGTTGTAATTATATTGTGCAGTTAATAGAGTGGTGCGGCTGCAGTGGGTGATCAATCAGAGACTAATGAGAGGCCCAGAGACCTGTAGCAGATTGACTGACTGCAGCCCATAGCCCCTCCACTCGGTCTCCACCCCACTCAGCTCCTAATCAGCCCAATACCATAGGAACGCTGGGAATGTTTGGTATGCTTGGCAGAGCTGGATCTACCACTTGGCCCTCCACCCTTAACCCACTTATTCCCATCCTCCTCCTTCCCACTCGGCTCATGTAGGCTAATTAAAGTAGTAGGGAATGTGATGCGGATGTATACCTGAAGCAGATAAAAACATTTCTATGAATAAAAAATATATAAATGGAAGACATTAAACGACAACAGAAGTGAAAATTAGCACTGGATTTGGCGAGCAGCGGGTTCAGAAAAGGGTCGCGGTCCGGTGTAAAGGGTCACATGTAAAAGAGCGGGGAGATTGAATGTATGGCTCAATGAAAAACAGGGAGCATCTAAAGGTGAGTTAATTAAGTTTAATTTGATTTTCAAAAGGCCCTTCTTTCATTTGATTGGTCTGTCTTCCTCTTCATTCAGAGATGTATGGATGGACTGCTGATGCTGCTCTGCCTGTTGGACCCAGGGTTGTCGGTTCCTGGTTTAGTATTAATATTCAATGCCAGCTGGGCTCCCGTTTTAATCATTATGGTGATTAGGAAGGTTTGGCCTTCACACGCCCACACGTAGGTGGGCTCTATAGAGCCGATTGGAAGCCATCGTATGATTTCTGATTTCCCTTTCGCTACACAATAACCTCCATCACAACAGTGCATCAAATGTATTGATATGCCATCCTGGATGATGATGTGCCATTTCATCATGGAGAGGTTACTATATGTGGCTTTTGTGAATGATGATCGAGGTCAAAGAATGGAGTCCTACAGTATGTGAAGAATCAGAAATGGTCATGTTTGAGAACTGTTTGGATGATTGACTGTAGACTAGCCTATAATGTCTAGGCTGTAATAGGGAGGTAGCTATTAGGGAATGTAATGATAATATATATCTACACCAAATGTGTGTGCACAGCAGGAATAAGGGTAGGAGAGAGAGTGACAGAGAGAGAGAGAATGAGAGAGACATAGTGGAAGTTACTTTTAGCGCCTGGAAAAATTAAATGCATGAAATATTCAACAGATGAGAACCGCAGGCACTTTTTAATACATAGAATAAGATACCTGCACGCTGAAACGAGAGCGGGAGAGACAGAGAGGAGAGGGGGATGGAGATGGAGGGAACGGGAGAGGGAGAGAAAGGGAGGGGGAGTTGATATGCTGCAGTCATCCCTTGGGAGCAAAAGGAGTGAAAGTTCTTTAGTGTGTAGGTGTAATGTCCCTTTGTAAAGCCTTCGCCGGCTTCTCTACCAACCTGGAGCACTGTCTGTGCTGCTCAGTGTTGCTCTGTGCAGCTCAGTGGTTTACCATCAGGCTCCACCAGGCTGTAAAAGATGCTCCTTGGTAACACACACACACACACACACACACACACACACACACACACACACACACACACACACACACACACACACACACACACACACACACACACACACACACACACACACACACACACACACACACACACACACACACACACACACACACACACACACACACACACAGACACACTGTGATTATTCCACTAGAATACAACACATTGTTTCTCCCGTCAACTGTGTGACTGTGTCCATGCCATTGGAAGAGTGCTACATCTGCTTTGTGACAATATGTCCCTTCAAAACATTTGATGTGCTGAGGGACTCTTTCACTTCATCCTCAAGGATCTTTGGATCTGTCAAACACAGTTCTTCCTCTTTCTTGTCAGATTATTTGTCTTCACTAGTTTGCGATACATAATGTAGATGTGTGTATATTTACCATATAATCCACCACGTTATATGCACAGTATATTTATAGATTATAGTTTGTGGTGGAAATTTGGCAGATGGAAATATGAACTACAAGCTGTCAATATTTTGTGTCGGATTAACTAACTTCAACAGCAAAAAATGTAATATAAACTTGGCAGTTGAAGAAAACTATTACCGTGCTTTCTGTAGCACAGCCTTTTAATTACTTTATTTCTATTCCAGGAGAGAAACAAACAAGAAGTTAGTGGACAAACAAGTACCCAACCAACTAATAAGCAGTCTGTCCCAGTTTGGCGTCCAACACCTGTTCCTCTTCGCACAATGAAAGAAATATCCCACTAAAAACACTTCTCACGGAATTAGCCAACTCCCACATAAGACTACACTGTTCCATTTCTGTTTTAATTCGGGCACCGCAAAAAATAAACAGGTTACAACATCTGTTACCACCATACTTCGCAGAATTCTCTGTCAGCAATGTCCATATGGTCACTGCCACCCCAAATCAGTCCCTGAATAACTCTGTTTTCTTAATGAAATAGAACATTTGAGGTTCACTACTTTCTGTAATTGGAAATAGTTAAATGAATGGTTGGAGTGGAGGAGACAGAAAGGGAGGAGGGAGGGAGGGGAGAGAGGTGAAGTTGCAGAGGGAGGGGTAGAATGGTAATGAAGGAAAAGTGGAGAGAGTACTTATTGTGTTGAGTTTGTCTAGAAAGTGCGTCTGAAAGCGCTGTCTGTGACTCGCTGTCTGTGATTCGCTGTCTGTGACCCGTTGTCTGTGATTCGCTGTCTGTGACTTGCGGTCGGGTTGAGAGGAAGTCTGTTTGACATACTAGACTGTTTTGGCAGGTGGAGTCCAATGGAAGCCCAAGGAACTCTTATTACCTCGTTATTTTCTAAACCTCCCGTTTTGGACTGGACCTGTCAATGTACAGTATGGCTCATACATGCATAATAAACCAGCTGCAGTCCGTTCACAGTGTGAAAAGGCACATCATCCTTACATTCTAACCTTCTATGATTTAGTGCATGAGATCTATGCGCTCGTTCCTGTCATGTAGTGAACGCACGCTCTGAAGCAAGTGGGGTGAGTGGCTGCATGTGATTACCATTAGTTATTTTGATAACAGCAAAAATACAAAGAATACATCAATCAAATCCACGCATCAGAAGTTAGACAACATCCGAAATTAGAAGTTAGATCTGTTAGACCTCGGTAGTAGTTTCATCTCTCTCTTTCAATGCATTTATCTGCAGAACAGAACATTTTTGTTTGCTAAAGATGGCATTGTAGCCACACAAATACGTTAGAAGATAATTGTCAAGACGATCAGAAATACTATGCTCACAACCTGAATCTCCTAAATGGTGTTGCTCGCTGGTGTATTTTGTTTGAATTTTGGAATATATTGTGCAATAGGCTATAAGGTTTTTACCAGGCATGGGTCCATCCCTTTATCCTGTTTGTGAACCGACACACACATAACTCTGATGCATTCCAGAAATGTACACTGCAAACTTTCACCCACTTTTTAGATCTGAAAATATCCGCCTTTATGTTGTCAACCATCCTTCCAAATCAAATATTATATGTGTTCACCTTTTGTATTTATAAACTTTCACACACGTTTTCCATGATATGGGTAATCCAATGTGGGCAACACTGTTGCTGTTGCCAGCGATCATCATTCATCAGGTAGGCACATGATATAATCAACACACTTTCAACGAGAGTACAATTGATGCAAACATATAAGTATACATTTTCCGTTGTATAAAATTACATTATCACTTTCCCTTGCACGTTTGCAATACTAGTTTGATGAGTCCTGCAACAATCATGATGGACAATGTTGATTGGCAGGTGGAATGATGTCCAATTAGGTTGCAAGTTTAAAGTGGGAGGACGGATCAGGTCAGCACAGTATTGTCCAATGAGGTTGCGGGGTGAGCCCAACATGCACACGACAATTGTATTTATTTATTATCTTTGTGCTTGTGCACACGCTACAGAGGCTCAAGAACAGTGATGTGATGGCATTGAACACAACTGTACAAAATGTCCGGTGACTGGTTTTGGCTCCTGAGAGCTACTTTCAAACTACTGGCTGAAATGATAGAAAACCTTTATAACACGTCTTTAAATGAGACAGAGTGAACATGAGGGATAAGCCACAACTCTCACAGGTATATTAAAATGTGTTGGTAATGATAGATATTTTTTGACGCTGTTTTGATACTTCCGTAACTGTTTGGAACTTTTGGAGAAAATGAAATACTCACTTGGCATTTTGTTCATGGTCCCCCACAAACATTTTTCAGTTTTGTCTTAACGCACACACACACACACACACACACTTGTATACTTGAAAACATACACACTTTCTTTCTCAAACACACACATGCAAATGAGTATGGGCACTCACCGAGACACACACACATGCACACTCACACACACACACAAACACATCCCTGTCTTCCAGTCAGTTCTCTGGGCATGCAGCACTCACTCAGAGGTCATGTTAATTTGCAGGCCCTTCAGGTTGTGTTTCTCTCCCTCCGTCCATTCTCTCTCTCCTCCTCTCTCTCTCTCTCCTCCTATGACAGGTATATGTACTGTACGCCTGAGAGACATCTCCATTTCCCTGGTGAGATGGGCAGTTTCATCTTATTCTACACATTAAGGGAGAGAGAGACAGAGAGAACGGGAGGCAGAATGCAGCCGGAGAAATGTGATCAGACACACGCCGCTCCGTCGACAGGTGACAGTAGAAATGAAAGGAAGCGGATCAGGATTTTACATGTATAAATATTTCTGCTTCTTTCATTATTAATAATTGCTCTTGGGGATTTCTCCACACGTTGGTTCCCTGTCAATTAAGTGCACATCAATGGAGACAAGCTCACCTCCATTGGCCATCTCCTAGCGAACACAATGAACTCATTTTTCCCCAGGAATCATTTCTCAATGGTAGACTTCAGTAAGCTCATTAGGCTCTCGCCAGGAACAGTCTCCATTACGGCTGCATAATTACCACAGTATAACGGCAGTATTCCCTCCCTTCTTCTCCTCCTCCATGAACGAACGGAACACCTTCATTCTGGCGCCTGACAGTAATTATTGTTATGATACATCACCTGGGAGTGAGCGCAACATTGACTTCCTGTATTGTACCTATACGTACAGTAGTGTACTGCTGGAGAGGGAGTGTGTGGGTGTGTGTGTTTATGTGCTCTATGTGTCTGCTCACGTTGATAATAACAGATACAGGTATGCTATAGGTATTGAGCTGTTGAGTAGTTGTTCTCTGTCTTTTTGTTTGTATCAGAATGTTTTGTGTTTTTGTTCATGCATGTTTTGTGGTGTGTGTGTCTGCTGCATGTATTTACACAGTGTGTGTTGTGTCTGCCTGCCTGCCTGCTTGCATGCCTGCCTGCCTGCCTGCTTGCATGCCTGCCTGCCTGCCTGCCTGCCTGCCTGTCTGCCTGCCTGCCTGTCTGTCTGTCTGTCTGTCTGTCTGTCTGTCTGTCTGTCTGTCTGTCTGCCTGTCTGCCTGTCTGTCTGTATAATTAATGAGTTTGTACAACAAATGGTGTGTCTGTATGGTGTGTCTGTATGGTGTGTCAGCATGGTGTGTCTGTATGGTGTGTCTGTATGGTGTGTCTACATGGTGTGTCTACATGGTGTGTCTACATGGTGTATATTCATGGTGTGTATTCATGGTGTGTCTACATGGTGTATATTCATGGTGTGTATTCATGGTGTGTCTACATGGTGTGTCTACATGTTGTGTCTAAATGTTGTATATTCATGGTGTGTCTACATGGTGTGTATTCATGTTGTGTCTACATGTTGTGTATTCATGGTGTGTCTAAATGGTGTGTGTGTCTAAATGGTGTGTCTACATGTTCATGTTGTGTATTCATGCTGTGTATTCATGGTGTGTCTACATGGTGTGTCTACATGGTGTGTCTGTATGGTGTGTCTACATGGTGTGTCTACATGGTGTGTCTACATGGTGTGTCCACATGGTGTGTCGGTATGGTGTGTCTACATGGTGTGTCTGTATGGTGTTTCTACATGGTGTGTCTGTATGGTGTGTCTACATGGTGTGTCTGTATGGTGTGTCTATATGGTGTGTCTACATGGTGTGACTACATGTTGTGTATTCATTGTCACATCCCGGATCTGTTTCACCTGTCCCTGTGATTGTCTCCACCCCCTCCAGGTGTCGCTTATTTTCCACAGTGTATTTATCACTGTGTTTCCTGTCTCTCTGTGCCAGTTCGTCTTGTATGTTTTTCCAAGTCAAGCAGCGTTTTTCCCGTTCTACTGCTTTTTGCTATTCTCCTTTTTCTAGTCCTCCCGGTTTTGACCCTTGCCTGTTTCTGGACTCTGTACCCGCCTGCCTGACCATTCTGCCTGCCTTGACCACGAGCCTGTCTGCCACACTGTACTTCCTGGACTCTGATCTGGTTTTGACCCTTTGCCTGTCCACGAACATAATCTTGCCTACTCCTTTAGGATTAATAAACATTGTAAGACTCCAACCATCTACCTCCTGTGTCTGCATCTGGGTCTCGCCTTGTGTCATGATATTCATGGTGTGTCTACATGGTGTGTCTGCATGCTTGTGTAAGCAAGTGTGCTCACGTTGAGAGAGAGACTGTTGTCCTGGCACCACACTGCCAGGTCTCTGATCTCCTCCCTATAAGCTGTCTCATCATTGTCAGTGATCAGGCCTACCACTGTTGTGTCATCTGCAAACTTAATGATGGTGTTGGAGTCGTGCTTGGCCACACAGTCGTGGGTGAACAGGGAGTACAGGAGGGGACTACGCACGCACCCCTGAGGGGCCCCCGTGTTGAGAATCAGCGTGGCAAATGTGTTGATGGCTACCCTTACCACCTTGGGGTGGCCCGTCAGGAAGTCCTGGATCCAGTTGCAGAGGGAGGTGTTTAGTCCCAGGGTCCTTAGCTTAGTGATGAGCTTTGTGGGCACTATGGTGTTGAATGCTGAGCTGTAGTCAATGAACAGCATTCTCACACAGGTGTTCTTATTGTTCAGGTGGGAAATGGCAGTGTGGAGTGTGATTGAGATTGCGTCATCTGTGGATCTGTTGGGGCAGTATGCGAATTGGAGTGAGTCTAGGGTTTCCGGGATGATGGTGTTGATGTGAGCCATGACCAGCATTTCAAAGCACTTCATTGCTACCGACGTGAGTGCTACGGGCAGTAGTCATTTATGCAGGTTACCTTCACTTTCTTGGACACATGGACTATGGTGGTCTGCTTGAAACATGTAATTATTACAGACTCGGTCAGGAAGAAGTGTGGGAGTTAATGTTACATATAGGGACAGATATAATACTATAGAGCAAAGACATGTGTACATCAGACCACAGGAGGAGAAGGCGACACTTAAGTGCATTTGCTATTCTGGAAAGGGCAGCATACCAAAGATTAGATGGAGCGGAACAAACATAAGTATAATGGCCAAGGCCATAAGTGCTTAGGATAAGCTGGACATACCAATGTCAGAGGGACACACAATGGAGGGTGCCAGCCAACTGACCAACAGATGGAGTATAGGCATAATAAATATATTATTTTAGGACATGAAAGGGTCCCGCCACCATTATAACCTAACCAAAAGCAGATGTGGGCGTTAAAAAGCAAGCTCTGAGATTAAAAGAAAATAATGGAGAAAGATCAAGGGAAGCTATTTTCATATAGAGGGAGGGGACTCTATACGTTATGAAAAAACAGAGTCCTATAAAGGCAGGACTCTGTAATATGAGAATTTAGTATTTTTCCAGGGAGGGGCTCGGCTCTGTTACGTTTGTGATAGGGTCCTTCCATGGAAGGGCTCATTTTTGCTACTTTGTATTAACCTGTTATGGCTGCAGCCCGACGCCGGTACACCTATGACAACATCCAGCTCAAGTGCAGGGCGCGAAATTCAAAATCTATTTTTTTTAAATATTTAACTTTCACACATTAACAAGTCCAATACAGCATTTGAAAGATAAACATCTTGTCAATCCAGCCAACATGTCCGATTTTTTAAATGTTTTACAGAGAAAACACCACATATATTTATGTTAGCTCACCACCAAATAAAAAAGAGGACAGACATTTTTCACAGCACAAGTAGGATGCAAGTAGCATGCACAAGCCAACCTAACTAACCTAGAACCAACCTAAATAACCTAGAAAAAACTACCTCAGATGACAGTCCTATAACATGTTACACAATAAATCTATGTTTTGTTCAAAAAAATTGCATATTTTAGCTATAAATCAGTTTTACATTACTGCTACCATCATAGCTACAGTCAGAAATCGCACGGGAGTAGCCAGAGAAAATAGACACCAACGTCAACTACCTTATTACTCATCATAAATCATTTCAGAAAAATATATGGTGGATAGCTAATGAAAGAGAAAGATCTTGTGAATACAGACAATATTTCCGATTTCTGAAGTGTTTTACAGCGAAAACACAATATATCGTTATATTAGCTTACTACAATAGCTAACACACAGCAGCATTGATTCTAGTCAAACGCTAGCAATAGCACAGTTCGACAGATATATGAAAAAGCATCCCAAATTGGGTCCTTACCTTTGTTGATTTTCCATCAGAATGTTCTCCAAAGGGTCCTTTGTTCAGAACCGTCTTCATTTGGACCCAGAACGAACGATGTCCCTCTTGAATTAGCATGCACACTGGCCATGCCGTGCTAACCTCTCCGTCTTGACAAAATTCTTGCGTCGCATCACGTCTAAAGTCCAGAATAAATTTCAATAATATAATTAAAGTATATTGAAAAAACATACTTTAGGATGATATTGTGACATGTATCAAATAAAATCGAAGCCGGAGGTCATATTCACCTATAACGAGGGTTTTCCAGGAGCGCAGTCCAGTTCCTACTTCGCGCCCAGAAAAAAAAATTAAGTGCGCACTTCTGACTCCAAGATGTTGTTTTCAGTCCCTGACAGAGATAATCAAGTCATTTCTTCTCTCACTTCCGCATGACACACAGGGGAAGGCGTGTGACGTGTTTCTACAGTCCTAAGTGCCAAGGCCTTTTATAGAGAGTATCTTGAAGAGAGACATAGCTTCTTGGAAATTTCACTTTTGGATAGAAAATGGGCTGTAAAAAGAGTTATGTTTCACTTAGAGAAATAATTAAACCTGTTTTAGAAACTAGACAGTGTTTTCTATCCAATACTAATAATAATATGCATATTGTACGAGCAAAAATTGAGTAAGAGGCCATTTGAAAATGGGCACATATTTTCCAGTTTTTCAATACGCCCCCTGCAGCCATAACAAGTTAAAGTCTATATTGAATTCACAAGTTCTTGTAAGAGTGTTATATTTCTGAGACGATTCTCCACAACATACTTGGCGAGCTTGCCAGGAGGTCAAGGGACCTCGGAGAGTGGCGTTCCGGGCTGTTGACAGTTTCTCTGGACAATCTTGTAAACAGGTGGCCACCCAACTATAAGAAGGTAAGCTTGGACTTACATAGTTAAATGTTTGTGTAAATTGCTTCAGAGATCCTGTTTCAGCGAGAAGGGCGTCACGTAGGTCTCTCTTTAAATTCCTAAAAACCGAGTAATACTAAGAGCTTTTGAATTCAATGAACTGCGTGCATGTGTGATTTTGGGGGTTGTTAAATGTAAATATATGTGTGCATTTGTAGAGACTAGGTGAGTAGGGGCTGTGAACCTTGCGGTGTGGTGGAAAAATCCACGAATACCGCCCTTTAAGAAAGTAAAATAAGAAAGGGGTCTGCCTGGGTGGTATATTCACGGCAGGAGGGACTGCTAGGGTGTATAGATAGGGCGCGGAAGAACGCTGACCCGATTTGGCGGGGTTCAACTGCAAAATAAATCCTGCGGATAAAACGTTCCGTCTAGCTAAACGGGGATCTGTAAATCGGTAGGTCACGCCACGATATTGCTCTGAAACGGAACAGAGGCCAGTATTGGGTGGGTGAATAGGGTATGAAGACAGGCTGACCCGATTAGGCAGTAGTCTCGTCATACCGTGAAAAGTCCTATAGGAAAATACCGGCTTATGTCGAGGAAGTGAATTAAGCAAAGAAGGGAAAAACTATAGGTCGTTTTAGGTAAAACGAAGGGTGTGCGTGAAAAATCCTATAGGAAAATACCAGCTTATGTCGAGGAAGTGAATTAAGTAAAGAAGGGGAAAACTATAGGTCGTTATAGGTAAAACGAAGAGTGAATAAAAAACTGAATGAGTGCAAATGAACGCCTGAATGAAAGTTTCTCTGTGTTGAGAAATGTATCAGATTAAGCTAGAATATACGGAGCAAAGAGGAAGAACAGGATGTGTGTGTGTTTTGTCACCGGTCCAAAGGAGGGACTGCGCGGCTATTCTGTGACAGGAAGGGTAATAAAGAGAAGAAGCACTCTTAGCTATCGCTAGGAAGAGGGGACGAAATCAATAGACATTGGACAAAATAAAGATAAAACATTGATTTGATAATGGGTTAATGTCCGTTATTTATGTCAAATTAGCTACTTTCGAATTGTTTACCAAACACCCTAACCAAAGTCTCAAAGCACGACCACTATAACGTGACGAAATGTCCAAACGTTCCGTTACAGTCAGTAGAAACATGTCAAACGATGTACTGAATCAATCTTTAGAATGTTGTTAACATACATCTTGAATAACGTTCCAACCGGAGAATTACATCGAATTTCTCCAATGAGTTGTCCTTGTATAGTTCTGGGGTTAAAGCATCAGTTGGAGTCACAATGTCCTTTTCTCGAGGCAGATTGTTAGTGTTTTGTCAGAAAGTTCCAAATGTCAGTAAAGAACCCTCCTGGTTCTGATGCCTCAGGTTTCTTTGTGGGTACAGTGGACTGCTTGGGAATAGCAGTGGATGGTACCCTGGTGGTAACTACTGTAGTTTTTGCAGCAGCTGCCACTATTGTTGTCGTTCTAGTTGTCACAGGCTCTTCCTGTTCAGGTATTGGCGTAGGACCAATTCTAATGACTGTGGTGCTACTCCCTTCAGTCAATCTTGTTCTCGCTATTTCAACTGGTTCAATCTTATTCACGGTGAGCACCCACTCGTCTACTTCTTTGGTTAACGTCAGGTCACATCCTTTCGGGTCCCAAAAGACTTCTCCCTTCGTTTGATGATGTGTCCATCCACAGAATGCAATCTCAGGTAGAGGCTTGATCCTTTTGATTGAGATTGACTTCTGTTCTCCTGTTTCAGTTATGAGTTGAGGTGGAACAGAGATTCTAACCTTATCAGTCTTTTTAGATTGTTCGGCAGGTTCCTCTCTTCTCTTCCTGCTTCCACCATACTTCTTGATTGTGCGTGAGTCTGTTGTTTCTGTACTAGTGTTCAATGTTACTTCTGTTATGTCAATGTCATTGTTCTTTTGTTGTTCTAACTTCAATTGTCTGTTAAGGGGACCATTCAAGAGCTGAAAAGTCAATTGTGGGGAAATCCCCATTTTCTTCATTTAGGTAGCCTGTTTTCTGAGGACAGCGCCTCGCATACAAAAGCATGAAAAACATATTTCAACCAGGCAGGTGCGCCACGAAAGTCAGAAATAGCGATATAATAAATGACTTACCTTTGATGATCTTCTTCTGTTGGCACTCCAAAAGGTCCCAGATACATCACAAATGGTCCTTTTGTTCGATAATGTCCTTCTTTATATCCATAAAAACTCAGTTTAGCTGGCGTGCTTCAGTCAATAATCCACCCAGTTTCCCTGGATACAAAATTAATCCCAAACGTTACTAATAAACTTTTCCAAACAAGTCAAACAACGTTTATCATCAAACCTTAGGTACCCTAATACGTAAATAAACGATACATTTTAAGACGGAGAATCTTTATTGTCTTTACCGGAGAAAAATACCAAAGAACGCGCTCTTTTCCACGCGCTTGGAAACACTACAGCCAAAATGGAAGCTACCTAGAAAAACTACAATTTCTGGCTCATTTTTCCAAAAAACAGCATGAAACTCTTTCTAAAGACTGTTGACATCTAGTGGAAGCCCTAGGAACTGCAATCTGGGAGGATTTCGCCTTATAATAAAAGTGACAGCCATTGAAAACAGTGGAAGGCTGAACTTTTTTGGGGGGGGATGGTTTGTCCTCGGGTTTTCGCCTGCCATATCAGTTCGGTTATACTCACAGACATCATTTTAACAGTTTTAGAAACTTTAAAGTGTTTTTTTTATCAAAATCTACCAATTATGTGCATATCCTAGCTTCTGGGCCTGAGTAACAGGCAGCTTACTTTGAGCTTACAAGAGAGGTTAATGTCCCGTTGGTAGGATAGTCTCAAACGGAGCTCATCCAGTTTATTCTCCAGTGATTGCATGTTGGCTAATAGAACGGATGGTAGAGGCGGGTTACCCACTCGCCGATTAATTCTCACAACGCACCCTGATCTCCGCCCTCTGTATTTCCTTGTTTTCTTTATGCGAATGACAGGGATTTGGACCTTGTCTGGGAGCAACATTATATAATTTGCATCCAAATCAAATCAAATTTTATTTGTCACATACACATGGTTAGCAGATTTTAATGCGAGTGTAGCGAAATGCTGGTGCTTCTAGTTCCGACAATGCAGTAATAACCAACCAGTAATCTAACCTAACAATTCCAAAACTACTACCTTATACACACAAGTGTAAAGGGATAAAGAATATGTACATAAAGATATATGAATGAGTGATGGTACAGAACGGCATAGGCAAGATGCAGTTGATGGTATAGAGTACAGTATATACATATGAGATGAGTAATGTAGGGTATATAAACATAAAGTGGCATAGTTTAAAGTGGCTAGTGATACATGTATTACATAAAGATGGCAAGATGCAGTAGATGATATAGAGTACAGTATATACATATACATATGAGATGAGTAATGTAGGGTATGTAAACATTATATTAAGTGACATTGTTTAAAGTGGCTAGTGATACATTTTTACATAATTTCCATCAATTCCCATTATTAAAGTGGCTGGAGTTGAGTCAGTATGTTGGCAGCGGCCACTAAATGTTAGTGGTGGCTGTTTAACAGTCTGATGGCCTTGAGATAGAAGCTGTTTTTCAGTCTCTCGGTCCCTGCTTTGATGCACCTGTACTGACCTCGCCTTCTGGATGATAGCGGGGTGAACAGGCAGTGGCTCGGGTGGTTGTTGTCCTTGATGATCTTTATGGCCTTCCTGTGACATCGGGTGGTGTAGGTGTCCTGGATGGCAGGTAGTTTGCCCCCGGTGATGCGTTGTGCAGACCTCACTACCCTCTGGAGAGCCTTGCGGTTGTGGGCGGAGCAGTTGCCGTACCAGGCGGTGATACAGCCCAACAGGATGCTCTCGATTGTGCATCTGTAGAAGTTTGTGAGTGCTTTTGGTGACAAGCCAAATTTCTTCAGCCTCCTGAGGTTACCAGGTTACCTTAGCTTTCTTGGGAACAGGAACAATGGTGGCCCTCTTGAAGCATGTGGGAACAGCAGACTGGGATAATGATTGATTGAATATGTCCTTAAACACACCAGCCAGCTGGTCTGCGCATGCTCTGAGGACGCGGCTGGGAATGCCGTCTGGGGCTGCAGCCTTGCGAGGGTTAACACGTTTAAATGTTTTACTCACCTCGGCTGCAGTGAAGGAGAGCCCGCAGGTTTTGGTAGCGGGCCGTGTCAGTGGCACTGTATTGTTCTCAACGCGAGCAAAAAAGTTATTTAGTCTGTCTGGGAGCAAGACATCCTGGTCCGCGACGGGGCTGGTTTTCTTTTTGTAATCCGTGATTGACTGTAGACCCTGCCACATACCTCTTGTGTCTGAGCTGTTGAATTGCGACTCTACTTTGTCTCTATACTGGCACTTAGCTTGTTTGATTGCCTTGCGGAGGGAATAGCTACACTGTTTGTATTCGGTCATGTCTCCGGTCACCTTGCCCTGGTTAAAAGCAGTGGTTCGCGCTTTCAGTTTCACGCGAATGCTGCCATCAATCCACGGTTTCTGGTTTGGGAATGTTTTAATCGTTGCTGTGGGTACGACATCGTCAATGCACTTTCTAATGAACTCGCTCACCGAATCAGCGTATTCGTCAATGTTGTTGTTGGACGCAATGCGGAACATATCCCAATCCACGTGATCGAAGCAGTCTTGAAGCGTGGAATCAGATTGGTCGGACCAGCGTTGAACAGACCTGAGCGCGGGAGCTTGCTGTTTTAGTTTCTGTTTGTAGGCTGGAAGCAACAAAATGGAGTCGTGGTCAGCTTTTCCGAAAGGAGGGCGGGGGAGGGCCTTATATGCGTCGCGGAAGTTAGTATAACAATGATCCAAGGTTTTACCAGCCCTGGTAGCACAATCGATATGCTGATAGAATTTAGGGAGTTTTGTTTTCAGATTAGCCTTGTTAAAATCCCCAGCTACGATGAATGCAGCCTCAGTGTGTGTGGTTTCCAGTTTACAGAGAGTCAGATAAAGTTCGTTCAGGGCCATCGATGTGTCTGCTTGGGGGGGAATATATATGGCTGTGATTATAATCGAAGAGAATTCCCTTGGTAGATAATGTGGTCGACATTTGATTGTGAGGAATTCTAAATCAGGTGAACAGAATGACTTGAGTTCCTGTATGTTGTTATGATCACACCACGTCTCGTTAATCATAAGGCATACACCCCCGCCCCTCTTCTTACCAGAAAGATGTTTGTTTCTGTCTGCGCGATGCGTGAAGAAACCAGCTGGCTGCACCGACTCCGTTAGCGTCTCACGAGTGAGCCATGTTTCCGTGAAGCAAAGAACGTTACAGTCTCTGATGTCTCTCTGGAATGTTACCCTTGCTCGGATTTCATCAACCTTGTTGTCAAGAGACTGGACATTGGCGAGTAGTATGCTAGGGAGTGGAGCCCGATGTGCCCGTCTCCGAAGCCTGACCAGAAAACCGCTTAGTTTGCCCCTTTTACGGCGTCGTTGTTTAGGGTCGCCGGCTGGGATCAGATCCATTGTACTGGGTGGAAGGCAAAACACAGGATCCGCTTCGGGAGAGTCATATTCCTGGTTGTAATGATGGTGAGTTGACGTTGCTCTTATATTCAGCAGTTCCTCCCGACTGTATGTAATGAAACCTAAGATTACCTGGGGTACCAATGTAAGAAATAACACATAAAAAACAAAATACTGCATAGTTTCCTAGGCTCATTAAAGAAAAAATCTTTGCCCAGTTTGAGGTGAGTAATCGCTGGTCTGATATCCAGAAGCTATTTTCTGCCATAAGAGACGGTAGCAGAAACATTATGTACAAAATAAGATACAAACAATTCGAAAAAACACATAAAATAGCACAATTGGTTAGTAGCCCGTAAAATGGCAGCCAATCCCTCCAGCGCCATTCTTCAGTGCTGAGGGACTGGGCCAGGATCATAAGGATTCTGTCCATAATGTAGTAATACTTAACCCGGGCCCCAGCTGACCACCCTAAACACCACGGCACACACAGAACTAATATTTACTTGGAGCCTGGTGGGACTGAGTGCTCCTGAGACTAGCCCCTTTCCCCTCCGACTTCCTCCCCCTTCCTCCGCCATCCCCCTCCTTCCTCATCCACCTGCTCAGTACCTGGCTCTGAGAGAGCTATGCACGCACACACACACACACACACACGCACACGCGCACGCGCACGCGCACGCACGCACGCACGCACGCACGCACGCACACACACACACACACACACACACACACACACACACACACACACACACACACACACACACACATACACACACACACACACACAGGGCACAGGGTCCCTACGGGAGGCCACTCTGAGCCACACTGGGACCCAAACTGGTAAATGACATTCCAGCCCGGCCCACACATGTATGGGTGACTCAACAAGCACTTAGCGCTGGCTCCAGGGGGGTTAATGTCACCTCCTGGAACATGCAATATTAACTGTCACTGTGCGGCATAAAGAACATTTGCTGTTGCTTTTTTTCTTTCTTGCCAGACCAACCTGAGCCACTGACAGATCCAAACTATACTGAACAAAATATATACGCAACATACAGCAATTTCAAATATTTACAGTTCATATAAGGAAATAAGTCAATATAAATAAATAAATGAGGCTCTTATCTAATATTGCACATGACTGGGAATACAGATATGCACATGTTGGTCACAGATACTTTAATAAACAAGGTAGGGGCGTGGATCAGAAAACCAGTCACTATCTGGTGTGACCACCATTTGCCTCATGCAGTGCGACACATCTGCTTCACATAGAGTTGATCAGGCTGTTGATTGTGGAATGTTGTCCCACTCCTCTTCAATGGCTGTGCGAAGTTGCTGGATATTGGTGGGAACTGGAACACGCTGTTGTACTCATCGATCCAGAGCATCCCAAACATGTTCAATGGGTGACATGTCTGGTGAGTATGCAGGCCATGGAAGAACCGGGAAATGTTCAGCTTCCAGGAATTGTGTACAGATCCTTGAGACATGGGGTATTATCATGCTGAAACATGAGGTGACATGCGGATGAAAGTTACGAAAATGGGCCTCAGGATCTCGTCACGGTATATTTGTGCATTCAAACTGTCATCGATAAAATGCCATTGTGTTCGTTGTCCGTAGCTTATGCCTGCCCATACCATAACACCACCGCCACCATGGGGCACTCCGCTTGCCCACACAGTCTGGTCTGCAGGAAACATGGGACCAAAACTGTACATTTTGCGCTTATATTTTTGTTCAGTGTTTAACTCAAAGATTTGACTTTTAACCCTGGAATACACATGAGAAGAACCAGGCTGAGCAATGGAGTTGACGCAACAGCTTATGGGTCAAACAACAATGAGTACATATTGATACACAAGGAAGAGGCAACATCTGGATCTGTGTTACATGTTCTGCGGTTTGCTTCCTTCCCAACTCCCTCTAGTCTGACACACTGCCAACTCTGTGTTACACACAGGTGAAGAAGGAACAAGGTTTCTCATTCTGTCTGTGAATTGTGACTGGTCTTTGTTCTTTCCTTTCTGGTTGGTGAGGTTTAGTGTTTAGAACTAGCTAATACCTGCCCTGAGAGCACAGGTAACGACATGATATCTAGAACAACAACACCACAGGATCTAATAGGATCCCAGTGGTTGGGAGGTGAATATATTTCTGGAGGGGATGATTAAATGAGAACATTGCAGAGGAGGTGATAGATGGGAGAAAAGAGAGGAGAGATAGAAATGTGCTGCGAGGGAGTGGGAGGGCTGAAACGGAGAGAAGTGAAAATTAGCAGGTGGGTGCGAGAGAGCAAGAAAGAGAAAGGGAGGCAGAATGAAAGTAAAATATATATCCTTCCTGGTTGGTGAGGTTTAGTGTCAACTGGCATATCAGTTGACATATCATGTAGGAGGAGGAGAAGAAGAGAGGAGCGAGGGAAAAGCAGAAAAAAGGAGAGAATGGGAGAAAACAGAAGTGAAGAGAAGAGAAGATAAGAGAGTATAGTGATTACAGAAGAGTAGTTACTGGACTGTACCAGTTGACTCGTTCATTATCTACAGTAGTGTGGAGAGGGGATGTTTTGCAGATAGAAGGGTATGAGTGTCTCCTATTACTGCACTCCTGCTTCCTGAAATACACCCACCTCACACCCACCACTGGCCCCTGGACAGACCCACACAGTACCAGGATTGCCCTCAATTTTCCCTCACGTCCAGAGTACAAGAGCCAGGGTCACAGTATACCAGTCTGTATGGGTACACGCAGCCTCGTATCGACTGATAAGCGTCAGTCTGGTACGCTTTTGCAAAAAGATATACAAGATATATAAGTCAATACATTGCATTCAATGCGAAAATATATTGACACATACATAAGCAAAAGTAAATATAGTTTAGCAAAATCTTACCAGACTGACGCTTATCAATGCTTTCATGTTGGTACATGTGTGTCTACACTGCAGTGTGATCTAAAGGAGACTAAGGAGAGATGTAACTGCAGTCAGAGGTTCATTGACTGCTCGCTGCACAGTTTTCCTTGATGGCAGCAGCAGTAAGGTGGGGGCAGGAAGGAGGGAAGGAGTGTTGTGTGTGTGTGTGTCTGTCTGTCTGTCTGTCTGTCTGTCTGTCTGTCTGTCTGTCTGTCTGTCTGTCTGTCTGTCTGTCTGTCTGTCTGTCTGTCTGTCTGTCTGTCTGTCTGTCTGTCTGTCTGTCTGTCTGTCTGTCTGTCTGTCTGTCTGTCTGTCTGTCTGTCTGTCTGTCTCTGCATATGTGCTTGAGAATGTGCACATATTGTGTGTGTGTGTGTGTGTGTGAGCCGCTTGCAGGTGACTTCATCATCAGTCAGACAGAGAGAGAGAGAGAGACGGGTGGGTTCTGTCTTCAGTGTGACGGCCTCGTCAGCGGCACATATTAAACACATTAAACAGTGGGCCGCGCTGCTCATTAATCAGAAGGGCTGGATGACAGCAGCTGCCGCTATCTATCGGCCTGCCACATACACAGTCTGACTGGGCTCCAAGTAATATAGCCGAGCCCAGATAACAAGGTGATAGATCGACTGCTATCCCGGTGATTGGGATCCGCCAATGTAATACCACATTGTCTGCCTTTATCAAAGCAGCCGATTGAGGAGCTCAACAAGACCAGGTTTTAATGAGGGTAATGACGGCACGCTGGATGTTCCGCGATCACAGAACTAGGTGTTTTTTTTCTTTTTTACTTTGCTGCAGTAGACTATAAGGTGTGTCTGAGAAGCATTGTCTGTCTGATCAGTGACATAGATGTGTGTATATGGTGGGTTTTTACATGTTTGAAACATCACAGACTAATGTTATTGTAACAGATCCTTTAAAAATGTATTTAGAATACTTGTTTAATGTATCATGTTGTATGTTTTCTCTGAGTATATTTAGTAAGGTACATTATTTATAACGAGGGATACCTGGAGAGAATCGTACCTCTGGAGGACTCTGTAATATGAGAATTTAGTATTTTTCCATGGAGGGGCTCGGCTCTGTTACGTTTGTGATAGGGTCCTTCCATGGAAGGGCTCATTTTTGACCTTAAAATGGATGGCCCTCCCTTCAGTAAAATATACTTCAGCAGTGATTAGGGGATGGGAATATAAGAGCATCTGATAGGCTAAATTAACAAACTAGTCATGTATAGCTCACCGCATGATCCTCAAACCAACGGCTGGACTCGTGTTTTTTAAAAGTTCATTCAAAGGCACTGTAGAATGACTGTATAGTCTAATAAGGTTTTTAAATGTAATTCTATACATCCTAAATGTGATGTAATGTGATAGGCATGTTTTTGAAGTGCTGTTGATATGTTGTTTAAAAAAACATGGATGAAGGTCTAATTCTGACGCGAGACTGTGAGAGCTAGTTAGATACTGTGCACCAAACCGGACACTCACCTGTCTACGTCACAAATCCAGCAGCGTCTGTCACATCATTCGGAACCAATTGTTCTTCCTTCCGCCTTCCGCCTTCCCCCAACCCTCACCCTCACCCAGAAGCTCATTCTCTGGGAACTAGTTTGAGGCTGAAAGCAGGAGATGTGCAAATTACACCAGTAATTGCGGTAGTTAGCGGCTCAGTTTGATTCATCTGGCTTTATTAGGAGGTCCTTCTAGAAAGAAAACTGTGGGAGTAGAGGAGTGAGGAGGGAGATGGGCGGCTCTGGGCCGGTGTTGGCCGGCTCTGGGCCGGTGCTGGGAGGCTCTGGCCCGGTGCTGGCCGGCTCTGGGTAAGTTTGTCTAATTCCCAGCAGAGCCTGGATGGTGCTCTGTGGTTATGGTACACTGTGATGTGATGGTGTGAAGCTCCACTAGGTGTCTCTCTTTAGACAGGCTGGTCTCAGAGGCTCAGGCTGGGAGAGGTCAGGGAGAGCTGGGCTTGGAGAGCAGCACTAGCACAAGTCTCCTAGTCTTCTTGGTTCACTGTTTTTCCCAGTCTCCCTGTGAATCGTTCAATGTTTGCTTGGTCTTCTTAACCACTGTACTTGGATCTAGTCTTTTACACTAGTCCTTTTTCTAGATCTCTATAGTGGTTTACAGTATTTCTTTGTATGTCTATATTTATTGTATTGTGTCTCCCAGTGCTTCCATGTCTAGAATAGAATAAAATAGAATGGAATAGCTTAATTTCTCCTAAGGGAACATTTTACAATTCACATACGGCTGATCCAGATCCAGCACTCATACAGGTCCTACACTCTAGGTTCAGAATGGTTCTATGTCTGCTCCCCTTTTCTGTCTGGGCTTTTATTATTTAGTGGCTATGTCTCGACTTCTTTTGTTCAATCCCTGTTATTTTGCCACCCATTTTCTTTGTTCAATCCCTGTTATTTTTACACAACCATTTTATTTTTTCAATCTCTGTTATTTTTCCACAATAATTTTATTTTTTCAATCTCTGTTATTTTGCCACTACCATTTTCTCTTCTTGTATCCTGGTATTCTTGTATATTTTTCTATTGTGTTTTTTAAATGTTTTCTACAGCTCAACGTATCTCTTTCTTTCTCTGTTTGCCTTTATCGGGTATCAGTTTTCCCATCAGTCTCTATGCTAATGTCTATCTCTGTCTCTCTGTCTCTCTTTCTTTCTCTGTTTGCCTTTATCGGGTATCAGTTTTCCCATCAGTCTCTATGCTAATGTCTATCTCTGTCTCTCTGTCTCTCTTTCTTTCTCTCTCCGCATCACCATTCCTATATCCGTCAGTATCTCTGTGTTTTTGTGTCAAGATGTGCTGCTCCCTGCCTCCATCCTGTTCTCTCTCTCTCTCTCTCTCTCTCTGTCTCTCTCTCTCTCTCGCCCATCTGTCTCTCTCTCTCTCTCTGTCTCTCTCTCTCTCGCCCATCTCTCTCTCTCTCTCTCTCTCTCTCTCTCTCTCTCTCTCTCTCTCTCTCTCTCTCTCTCTCTCTCTCTCTCTCTCTCTCTCTCTCTCTCTCTCGCCCATCTCTCTCTTCCCATCTCTCTCTTCTCATCTCTCTCTTCCCATCTCTCTCTTCCCATAGAGGGAGCACATGCATTTCTCTTATTCTCTTTTCTCTCCCGTTCCTTTGTATGAAATGCAGTCTGTATGTAGCTTTGTGTAAGAAGGTCAGGAGTGCAGCTCTACTGTCTCCTACAGACTGCATCCCTGTGAGGACAGGAACTGGATTTAACAAAATCCCTCTGAAACCAAAGAACATACTGTACAATATGGAATAATCATGAAACAAATGAGGAGGGTACAAAGAGTGAAAAAGACAAGTCGGTCCACACTTATCTCCACAGACATTCAGTCATATAAAAACTAAATTGGGACACGGAGGCGGACTAATTGGACAAATGCTTTGCTCCCATTTGTGCTTCTTCAGTGTCAATGGAAGTACAAAGACTAAAAAACAAAGTATCAATAGTTGTGCCCTGCTGTACCATTAGGCTGTCTGTCTATCAGTGTAAAACATTTACCCTCACCCAAACAATATCGTTATTATTCCTCCTACCCCCCTATCTCTATGACAGTGTACGGGCCTTCTAGAGTGGTGTTCTGGAGCATGTTGGGATGTGACAGTGTTTGTGACAGTGTGCGTGTGTCAGCGTGCTGCCTGCTGGAGATGGAGCCTGTCTGTCTGACACACACACACACACACACACACACACACACACACACACACACACACACACACACACACACACACACACACACACACACACACACACACACACACACACACACACACACACACACACACACACACACACACACACACACACACACACACACACACACACACACACACACACAGAGCCCTCCTTCATCTATTCGGTGGTGAAGCCTGTACCCCACTGCAGTAAGACATGGACCCAGCCTAATGACTTTCATTATCAGCACCACACAACACACAGCGACAGGGACGGGGAGGGATGGGTGAGGAGGCAGGATGGAGAGGATTCACAATGGGAGATATGAAATCTGCCTTTCACTCCTTAGTCTCTGTCACGGTCACACTCACAGGCTACCAAGGAGGGAGGGAGGAGGGATAGAAAGAGAGAGCGAGAGAGAAAGAGAAATTATTTAGAGAGTAAGTACTGTTTTCATGTACACTGTACCAGATACAGTATGTGTTTGCGGGTAAGTTTGTACTTGAGCCATATGGCTCTGGTTTGTATTACAGTTTTTTACAATCACTTTGTCAGTAATTTCGGAACTTTGATGTCATTTTTCAAAACTCTAACACTTTTTCCAATTGCTTGGATACAATACACATAAAGCTAAGATCATTTGTTAATTGAACTAAAATCACCTGTTCAAAATGACACAACTTACCATCAAAGTATGACCATTTCAAAATGCAATTCACACATTACATCTGAGATGACTGTCTATTCATTTCATTACAATGATCTAACTATCCATTGATACAACTGCTCAAAATAATAAGTAACTGTTGCATTACTCTTAATGCATAGTTTTATGGAAACTGACAAACATACCATGTTTAGATCTTGAAAGTTTCAGGATAACGAGATCCATTGACACCAATTACCGCGGAACATGAACCAATTGGACTACATTATCTATGGATGTAATATTTCATCATCATTCTTTATCAGACACTGTTTCTATGGTCCCATGTACCACTTTTCCAGACCATGTTTTCAGATTTGACCTTACTGTACACTCACCGGCCACTTTATTTGGTACACCTATCTAGTACTGGGTAGGACCCCCTTTTGCCTCCACAACAGCCTGAATTATTCATGGTGTTGTACGTTAAGAGATACCATTCTGCACACCACTGTTTTAAACAGCTGTTATTTGAGTATTTGTGGCCTTTCTGTTAGCTTGAATGAGTCTGGACATTCTCCTCTGATCTCTCTCATTAACAAGGTGTTTTGCCCACAGAACTGCCGCTCACTGAATGTGTTTTGTTTATCGCA